>NC_134879.1:19821235-19906235 GCF_041734735.1 Babylonia areolata
AACTCCAACCAGTCAGAGTCCCCCCCTCCCGCCAGGAATGATCCCCTGGGGCAAACTTCAGCCGGTCAGAACCCTCCCCTCCCGCCAGGAATGATCCCCTGGAGAAAACTTCAGCTGACCAGAACTCGCCCCCACCCTCCGGACCCTCCCACCACATCAGCCCCTTTAATGTTACCCTTCCTCGTATGCAAAGGATAATTATGGGGGTCACTCAACGCTAGCTTTAAATGACTCCCCCAGGGGGGTAAACGTTGCCCACTTAGATTCAGTACAGGCAATAAGTGAAAGAGAACACCCCTGTTCCCTCCATGGGATCCACCTCACTTCCCCTCATGCTTCTTTTGGTCATTTTGTTCTTGTTGTTGATGATGTTGTTGTCACTGATGTTGTTGTTGATTGGCCTGACCAGTCATCTGCGCACCCACAGAGCCCAACCCACCCACCCCCAGGATGACTAGATGGTCCTCGTCGATCCCGACGACGGACGAACCACACGTTGTTGTTGTTGTTGTCGTTGTCGTCGTCGTTGTTGTTGTCGTCGTCGTTGTTGTTGTTGTTGTCATCTTTGTTGTTGTTGTCGTTGTTGTTGATGTTGTTGTTGTTGTCGTTATTGTTGTTGATGAATTTGTTGTTGTCGTTGTCGTTGATGTTGTTGTTGATGTCGTTGTCGTTGTTGTTGATGTTGTTGCTGTTGTCGTTGTTTTTTGTTGTTGTTGTCGTTGTGTTGTTGTTGCTACTTTGGCTTTGATTTTCCTCTCTAGGACGAGGGCTGGATGTAAAAAAAACATCATGTTACGTGCTTATCCATTACCTTCGATAATAAAGATTTTGTCTTGTCTTGTCTTGTCTTGTCTTGTCTTGTCTCCTCCACGTGGCTTTCCGTCAAGCTGAAATGTAGACGGGAGGAATAGGTGGGTAGGGTGGGGGTGTTGTTGGGGTGGGGACGGGCAGAAAAGGCGGTAAGTAATAGCGTGGTTGAACACGCAGAAAAGGAGGTCAATCTTGACCCGCCACAAATAACCCCCGGGGGGTGGGGATGAAGGCGTAGGGGGTGGGGTGGGTTTGGGGGTCCTTTCACGCTAACCCAGAATGGCTCCGGGGTAAAAAAAAAAAAAAAAAAAAAAAAAAATCCAACCGGGGGGAATAGTTTGAAAAATGCTACACCGTGATCCATCAGTTCAACGAGTATAGCAGAGTCGCTCCTGGGGTCTCGGCATGATGCAAGAAGAAAATTGATCTGTGTATATGTGTGTGGTAAACGCCCAATGCCCTTGTTTGGATACATGTGGTGGTGGTGGTGATAGTGATGGTGTGTGTGTGTGTGTGTGTGTGTGTGTGTGTGTGTGCCTTAGTGTGTATGTATGTATGTATGTATGGAGAGAGAGAGAGAGAGTGTGTGTGCGCATGTTGAATGTGAGTGTGTTCTTTATGTGTGTGTACTCACGCATTCTAGCACGCACAATCACATTTACATGAGCTGAGTTCAAGATTAGTTGTAAAAAAAAAAAAGAAGAAGTCAGTTTCAATTGATATTTATGTATCGCACCAAACACACACACACACACACACACATTCGCGTGCGCTTGCTCGCATGGAAACTTCTTCATCGAACTTTAAATTGTTAATACCTGTGCGTTTTGCGAACTTGATAAAAAATACCTGTGCGTTTTGAGAACTTGATAAAACAAACAAACAAACAACAACAACAACAAAAAACCACAAACAAACAAACAAACAAACAAGCACACACACACACACACACACACACACACACACACACAAAACAACAACAACAACAAACAAACAAACAAAAAACACACGAAAGATTGTGATCGTGTGATAGTAAAAAGGCCTACATTCTAACAAGCAAACACACACACACACACACACACACACACACACACACACACACACACACACACACACACACACACACACACACACACACACACACACAAACCCACGAAAGATTGTGATCGTGTGATAGTAAAAAGGCCTACATTCTAACGACCTCTACAAGGCCTTTGGTTTTTGTTATGGTCATATTTTGTGCACAACTGAGAGTCATCAGGTTTGTAGGTAACTTTGCATCTGGGGTCGCCTTATACCTTTTCTGCTTATCTGTGTATTCTATCTGAACAGATGTCGTTGTTACATTGATTTTTTAACATAATTTTTTTCATTTAGTTATTATCATTATTTTATTTATTTTTTTTTTTTACTGATGTTCTTGCTTCTTTTCATTAAATAAAATTTCGTTTCGTTTCGTTTCGTTTCGTTTCATTCTTTCATTCATTTTTTCACTCTTTATTTCTTTGATTTATCTATAACTCTAATTGCGATAAAATATGTTCATTCATTCATTCATTTATTCACTTGTTTAGGTTATTATATCTATCTGTTCGGTTATCTATTCAAGCATTCATTCATTTATTTATTCACTCGTTTAGGTTATTATATCTATCTATCTGTTCGGTTATCTATTCGAGTATCTATTCTTTCTTTCTTTCTGTCTATCCGTCTGTCGTTCAAGGAGGCGTTATTATTTCAGTTTTTCAGCCCTGTGTGTTCAGCTGTGGTATAAGCAACAACAGATAAGACACGTGAGAAGGAAGACGTTGAACAACAAACTGAGATTCAGCAACACATCCAGTTATATTCGTACTTTCGAATCCCCCGAAGGAAAACTTAAACTAAAACTTCCAGTAACTTCACAGTGACAAGTCAGCAATATAACAAGAAGTGTCCGTATCGTATAAATGAACAGTACGGGCTCTGTATATGGTAACATGAAACTGTAACCAAATACGCCATAATGCAGAGCCTTTCTTTGTAACATCATATCCGTCGAGTCAACAGTTAACGGAAACTTGACAGTTACCGTCCTCCGCTGTGCCAGCCCTGCAGTCAGCTGATGGCCATGGCTATGTATAGTGCTTGCTCATCACTGACACTGTATGTAGGTCATGAGAATCGATTCCATTGACGTCAGTGTGAAGCAATAATAACACGCGGATATTGCTCGTCATGAAGTGTTTTCTTTGTATTTCTTTTTCTTTTTTTTTTCTTTTGTTTTGGTCTGTTTTTCTCGAGGAGTGGCAGAAACGAAGAGTATTGTTTTTCTTCTTCTTCTTTTTTTTTTTCCTGGGAGTAATTTGGAATCGATTTATTAGCTCGTGTTGGAAGGTGATGACGACTTTACGCTGGTGTTTCTGATCAGCATCGATCGCTGATTTATATAACTTGTACGGCCCGCTCTGTCAGACACACACACACACACACACACACACACACACACACACACACACACACACAGGGAGAGAGAGAGAGAGAGAGAGAGAGAGAGATTTTCTTTTTTAAGCGGATGTTGTATAGCGTATAGTATCAATCAGTCAGCATGCTTTGACGTCTCCTTGAAACTGAAACAAAGATCGAAAATGTAAACAAAAACAACAACAACAACAACGACAAAAAAAAACACCCAAAAACCCAACCCCCCCAAAAAAAAACAAACAAAAAAACAACAACAAACAAACAAACAAACCAACAAAAAAACAAAACAACAACAACAACAAAAAAACAAAACAACAACAACAAAAAACAACAAAACCCCACCAACCAAGCACACTGCCTGTCAAACAATTTAAATCATGAAAAAAAAAGAAAGAAAAAAAAGCAGGTCAGTCACTCAGGTCTATGTTATACAAATAGGCAAGTGAAGATCACATGGGGCACGTTTTGATACCCTTACTCCGTCAGAAGTGCCTCACACAGGGCACGTTTTGACACCCTTACTCCATCAGAAGTGCCTCACACAGGGCACGTTTTGATACATTACTCTATCAGAAGTGCCTCACACAGGGCACGTTTTGATACTTTTACTCCATCAGAAGTGCCCTACATAGGGCACGTTTTGATACTTTTACTCCATCAGAAGTGCCCCACATAGGGCACGTTTTGATACTTTTACTCCATCAGAAGTGCCCCACATAAGGCACGTTTTGATACCTTTACTCTATCAAAAGTGCCCCACATAAGGCACGTTTTGATACCTTTTACTCCATCAGATGTGCCCCACATGGGGCACGTTTTGATACCTTTACTCCATCAGAAGTTCCTCGCATAGGGCACGTTTTGATACCTTACTCCATCAGAAGTGCCTACATAGGGCACGTTTTGATACCTTTACTCCATCAGAAGTGCCCTACATAGGGCACGTTTTGATACCCTTTACTCCATCAGAAGTGCCCACATAGGGCACGTTTTGATACCTTTACTCCATCAGAAGTGCCCTACATAGGGCACGTTTTGATACTTTTACTCCATCAGAAGTGCCCTACATAGGGCACGTTTTGATACCCTTACTCCATCAGAAGTGCCCCACATAAGGCACGTTTTGATACCTTTACTCCATCAGAAGTGCCCCACATAAGGCACGTTTTGATACCTTTACTCCATCAGAAGTGCCCCACATAAGGCACGTTTTGATACCTTTACTCCATCAGAAGGGCCCCACATAAGGCACGTTTTGATACCTTTACTCTATCAAAAGTGCACACAGGGCACGTTTTGATACCTTTACTCCAACAGAAGTGCCCTACATAGGGCACGTTTTGATACCTTTACTCCATCAGAAGTGCCCCACATAGGGCACGTTTTGATACCTTTACTCCATCAGAAGTGCCCTACATAGGGCACGTTTTGATACCTTTACTCCATCAGAAGTGCCCTACATAGGGCACGTTTTGATACCTTTACTCCATCAGAAGTGCCCCACATAAGGCACGTTTTGATACCTTTACTCTATCAAAAGTGCACACAGGGCACGTTTTGATACTTTTACTCCATCAGAAGTGCCCTACATAGGGCACGTTTTGATACCTTTACTCCATCAGAAGTGCCCTACATAGGGCACGTTTTGATAACTTTATCAAAAGTGCACACAGGGCACGTTTTGATACTTTTACTCCATCGAAAGTGCCTCACGGATCGATCTCACATCAAACTGTAGTGCCCTTCAGCACCCAGGCTGGGAGTTAGCCCCAGTTTCGAGGCGTGAAGACTTTAAAGTAAGAGCAATAAGTTGTAATCAATCAACCGATTATCCACTACGCCAATGTGGATCCATGGTATAAGCCAAATAAGATACACCTGACTAGTGAAATTTGAAGATATCTGAACTTTCGTCTCTCTGCGTCAGCTGCGGTTGTGAACCACAGTTAGAACTTGCGCTCACGTTTAGGACGAAAGAGGCAAACATGACTTGAACTTTTGTATTAAATAGCTTGTGACTGAGCGAAGTGGAGTTTTGCTGAATGTCCCGTCACATGTTCTGGAGAGCTTGTGTTGCATTTATCGTCATTGTAAATGCATTCAGAGAGGCACTGAGGCAGAATCGGTGACAAGCTTTGGACTTCTCATCCAGTGTCCATGAGGGTTCAGTCACGGTTCCGAGCCCCGTTTCGGCTAGGTGTGAACAGGTACACAGTTCGGTTGGGGAAGGTTAAATTTTCGGAAGGATGGGAAGATTTTGGCCCCGCCTTCCTACACCGAACCGTAGACACAGCGGTGGATAAGAATTCGTTGCCCTGAAGGCAGTACATGCTATGTGGCCTTAAAACAAAAATTAAACGCAAATCAATACAAATGCTTACAAATAACATTTTGACTGAAAAAGATATCAAACGCGTTTTTGTTGATAAGCGCCCAAAGTCCAGGCTGTCAGTCATTTAGTTTTTTATTGTTTATATAATATAAACTGAGCGTGAGAATGTATTGTTCGATTCACGCCCACCAAAGGGACAGCATCCAGCTAGGGGCATGTGTATAACACTCGTTCAATAGTCAACATATCGTTCAATCGGCTTCAAAAGGTGCGAGTCGTGCAAACTGTCAGTCACAAGACTGTGTCGGCATAAAGTTAGTAACGACATCTGAAAAGGTCGAGGCTTGTTGCGCGAGGGTGAGGCCTCAGCGAGAATTAAAAAAAAACAACAACAAATTACTGCTCGATTGGCAAACAATAAAATCACGTTTGTAAAGAATATGCTCTCACCCCCATCCCAAACTTTGATCTACAGAGAGAGAGAGAGAGAGAGAGAGAGACAGACAGAGACAGAGACAGAGAAAGGGAGAGACAGACAATTTCTGTTTCTCAAGGAGGCATCACTGCGTTCCGATAAATCCGTATACGCTACACCTCACGTGCTGAGCAGGTGCGAAACCTAACGCGTTTAGCCAGGCCTTGAAATAAAATAAAACAAAATTAAAGGGATTATAAATAAAAAGAAACTTTCAAAAAGACAGAAAACGAGAATCTGGAAGAGAGAGAGAGAGGTGCCAGACATTTGTACATTAGTCAGCATGCTGTTCACTGTCATATCCACACAAAAAGCGAACAGAGTTCTGCTGCGATGATTTATCTTTATTGATTCAAAAACAATTTCTGTGCAACAGAATCGATTTCGACAATCGGCAACGACTGGAACAATAATAACAAAACAATAAAGCAAAACAAGAGAGACAGACAGAGAGACAGAGAGAGACAAAGAGAGAGAGAGACAGACAGAGAGAGACAGACAGACAGACAGACAGAGAGAGACAGAGAGAGAGAGACAAAGAGAGAGACAGACAGACAGAGAGAGAATTACAAAAAAATTTGTTAGGCCCTCGGCACATTACAAAGGAGTTGGCTTCGGGGGAAAAAAAAACAACATCAACGAATAAATCACATAGTATGAATAATACATCCATGTAATACACGGACGCTTGCACACTCACAAACACATACACTCACTCTCCCTCTGTCCCCTATTTCCTCCCTCCCGGAGAGCGAGCGAGCGAGAGAGAGAGAGAGAGAGAGAGAGAGAGAGAGAGAGAGAGACAGAGAGAGAGAGAGAGAGAGAGAGAGATGGAGATGCATCTCTTGCTCTGCAGCAACCCCTCTCCGCCCAGCTTCCCCACTCTTCTCTTGACTCTCGAAATCGATGATCAATAATATTTGTCGTGTTAAAGAAACAAGCAAAAGGTAAGGACTTGACGTGGAAGATAAATTAAGCCTTCGTGATTCAAGTCAATCGGACTTGGTGTGGAAGATAAATTAAGCCTCCGTGATTCAAGTCAATCGGACTTGATGTGGAAGGTAAATTAAGCCTCCGTGATTCAAGTCAATCGGACTTGGTGTGGAAGATAAATTAAGCCTCCGTGATTCAAGTCAATCGGACTTGGTGTGGAAGGTAAATTAAGCCTCCGTGATTCAAGTCAATCGGACTTGATGTGGAAGGTAAATTAAGCCTCCGTGATTCAAGTCAATCGGACTTGATGTGGAAGGTAAATTAAGCCTCCGTGATTCAAGTCAATCAAATTATCATTGCTTCTTCTATCAGCTTATCAGTGTGACAATACATTGAAGCACTACAAGTAATCAAAACCTTATTTTCCACACTTTTTTTTCTTTTTAAATCAGAGATCTTGGTGTCGAAAAATCCCCTCCAGATCCCTCTCCCCACCATGCCTTACGCTCTGCGCAGACACACACACACACACACACACACACACACACACACACACACACACACACACACACACACACACACACACACACACACCTCTCTGTCTTTCAGTCCCTTCCTTCCTTTCACTGTTGACACAGTCCCCATTTTCTCTTTGCAAACAAACCACTGTCATCTGAAACAAAGACAACACATGTGCTCAAGACAAAAAGCCTGTCTACCCCATTCCTCTCTCCTGAAAATTAATAAAGTCCACCCCGCTTCTGAACCAAACTGCACTTCTTCAGATGATCCATTCCAGTCGACACGGGGGTCCTTTCTCCAGCAGTGCTCACGGCATTGGTCGCTGGGTCTGAGAAGGGCCAGCGTCCTGTGCAACTTTAACTCACTCAGTACGGCCAGTCCTCTCTTCTCCTCTACACAGACCCCTCGGATGTCCAGTGGGTGTCTGAATGACCCAGCCTTTAGCTTCTGTCGTCAGAATTGTAGTATTCTTTGTCAACATTCACCTCTTCAGTATAAGAGCCTTCCGCTTGCAATATTTTGATGATGGTAATTGGGGTGAAACGCTGTTAACGTCGTCTCTTTCGCCGTTCGTATGGAGAGAGTTAAGAGCACAACAACAGTCTTCGTTGTTGTTGTTGTTGTTGTTGTTGTTTTGCCTTCTGGATTCAGTCTGGTTAGTTCCGTTATTTCTGTCGATTCACCACTTCTCACTTGTTCTCAAGGATAGTTGCTGCTTCCTCGCTGTTTCTGTTATGGAAAATAATGAAGGCATCACTTTTTTGTCAATATTGCCAGTTAGAAAAAGTGCGAATGTGAGAATTCACCTCTCTCTCTCTCTCTCTCTCTCTCTCTCTCTCTCCCCCATTAGAACATCTTAGACTAGTCCCCCATTTCATCCGCTTTACCCTGTAACTAGATTCATCGGATTTACGTTTTTCTTCTTTGTTTGATTCAGTATAGTCCAATGGCGGAAGGACACTGAGTAACGAGCTTTTGCTTCTTATGGTGCACCAAGAAAGAACTAACAAAAAGAACTGATAAATGTCTAGTTCAAAAAAGAAATCAATATAAACATTTTACAGCGGCAGCCTGAAAAATACACTCTTTAGAGTAAGGAGTGTCGGGGGGAAGAGAAAGGAATCTTGTCAATACCAGCGAAGGAAAGGGGGATAAACCGATGGTGTTCAGTGTTTTCTATCTGCAAAACGAACTCTCCACAGTGCCACGAATAATGATTTCCATTTCACCCCGTGAAAAAGACGGGAGGAAATGTTTCTGTAAATTTGAGTGATTTTCTTGAGCGCGTTTGTGCTACATGTGTGTGTGTGTGTGTGTGTGTGTGTGTGTGTGTGTGTGTGTGTGTGTGTGTGTGTGTGTGTGTGTGTGTGTGTGTGTGTGTGTGTGTGTGTGTGTGTCAGTGTGTGTGTGTGTGTGTGTGTCAGTGTGTGTGTGTGTCAGTGTGTGTGTGTGTCAGTGTGTGTGTGTGTGTGTGTGTGTGTGTGTGTGTGTGTGTGTGTGTGTGTGTGTGTGTGTGTGTGCGCGCGACAAATCAGTGTGTTCCAAATCTAGTAATTTGGTGCAATCAGCTCTTTTGCCAGGTAAGTGTGAAAAAAGTATACATACATATAGTTTCGATCCTAGAAAAATATGAAAAACATCTGTAGTTCTAAAGCTTTCGCCTGAACTATAATTATATTATCATTTGTAAATAACTTCAACAGCGAGACACACACACACACACACACAGAGAGAGAGAGAGAGAGAGAGAGAGAGAGAGAGAGAGGGGTGGGGGGATCTACTGCGATACACCGAAGTTCTGACAGGACTTAAACAAGCGAAATGACATGATGTTCATCACTGTAGGAATGAGGGGGAAGGGGAGAAGCGGTGCGGGAGAGTAAAGGAGGAGGGTGGAGTTGGGGTGGGGGATCAGGAAGTTCCCCCCCCCCCCCCCCCCCCCCTCCCGTTCATAGTGCATATTTGATAAAATATAGATAAATAAACAACTAAATAAAGAAATAAAAAACAAACAAATAAATAGATAAATAAATAAATGAATAAAACACACACACACACACACACACACACACGCACACACACACACACACACACACAAACACCAAAAAAAACACACAAAAATACTACCGACCAACTGATGGAACTAAAAACAGACTCATAGATAGACAGACAGAGTTGACTTACCACGCAATGTCATGTTTAAAAAAAAAAAAAGAAAAAAAAAAAAAGCACCGCCATCTAAATTATTCCACTTCGACGAAACGAATCAGTCGGAAGGGCTGTCCACGGAGTAACCCTTCTTGATGTTGGGCGGTTTTTTGATGGGCGAACGGGGACGCGGTTTCCTGGGCATGAACAGTCTGTCATGCTGCGCGACCAGCTCCTTTTTCTTGAACAGAATCTTCTGAATCAGGCTGTCCCACTGTGGGTTAGTCTTGACAAACTGACGCAAGAAGTCGTCCAGATCCACGATGGAACTGAACTCGGGAAGGATGTCCTCTTCCATGGTCTTCCTGTATTCGTTCGCTGCCTTTCTCCTGACTTCCAGATCTGGCGCTTCGTCCCTTTCCGCCTGTCTAACATCGGCGAGGTGTTTTTCAAAAGCGCGGAAATAGTCCTGCACTTTTTGCAGGTTGTCCAGCATACGTTGCAACGGGTCGGGAATTTCTGGCATTTCAGCCATTTTCTTTTTCTTCTTCAGTCGATCTCGTCTTCACTTTTTGCGAGAGAATGAATTTTTTTTAATCCCAATACGACATAATTATGTACAGTTCAAACGTGAGATCAGAATTAAAGTGGTTATTGATGCGCCGCCAACAGGAAGCTGGAGAGCGAGCAGTTGTCTAAACTTGTCATGGTTGGGGACATAAAAAGACATCAGTCTCCTTACATGGAGGGCCATGGCTTTTCACGTGAACCTCGAGTTTCTGTTTTAAATGGGCGTACAATAAGCTGCTCGCACCCCCATCCCACCCCCACCACTGACACGCACACACAAACACGGACTGCGAATATGGATGGCTGTTCCAGCAAATGCCTTTTGTCCCTTGTCAGAGAAGGAGAGAGAGAGAGAGAGAGAGAGAGAGAGCGAGAGAGGTTTAATTTCAACTCACATAAAAACTGAGAATATCTTCAGCTAGGAAGTGTGGGGAAGACGTTAAGTCTGCAACGTGGGAAGGGATGCATGATTAAAGTTTGGGAAAACTGATTATACCACGAGCACTTTAAAAAACCTGACCCTAACCTTACCTAATCATAACTCTAAACCCAAACCTTACCCTAACAATAACCGTACACCCCAACCCCGATGTCAACCCTTGACCCTAGCCTTAACCGCAAACCATAACCTTACCGTAACTGACCCAAACCCGTACACTAATCTCTCTAACCATAGCCTTACCCTAAGTAATCATAGCCCAAAAAACCTAACCCAAACTAACCCTAACCCAGTTGCAATTCTAACCTTACCCTAAATCCGAACCCAAACCTTATAAACCATAACCTAACACAAAAAACCCTAACCCGAAACCCCCAAAGCCCTTACCCACAGAAACTGACAAAATCTTTCACACCTAACCACCGCAGCAACACTGAACTGATACAGGCACTGGGCGGATTATAACTTGAAGATAGGTTATCCATTAGATGATATAGTGCGTTATCAAATATGCACAGAGAAAGCCAGTGAGGTAGAAAAAATATACAGAGAAGGAAAAAAAGTAAAAAAGAACAACGTAAAATTCTAAAGATTCGAGCAAAAAGGATGAAGAAGCATGTGAGCCGACCAATGGTGTATATCTATGATATGAAATGAAATGATATGATATGATATGATATGATATTGACAGGCGCAATAGCCGAGTGGTTAAAGCGTTTGACTTTTAGTCTGAGGGTCCCGGGTTCGAATATCGGTAACGGCGGTTTCCGATCTTCCAGGTCAACAGTCAAATGTGCAGACTTGCTAGTGCCTGAACCTACGTGTGTATACGCACGAAGAAAATCAAATACGCACGTTAAAAAACAGTCCTGTAATCCATGTCAGCGATAGGTGGGCAGTTATGAAAACTGAACAATAACATACCAAACATGCACCCCCCCCACCCCCCGAAAACATGGGTTCTTTTACATGCACTAAATGTATGCTGCACACGGGACCTCCATCTGTCTTGTTCGAATGACTAGCGCCACGGTCCAGTCCACCACTCAAGGTCTAGTGTAGGGTAAGAAACTATACTGGCCGGCGACTGTGGGACTCAAACCAGTGCGCTCAGATTCTCTCGCTTCCTTGGTGGACGCCGCGTTACCAACATTCCACAAAAAAAGCAAAAAAAAGAAAAAAGAAAAAAAAAGCAGTGTGTGTGAGCAGTTGTGGGCATCCAGGATACGTCTTCATTCACACACGAGGACCCACGTACACTAGCAAGAGATGAAGATGAAGTCTGCATCGTCTACTCATTCCGAGTCGTCGAGCCAACGAAAGACAAGAAGCTATCCAGTATCAAAAAGACTCAGGCTCCATAATTTATTGCACTGAGCAGTTTCAATTACTTTACTGTACTGATATTTTTTAGAGAGAGAGAGAGAGAGAGAGAGAGAGAGAGAGAGAGAGAGAGAGAGAGAGAGAGAAGACAAGACAAGACAAGACAAATTATTTATTTCGAGGATAATAGATAAGCACTGGTGTGCTTTTTTACATCTAGTCCCCGCACTGAATAGGGTCTACACTACACAATATTTAATAAAATGAAAGCATGGTGTTAGTAGAGATACTTAACAGAGGAAAAAATATACATAAATCAAAACAAAACAACAACCACACACACACACACACACACACACACACACACACACACACACACACACACACACACACACACACACACACACACACACACACACACACATGGCATACAGGCACTAGCATGGTGTTAGTAAAATGCATAGGAAAAAATCAACAAAATGAAAGAAACAAACACACACAACACACACCGCACTGCACACCAGAATGGGGGATAGAGGGTGAGGAAGGTTCTCAGTCAACCATATACATTTGACAAACAGTATCAATAAAATGGACGATTTACATTACACATTATGGCAGAGAGAGAGAGAGAGAGAGAGAGAGAGAGAGAGAAACAGAGACAGAGACAGACAGACAGACAGACAAAAACAGAGACAGAGACAGAGAGAGAGCTTCAAGCCGAACTGCAGCTTTAAACCAGCTAAACCGTGCTTTAAAATCAAGCGCCTGTTGTTATCCAAGGGACGTAAATCTAACTGCACTCTCACCAAGACGCGCATTGCGTTGTCAACATCGACCATACAACGTGAAAATCGCTGTAAGTACTTTGAAAGCACCAGTCTGTGTCGTTATACTTGTGTTCGTAAGGTAAGTAAGTATACATAGAACGAGCATTCCTTTTTATCGTGTTTTCAACAGTCAAATGTTGATGTTTGAACAGTTTCCAAACAAGAACATAACATTAAAAGCTGGAATGCAACTTTGGAATCTGACTGGATTATGTTTAGTAATCTCTCTCTCTCTCTCTCTCTCTCTCTCTCTCTCTCTCTCTCTTTCAGCACAGCATTATATGGGGAAACCGGCAGATATCCACAGTACGTTAAAACTGTTGTAAAATGTGTAAAGTATTGGATTAAGTTGACAAGGCTACCGACTTCCAGATCATGTAGGCAAGCGTATGATATGATGCCAGTGCAAGAAGAGAGAGGTAAACAAAACTGGGTTTATCAAATTAAAAAAACTCTGACTGAACATGGATTTGGACTTGTTTGGATGTGTCAAGGTGTGGGTTACGAAAATGCGTTTATCTCAGAATTTAAAGATAGACTGATAGCTTGTTATAAACAAAATAGGCATGGAGAAATGGAAAGTAATGATAAATATAGCTGTTTTTTTTTTCTTTCAAGACAGCATTTCAGACAGAAAGACACATTTCAATCATAACAAACAGGTAGCACAGAGTCAGTCTTGCTAGATTTAGATTGAGAACAGTTCGGTTGAATGCTAACAAAAGATGGTTTGAGACAGGTGGATTAACAACATCTCTCATAAAGAAGATGAGAAACATTTCAAGTTCAGTTGCAAAAGTTACGAGGAGGTTTGGGAAAAGTGTATTCTCATTAAAACAGTTGCAGCAAAGAGGAAAGACCTAGTCAGTGTTTTAACATCAGATGACGAAAATAATATCCTCACAGTTACAAAATACATCTCAGAGGCAGTGGCTACACAGAAAAAAGAAAATAAATGATCAAATCACCTGCTAATACAAAATATGTGTAAACATTAATGGTTTCCCAAATGATTATTTTGAGGGTAAAAATAGAAGCAGTTAGAATTGGTATTTGGATGGTCAGTCTGATGATGTTGATGTTGTTATTTTTTGTGTGTAATTCGTTGGCTGTTGTTTATTGATACAATCTTAGTAATATTAGATGTATTAGTTTTTGTTTTTGTTTTGTTTTACTTTTTCAAATGATTGTACAAAACAACACTGTAACTTCCTGTGTATACCCCCTGTCACATGGGCTGTTGAGCTAATGACAGTAAAGAGTCAAGTGTCAAAGTGTCTCTCTCTCTCTGTCTCTCTGTCTCACTGTCTCTCTCTCTCTCTCTCTCTCTCTCTCTCTCTGTGTGTGTGTGTGTGTGTGTGTGTGTGTGAAAAATCTTTATCTGACAGTCACTGCAAAACAACACTTAATCAGACATCCTGGGTAAAATGCTGGTCGGCAGTATAAATGTTTGTGTTGAGGCTGCCAAGGCTAGCCGTTGACCATGTGTTTTGAGGTGGAGATGAGTAAGCTGACCAAATACCCAACCAAAATCTGTTTTCCCAAATGCACCAGAACTTATAAACTTCAGGACTAGTCAGACCTGCTGTGAAAGAAGTGATTGATAAGTGTTTTCTGTAGTGTGGATGAGTTGTCACTGACACTGTAAAAGACACCAGAAAGAATGATGTATAACCAATGTTGCAAAAGTGATAACCTGATTTACTTGGATTTCTATGTTATAAAAAATTATTTCAGCCTTTTTTTCTTAATAAAAAGTTAAAATATTTTGGAATCTCTTCATCACTTATTGAAAACCCAAACCAGACTATTTCATTTACTAATTTAGCTGATGATATAATTTTTATCAAAGCATTCTGTTTTGTTCTGTCTTTCAGTTCAACAGACGTGCATTCATCATCAGTGTGATAGCACTGCTTGATCATTACCGAAGCCTGAGAACAGTTCCAATGGTTGGGAATGAAGAAACCCACAAAACACAGGCACCACAGAAAAATATCCATTAAAACTCCACGCCTTCCGGAACTGGCAGAAGCAACACCAAGACCGTCGTCAGCAGCAACAGTTGTCTCATTGGCACCGTCATATTCCGATAATGAAACTGTGTTCAAAGCCAGAACAGACAGAACCAGACGAGATCGGTATGGAGGGTAATTGACTGTGGGCTTGGTGTCACCCCTTTATCGGTGGATCTGTTCCGACATATTTTGATGCTTCTGCCAGCCAAGGATGTGGTCCTGCACTGTTCTCTGGTCTGCAGGAGCTGGCTGGCTGCCTGTCGAGATCCTTGTTTCTGGCAGCAGAAATGTGAAGCAGAGAACAAGTTTGTGCCCAAAGTCAGCGGACAGCCTCCCAAGAACTTCGTCATGCTGTACTTCAAGGAGCCGTACACACGCAACTTACTGCGCAACACTCATGCTGGTATGTGCTCCTTGATGGTGATTGCTCTTATGATAGCTCGAGATAGATTTCATTGATGGAAATGATGATTAATATTGTTCAAGTGCTTAGAGCAGCTCAGTAAACTTTGCTCTTTTTTGTTTGTTTGTTTTTTGCATTTTACAAGTGTTAAGAGGAGCTTGGTAAACCTTGCTTCTTGTCTTTTGTATTTGAAGTGTTAATGGGAACTTAGTAAACCCTGCTGCCTTCCTTCTGTATTTCACAGGCGTTAAAAGGAATTTGATAAACCCTGCTTCTTTTCTTTCTTTATTCCAAGCATTAAGAGGAGCTCGGTAAACCTTGCTACTTTTCTTGTGTATTTAAAGTATTAAAAGGAGCTCAGTAAACATTGCTTCTTTTCTTTCTCTATTTCAAGCATTAAGCAGAGCTCAGTCAATCTTGCTGCCTTCCTTTTGTATTTCAAGCGTTAAAGAGGAGCTCAGTAAACCTTAATTGTTTCCTTTCTGTGGTGTTTGAAGTGGATGGCCTCAGCCACTGGAGTCAGCCCCGTGGCTGTCAGATTGTCAATGTAGAGGACAGTCCTGAGGGAGCCTATGCTATCAGGGACTACATCCCAGCTGAAGAAATACAAGGTGATTAGGACTGTTGTGTGTTGTCATACCAAAATTTGCTGTTGCATTTGTTGGTGTAAAGGGTATTGTAGTTGGGCATTTCCTGATATGGCCCTGTGTGGACGGCTGGACTAAAAGCAACAATGCCAAATGTTGGCTAGTATTTTTGTTTGTTTGTTTGTTGTGTATGGTTGAACTGATTTGTCTTTGTAAGCAGGAGTGTTTTTGGACTGTTTTGTAAGTTACCCCCCCCCCCTCCCCCCCAGAAGATTAAATAATTGTCTTTTGCAGGTTATGAATTTTTGTTGGAAACAGTTCTTCAGTTAGATTGTAAAGCTTAAAATGAAAGAAATAAAGGACAGCGTTTTGTCATTCAGTTGCATTATGGCATTTAAATCTTTGTACTATCAGTATTATCATAATTACGTGATATCTATGGATATGTAATTCCCAAATAGATTAAGAAGATGGATAGTATTGTTTTATATTGTATTGTTTACAGTGTACAGAAAAGGAGTATTGACATGACCGCTGTATGCCAGTTCATGTTTTGTTTCTAAGTACCATTCATGGTGAGCACCATTGATCATTATGCATTTACGCAAAAAGTTCTTTTGGAATATTGAAATCAGCAGAAAAAGAGACCTTTTGTGTTCAATAACTGAATAGTCTCTTATCCATTAAATTAATAAAATGCAGGTTGTTTTGTTATGTTGAGCTCTGAAAAAAGCAAACACATTTCGATATCTTTATGTTCAAGCCATTTGTTTCACAATGTCTATCTTACTTATCCTCTGTCTGCCTCACCTATGTTTGTCTGTGTAATAATGTACAAGCTGTTTGTTTCATGTTAACTAGTTTATTTATCCCCTGTCTGCATTGTCTACATTTTGTCCAGGGAAGATTCAGAACTGGGTGACCTCCTACAGATACACCTTCCTCACTCAGTCTGTGGTGTTGCTGGAAGAAGGATGCTCCAGAGCGGTACTGGATGAGCTGAGGCCCCCCATTGCTGTCTCTGCCTGGTCAGAATATGGTTTCTTCTCCTTCTTTTGCTTCCTCTGCGTTCTCAAGAGTGCGCATGCTGGATACGTTTTTACCGGGCATGACTGTTTTTACCCTGAATGTAGGCAGCCATACTCCATTTTCAGGGGTGTGCGTCTTGTTTCCATGACCCCACTGGGTGCTGACATAAATTTCAGGATCTTTAATGTGTGCCTTTGATCTTCTGCATGCACGTACACATGGAAGGGGTTCAGGCACTAGCAGGTCTGCACATTATGGAGATGGGAAGAATATGTGCTGTAAACCCACCAGTTGCTGTGACTGCACTGGGATTCCAGCCCAGGTCCTTCAGATTGAAAGCCCATCGGTTTTACAACTTGACTGTTGTGGTTGACTTTTTATGTGTAAGGCAAACAAAAACACAACAACAAAACAACAAAAACAAACAAACAACAACAACAAAAACCCCAAAAAACCCAACCCCACACGTCTTTTGCTTCTTGAAAGTTTAATATAGAATGGGGAAGCAGGATGAGTATCTTGTGTCTTGGCAATAGATGGGATATGATAGATAGAGAAGGAAACAAACACATTTACTGTGTTGCTGACACACTTAGCAATATCGATGAATATGTATGTCGAAAAAACAACAACAAAACAACAACCAAAAACCCAGAAGAAAATGAATTGCTCTGTAGCTGACTCTTTTGGTAATCATTATATATGACAACAGAGATACGCTGGAGTATAGTAGTTGTCTTCAGTTTTACATGTCTTCACTCATTTGATATTAAACTGAAACACATAAAAGTGGGGGGTTGAGGAAGAGGGAGGAGGGGAGGGTGAAGGATTTGGAAACAAAAGGAAGGGAGAAGGGGAGAGGGGAAGGGTGAAGGTGTGACTACATGTGTGTGTGTGTGTGTGTGCATGCATGCTTATGTGTATATGCATATATGTGTATGTGTGTGTGTGTATGTGTGAGTGTGTGTGTGTGTATGAACCTGGTTGTGTGTTTGTGAATACGTGTGTGTGTTTGAGTTTATGAATGTGTGTGTTTGTGTGTGTGTGTGTGTGTGTGCGTGTGTGCGTGTGTGCGCGTGTGCGCTCAGTCATGTGTGGATGTGTGTAAGTTTTAGGAGTTAACGGCATCACAGCAGGAGTGATTTTTTGTGACAGGTGTGCTGCCCATGAGGAGTCTGGCGCCAAGTTCTACATGCTGGTGCGGCTGATCGACAAGAGGAAGAAGGAGGCTGGGCACTTTGAGACAGAAGTGGACCTCTCCAATGAAGCTCTTCGCAAAATATGGCACAAGGTGGGCTTCGAGGGGTTTTATTTTCATTTCTTACTTTGTCTGTGTGTGTGTGTGTGTGTGTGTGTGTGTGTGTGTGTGTGGCTACAAGAATAGAATATAAGTTGTGTGTGTTTATACATGTGTGTGTGTTCATGTATGTTTTTGTTTGTGTGTGTGTGTTCATTTGTGTGTGTTTATGTCTTTTTCATGTGTGTGTGTGTGTGTGTGTGTGTATGCAGATACATGTTTAAGTGAGAGTGCGAGTCTCTGTGTGTGTCTGCAAGAGTGGTGCTGATTGATGTTGATGGAATTCTTTTGCAAAAAATGGCAAGTGCAAGTTTGGATGAAAGCTGAATGTCTGTATGTGTCTTGTATCCTTGTCCATATGTCTAACAACAAGAGTGAAATACACTGAAGCATGTATGCTAATGGAATCACTGATGCCTGCATGCTGTATGTGCAGATTTTTCTTTCTGTTTTGTCTCTCTCTCTCTCTCTCTTTTTTAAAAAAAAAGGAAAAAAAAAGTCATTTATCTGCTTTCTTTGTTCCTGGCTTTTTCCTTTTTCTTTCTGCCATTTCTTTTTCTTTCTTATATTCTGTCTTGCTGGTCCACTCTCTTAAGCTTTTTCTTCAGATTTTTTTTTCTTCTTGTACTGGATTTCATCATTAGGCAGCGTTCTTACCATGTAATTTTTTTTTTTGTGTGTGTGTGTTGGACTTGTGATTTGCTGGCAAGCTTCATAAAACAAAAGGTTATAGTCTGTTTTTAAAATTTTTTTTTGTGGTTTGTATGTTTTTGTGCTCCTGTTCCTTTTGATAATCTTTGAGTGAAAAATTGACAGATTGGTCAGCGTCAGAGGCATATTCTCCTGTGTTTATGCACATGAATGTGACTGTATTTGTGCCTAATTATTTTCTTCTCCAATTTTTTCCTTTCCACTCCCAGTTTTTTTACAGGATCAGTAATGATTTTGTTTTCAGCCTGACATGGCCTCATGCAATGGGATGGGCTATAAGCAACAAAGGTCCAGAGATATTCACTTGGGATTGCACAAGATGAGCTCTTACATATTGTTTGATTTTCAAGTGACATGTGAGACTGTAGTTATAAACAACTTTTGCGATTGACAGGATATGGCACGCTTGTATCTTAGGCAAATTTTGTCATTTTTTTTTTCTCCTTGTCCGCTATGAGCAACAACAAATGATTAAAAAAAACCCCACCATCTTGCAGATGGAGCACACTTTCACAGACTACAGACCGGGCGTGCGGAAGGTGGTGTTCAAGATGGGTGGGGTGGCTACACAGAGCTGGAGGGGACAGTTTGGTGCCAAGTTCACCTTACCCTGTGTGCGCTTTGCGTTCAACGACATGCAGACGGAGAGGCAGAGTCCAGAACCCTTGTAGGCTGTTGTGAATGTGTTGAGCGCTTAATTTGATGTTCATTGATAATTGCCGGTACCTTGCCAACAGTTCTCAGGTGATAACTTTTGTGAACTTATTTTTTTTGAAAAAGAATTGGGAAGAGGGGGTGGAGGGAGAAAGAGATTGGGACGCCATGTGTGAGAGGTGCAGGTGGGCATGCATGTGTGGGTATGTCTGTGTGCGTTTAGTGCAGCTGTTGGTGTGTGTGTGTGCCTTCAGCTGAGAGAGAAGCCATACTTCAGTGGGAGATAGAGAAGTTGTCTGAAACTCTGTCATCCTTAAGTTAATCTGAGGAACATGTGTACAGTGTGTGTGCCTTTAACTGAGAAAGAAGCAAAGAAGCCATACTTAGTCGAAGAAAGAGGAGTTGGCTGAAACTGTCTCCCATAACCTGAGGAACATGTGCACAATATTGAAATGCGTCCATTTAATACACCTTACCAAGCCATTGAAGTGAGTCTTTTTAAACTACCTCTGTTTTCCCTAATCTAAGGAATAAGCTCACAATATTGAAATGTGTCTGATGCTTCTTGCCAAGCCATTGACGTGTGTCATTTACACAACCTTTTTCTTCCCTTATCTTGGGAACAAGCGTACAATATTGAAATGTGTCAGTTTGTTGCTTCTTGCCAAACCATTTAAGTGTGTCATTTAAAACTATCTGTGTCTTCCTTAATCTAAGGAAAGTGCTCAGTATTGAAATGTGTCTCTGTGCCAAATATTAGAGTGTCATTTAAAACCCCTTGAGTGTTCCTGGATGGAAATTTGTCCCCTTCTGATGTGCAAAAAAGTGCCCCCAGGACAGAAATATCCATTTGTCATTATAGGAATTTACCTATCACAAAATCATTAATTCATGTGAAACTGTCATAATTGGATAGTGTTTATTTTCCTTTCAGAAAAGTTTAGGTTATGTTTTTTCTTTCAGTAGTTTTGGTTGCTAGAATTTTTTAAGCATCACCCTCAGTGACCAAAAATCCTTGGCAAATAGTTGTCACTGAGCATAAAATAGGCCTGTTACTGAACAGATAAACTATCTCATATGTGTACAATATTGAAACTTGTCCCTTACACACTCCTTGCCAAAGCATTGAAGTAAGCAAAGCTTGAACACTCCAGATTTCTGCAGTGTGTGTTTATTTAAACCTGTTACTTACTGTAAGCTGTCCTATCTGATTTTGTGTTCTGCCTCATAAACATCACATAACACTTTTCATTTTGAAAGCAATAAAGAAAATCCTATTATCATACTAAAATCTTGTGATTGATAAAGAGTCAAGAACAAATTGTTTGTGTCTTAAATTTCTTCATCTGTATATTTAAACAAAAGAGAGATTTCACTTTTTGTCTTATTATTTTTACTTTTTGTTGACAAGAGTGAATATGCTTTTCATTTATTAGATTTATTTATTTAAATATTTGTTGAGAATAAATTATACCACTATTATTTAAATCTGTCAGTATTGGCAAACTCTCTATGTGTGTGTATTATATTTAATTAAACTTGAATACTTGCATGGCCTTTTCATTTTAGGTTGGTTACAGTATTGGCAAACTCTCTATGTGTGTGTATTATATTTAATTAAACTTGAATACTTGAATGGCCTTTTCATTTTAGGTTGGTTATTATGTCTTCAGTGTTAAGGCATTTGGGTCATATTTATTAGAAGCATCACCTGTTTACACCAACACACACACGCAAACACACACTCACACACACAACACATGCCAATCTGGCACAAAAAGGCCAGAGAGTTGAGAAACTTTGCAGTCTTTATTTCACCAACTCATATGATATACTTATGTACAAATGTACTGAAGTAATGTACATGTTATTCACAGACCCTGATTTTCTGGCTACAACAAATGATTTACATGTATGTAATAGGAACACATTTATCTCATTTTGCATCTTGTGCCTTGGACAACAACAGTTTTCACTTGCAGCATAATGATTGATGATAATAATGATGGTGGTACTATTTTATATTTTATTCCTGTCCTTTTCAGTATCCTCTTTGTCAAATCTTTGCGCCAAGTCTTTTGGGATCGGGTCTTTCAACCTCCCTCTTTCCAAAATACCTTCCCTGTCTTTCCGTCTAGTTTCTCTTGATTTATATCGACACACGTTTCTTTTATTTGTTTTATTTCACAAGAAAACAAAACATTTATTATCATAATGGTATTCTGGACTTCCATGGATCGTGACAATCTTTAGTTCACCCAAATGGTGATGCCAGAGGGCTGTTCAAGTATGAACAGTATCCCCATCTTGAGGACATTCCGTTAGAAACTTCCTCTTTTCTTCAAGTCTCTTTGTTTCGGTCTCCTGCCTTTTCTTGGTGGCCTCATTATCTGTATTTTTTCCTGTAAACCTTGAACACTTTTGATCTTTTTCTGGTCCTGATACTAGGGCATTCTTACTACATTGTACTTTTTATGCCTGGGACATGTGGGGTGCCTGTTGATAATTTTTCATTATCATTTATATTTTTGTTTGTGCTGTACTCTGTGCTGTTTATTTATCTATATGTTCACGTAAGATTTATTTTTCAATCCTGTAGAAAAATATACAGAATGGTCAATATCAGAGGCATGTCCTAGTTTATGTGCATAAATGCCTGTACTTCTACCTAATTTTCCCTCTCCCCTTTTCTTTCAGGTCCTGTGGGGTTGATATTTATTGATAATTATGTTACCCTGTGTGGTCAGCTGTGCTACCTGTAGCAAATGTCAAAAGATGTTCACTTGTTCAGGTTTTTATTTGGCAGTGCACCAAATGAGGTCTTATGTTTTCCTTCATTGTTTGATTTAAAACTGACATGTAAACATTACAATTGTAAACTTTTTTTTTTGTTGTTGTTGCAATTTCTGCCATGCAATTGTTTATATGCTTTTTAAGGCTTAGTTTATCTCATCCGTTTTTTATCTCCACTTTTTTTCCCTTTTTATTCTCGATCTTTCATTCTTTAATAACATATATTGGATTTCCTTACACCATGTTTCTGAGAAAAAGTGAATTTTCATTAATCTCTTCATGATTTATTGTACATTATTCTTTGTGGATCTATCCAGCACTTCAGCGTTTTGTATTTTTGCACTTTTAATTGCAGTCATCTTTTAATGATACTTGTGATTTTATGATGTGAAAATTGGTTTTTATTAGCATGTTTTTTGTTGTTGTTGTTATGTTCATTGTTTGTGGTGTTTCATTTTGAACACACAATTTTCCCAATACAAGCTGTTGTCACAACAGTATTAAACTCCTGTGATGAAATCATATGGTTTGATAAATAAGTACTTGTAAGCACTTATATCTATCCTATGTATGTTTGTGTGAGGTGGGATTATGTGTGTGTGCTTGAATATGTGTGTTCTTATGTATATGAATGCTATGTTAAGATGTGTATGAATGTGCATGTTCAAGACTATCCCCACCCATTATCCAAAGTACAACCTGTTCTCTCCTCCCTGTGGTGCGGAGGATTTGTGGTGGGCGGCGTGGAAGAAATGCCTCCTGTACAGCAATTTGACACACACACACACAAAAGAAAGTGATGGAAAGACAGCAGAAGTTTCTTATTTCGTCATACTGTGGGGAAGGTGATAGGAGTGCACAGGAACAGGTGTCGAGATGGCTGCCGGAAAAAGAGGGCGCTAGCCAGCGGGACAAAGGGGAGGTTATTGGCTGTAGTTGCTTTCGTTTTCTCCACATAGGCGGATAGTAGTTTGCACAGGACAGGAATGTCAGACCCCTGCCGGAGTCTGCACTAGTTGGGTCACGGTTAAGTATGTGTAATTAAATAAGATGTTTAACTGTTCATTACTGCTTTTAACTTTCTCTTTAATGAAGCAGTCAATGCTGAAAGCAATGAATCATGTTTCAAATCACAATGAATCTCGATGTCCACAAGAGACTGTTGAGCAGGTATCTGCTTTTGGTTCACTTAAACTGTATCATGTACTGTTAGTGCAATGCCAGTACATGAACTGCATACTAAAAGTTACACATGACAGCACAAAGTAATTTCTCTGATGATGAAAGCAATGGAGAAATGAAATGATACCAAATAATATGATCAATTGATGTGTGACAATAAACCTAAGAATAAACCAGGTAACAGAGAAAAATCAAAATAAAACAAAAAATTTTGCTTAAAAGCAGACCATCCATATATTTGACAGATTTTTACTATTCATAATATGGGATTCTTAAAGTTTTAAAGAAATCTGCATTAGTCGTCTGAAATGACTCGTGCATTCACTTACCGATGTAAACTATGGTAACACTACAACCAACACACACATCTCTTAACTCCAGTCATTTCTTCAAGCCTGGGTAACAAACATGCTTAAAATTATAATTAAAAACATTTTATGTTACAGCAATAAACAAGTTCTAGATCCACTCTCAGTTCCAAATTGCCTGCCATTCCAATATGTCTTGCCATTTATTTTTTTTATCAGTTGAACACATAGCATGCATCACCAAAATTCCTGATGAAGAAGAGTGTTTCTTCGCATTGTCTTAAGAAAGATGCATTCTTTGCTTACCCCATCCTTCTAGGTGAAACAAAAATCTTCACATATATGTTTGGATAATAATTGTTTGAATTTTAGTGTTTACCACCTGATTTCATTCTTGCTGCTAGACTTTTTACTGTGCTGTAGAGACAATGATAACTTAATTAAAGTGCAGTGGACACTCTTTGGCTTGAATATTTGTAGTGCATTACGGTGATTCTTCCATCCACGACACTGTTTAAATACAGAAGAAACACATGCTGACAAAGTGCAGTTCACCATTTGCCCCACACAAAGCTGTGTCAAATGCAACCCTCTCTGGAATCTGAGCTTAATTCAAAAGAAATGTCTTTTTCCCAGCAAAAGATAAGATGATTAGGTTTCTGACTGTGTAGAGGCTCTCTCACGGTCTCTCTCTCCATTGATAAGACTGAATTGCAGAAATGTAACCCACACAACCTTCAAAAGCAGCCATTGCAGGTGTACTAACGATAAACAGGAGTTAACATAAGTGCCTTTAAGGTACACACCTTCAAAGCATGGCTGCTTAGCATTTCCCATTGGCTTGCAGCAGCACACAAGTACATGAAAGGTGTACACTTTGGTGCTGCATCCACAAAATGCGTGTCCAGTGATGCTGCAAAAAGAAAGTTTTATGTGCCAGCCAGTGGGGTTATTCCAAACTGTAACATAACAGTTGAGGGGAATAAAAGACTTGATACAGTGGAATACAAACACTGCTTTGTGCCTTCTCAGTCTCACCCAAACTCCTCTTAAGCCCTGGTAGTATAACTGCAAAATCATCGAAAAGAGAGGAGAGAGGGGGAGGCACTGTGTGAGTGTGTGTGTGATGTATCTGGCACGATGAACTGCAACAAAGCAGTAAATGTAATATTTTGTACAGAAATTTAGAGAAAAGTTGTGGGCAAAAGTTATACTAACACTATTACCAAATGTTTTCATTTTCCTGGTACTTAATTTTGGATGCAGCTGTCACAGACATAACACTGAATTAAGACATGATGGAACTCCCTGTGAAAATCCCATCAGCAAAGTGTTTGACACACAGGTTTTTGGAGAAGAATTTCATTTCACAATCAAGCCTCCAAAAATATACAAATCATTGTAACAATTTTATATCTAAAAAGCAATTAACTCCAAAGTCAGTGTTCAATCTTTGCAGATAGCTGTCTGCTGGCAACAAGTCTTAGTAAAAGTTATCAAAATGTATTTTCACATTATTCCTTTCCTTTTAGTGGTTTGTTCTCAGTTGCTTTCCATAGATCTGTTTTCACAATCTTGATATAAATGCGAGTGAGATCATGTTATATGTTTACATTCTGTGTATTGTTGGTATAATTATGTTCTCCATGCCCTAAAAGGGATTTAATTAAACTTGTGTGTGTATGTGTGAGAGAGTGAGAGAAAGTGAGTGTGGGGTCAGTGATTAACACCAGTGCAAGGTGAGAAATACTAGAACGTTGGTGTTGGTAAGCGGTACTCATTCTATTCAATATGACACTAATTCAATATTAGTTATGACAGTGCCAGCACACACACACACTGAACTAGCTGAAGATGTTTGTGTCCTTTCTCATTATCCGAATCCTCCTACACAATATCAGGTACTTTATTTTCACAATTCATGCATGCAGTATCAAATATCTAAGACATGCGTGCAGTATCAAACATCTGGCCTTCAAAACCAACAATAATCTGTTAGAATGTGCTCCTAAACACTGCTGATGCTCTGGTGACCTTTCATGTAACTTCATGTTTTTGACAGAAGCATACTGACAGGCAACATGAATTAACTCCTGTTACACTAGCGTTCCATGGTGGTGCATGCATTTATTGTTCCAGGCATTGTTTATTGTTGTTTTTCACAGTAACATGGGTTATTTCAAATGTCAAAAGCACACAATTATTAAATAACTCATGTAATTTGTAAACACACAAGTGAGCCCTAAACGTTTAAAAATGATTCTTACCTTCAGGAAGATGTTAAGAGGCATTATTTGTACACCTGTACAGGTAATTTCACTAATTGTTTGTGAAATCAGTCTGGATAATACTTAAGCTTATTCCACGACACCAAAAAAGCTAAAAGAAAAAAAAGAAAAAGAAAAAAGTCTGAAAGTAATCACACATTTAAAATTTAACTCTCATCAGGCATCACACCATACAGTTCAACACTGGCCTTTGAATAGATTCACAGTATCATTTTCCCATTTCAAATTCTTCACACACAGGTGTTCACACACTAAAAAATCACATTGAAAGCACACAAAGTTAACCGACAATCACTCAAGCACACTTGAGTTCTCGTGAGTAAATCAAAGCATTAGATATATTTCAATCAAAACCAAGAAACATAAAAAAAAATTTCCCAGCCTTTTAGGCTTTTTGTTTTGTGGGGAAAGAAAAATCACCATGCTGACTCAACGAAATCATGCAATGACTTTTGCATTTATTTAGCACACCAAGGCAGAGAGAGATTTTCCATTTCAGTCTGAAATATATCTCCCCTCCAATGTGACATTTCTAAAGAATCAATTATTTGCTGCTTTCTGCACCTTTCCTCTGGTCAGATTTCAGATCAGTCTGAAACATTCTCAGGACTGAGAGTATATATAGTAAGTTGTGGGGAGAGTATATATGGGTAAATGAACATTAATGGGGGAAAAAAAAAAAAAATCACAATCTGTAGATCACTCAATCCTACTCCACTGATCACTGTTGTTTAAAAAAACTCCCATAAAAATATGTACAAACTGGCAAAAATCTGTGTCCTGACCATGTACTTCAGGAAATCCATCCAATGCAGAAAGCAAAAAATCTGAAAATGTGGAATTCTAATATACCAACTATAAAAATCCATTTCGCTCCATCAATGTAAGCTTTGTTATTCCACAAGGCACTTTCCATCAGTGTATGTACTTTGAACACTGGACAGGCTAAAATATATTTGATTCTGCTGTGATCCGACAGCAGCATACTTTCCAATGAGAAAATCTCTGAAACTTCAACTGAGACTAGGTTGAGGTTCCAACCATATGTTAAAAAACCACAACACCACCCCCCCTCACCACCCTCCCAAAAACAACCACACACACCAAGATTATTTGTCTCAACCATAAAAACCAACTCAGCTGCACTTGTTCTCTTCATTACAGTGGAATGAGACACACAATTATTCTTCTTTTAATATCCTGCTGCTTGTAAGCAGTCCTGCATTAACAATTTTGTTTGTTTGTTTTGGTTTGTTGAAAGGGAAGAAAATCAACCACCACCAAGACCTCTGGTCATGTAATGGACTGTTTCCTCTTTCTGCATGAGGAAGCTTTCCTGGCCTGGGCAAGCAATGTCCCAGAACTCGAGACATGGTTCAGACACTGATCTGTGGCCCGAGTGACAAATTTTGTCTTCAGGTTACATTCCTCAAGAAAGTGGCGGCTGACCCCCGTAGATGTGTCGGCGCAGGTGCTCTCCAGCCTTCTGTGCAACACAGACAACACCATTTTCAGATTACTGTTTTCAGATTATTTATGTTTAACATCTTTATAGTTTCTTTATTGATTTTAGAAAGAAAAAAAAAGTACTATAAAAACTGGGACTGCAAAGAAAAGAATCTTCTACGGCGCTTATAACTGTAATTCTCACACACAGCTATGCAGGAACAGATTCCTCAAGAGACTTGCTTCAAAAGACTATAATTTTTCTGCACTTGAAAGCCCTTGCCACCAGTAAGCTATTAAACACAAATGTACATCTTTAAAATGATTAAAAAAAAAAAAAACCCACCTGAATTAACTACAAAGAACAAGCTGAAAATTCTAGTCAGACGCTCAGACAACTGAAACACACGATTATTACACAGACTGATGGGCACTCTGGCCCCATTCCTCCACCATCTCTCACAACCCCCACTCGTACTCCATCCACTCACATCACAGCTTTTCAAATGTTCAAATACATCAATAATGCGTCCAGCACTGTCCACAGGTGCAGAGTGCGTGTCCAGCATGACAGAGCATTCAGACAGGGACACAGCACCGCCTGTGTGTGTGTATGTTCTTGTGTGCTTTGTATCTGACTGATGTTTGTTACTGTAACGTGCTTTTATAGCACAATTTATTGTATTGTATTCTATTACACTTTTTTTTTTTTTTTAAATCACAACAGACTCCTCTGTGTGAAATCTGAGCTGCTCTCCCCAGGGAGAGTGCGTCGCTACACTGAGAGCACCTCCCATTTCTTATATATCTTTTTTTCTGCCTGCTATTTTATTTGTTTTCCTATCAAAGTGGATTTTTCGACAGAATTTAGCCAGGGACAACTCTTTTGTTGCTGTGGTTTCTTTCACGTGCGCTAGGTGCATGCTGCACACAGGAAATCAGTTTATCCTCTCATCTGATGGACTAGCGTCCAGACCACCACTCAAGGTCTAGTGGAGGGGGAGAAAAAACTGGCAAGTATGGGATTCGAACCAGTGCTCTCAGATTCTCTCGCTTCTTAAGTGGACGCATTACCTATTAGGCCATCACTCCACTACAAATGACTATTCTCACCATATTTTTCATTACAGCATTAACAGCCGGCGCAGGGTGTATATCCAACATGACACTGCATTCAGACATTGCCTCTGCCTTTGTGTATGTTATGTTCTTATGTGGTTTGTATCTGACTGATGTTTATAATGAGCTTTCAGAGGTCTGAAAGCACTCTGTAAATGTACCAATATCACTGTTCTTATCCTTACAGCACTCACCGCCGGCGCAGAGTGCGTGTCCAACATGACGGAGCAGTCAGACCAGGGGCACCTGACAGATGGTGTGTTGGGCAGCAGGTGGTCAGCCACCAGGTGGTGCCACAGGTGCTCCTTCAGGCCGTACACCGCCGAGCACGACACACACTGCACACACAACAATGCAGTTAGTAGCTTTAACAATACATGGCATGCTTAGTGCTGATTCTGGGGTATATGTGTGTGACAAAGAGAGAGATACAGAGAGACAGACAGACATACAGAGACAAGAAAAGACATACAGAAACACACAGACAGATGAAGACACAAATCAGAGAGAGAAACAGACAGAAAGAAGGGAGGAGGCATGGGAGAAAAAGGTAAGGGATGGGGGAGGTAGCAGGACAGAGAGAGAGAGAGACAGGCAGACATACAGAGAGAGGAAGACACACAGAAACACACACAGATGAAGAGATGAATCACAGAGAGAGAGAAAGAGAAACCGACAGAAAGGAAGGAGGAGGCAGGGGAGAAAAAAGGTAAAGGAAGGTGGAGGAAGCAGGACAGAGAGAGACAGAGAGAGAGACTGAGAGACAGGCAGACATACAGAGAGAGGAAGACACACAGAAACACACACAGATGAAGAGATGAATCACAGAGAGAAAGAGAAACCGACAGAAAGGAAGGAGGAGGCAGGGGAGAAAAACGGTAAAGGAAGGTGGAGGAAGCAGGACAGAGAGAGAGAGAGAGGGAGAGGAGAATGAGCGAGAGAGAATGCATGTTTGTGCATGCACACATACGTCGTTTGAGCAGCTGCAATGAAATAATGTGGCTGCTACGGCAGATTCATGCTAAAAGGAATCCAATATTCACATTTCATATATACAACAACTCAAGGAGGCGTCACTGCATTCAGACAAATCCATATACGCTACACCACATCTGCCAAGCAGATGCCTGACCAACAGCGTAGCCCAATGCGCTTAGTCAGGCCTTGAGGAAAAAAAAAGAAAAAAAAAGAGGTGAATAAATAATAGATAAGCGTACATAAATAGGTAAATAAATAACAAAAACACCATTTCCCCAACTACACCTCTTCCCTTAACTCTCCCCTAGTGTCTGCCAACCTGCTAAGTTTCAACATAAGTCCTGTTGTACTTTCTGCCAGAAAGTATACACTGTAAAAACTGTCCTGTACAAGAGTTGAATAGTACAAAACGTAACTGCTCCAAGATGATTATACAACATGACTAACACCGACTCACCTCACAGGCAAAGCTACCCATATCTCGAAGATCTATAGCTTCAATCTTTCCATCTCTGTTCCCGGTGTACAACTGAAAATAAATCAATCATCAAGTGATAGACATGTTCCAAGAATTATTAACAGTCATGCATTATTTCAAACTGAAATATATGCTGATCAATTAACTGCAGTAGTCTAATCGATACTGCACCAATATTGGCTGAAACAGATGTTGCATGTTTACAATTTTACACAGCACTGACAGTCATTTTGTCACAAATGATTTAATCAGTTTGGGGACTATTTTTTACATGCTGAGACAATTCATTTGGGAACGATCTTCTATATGCTGAGGTGATTCATCAAATGGTAATTTTTGTCAAAAAGAACACAACTGAACTGACTTCTCATGTGCAAAACTGTTTCCCCCCACATGAAGAGATGTAAACATGATTAAAAAAAAAAAAATCACCCTTATGAAGCAAATGTATGCAGATCCATTCATGTTTTGTTATACAACACTTACAATGGAATTGTGGATCGTCATCTTCATAATAATGCACTTGCCAGCTCCATACATCAAATGCAGCAGCTTACGACTCTGTAAAGGAAACAGATTACTCATATGTAGAAAATACATGTCGAACTGACATCTGGTTGAAAAACTGCAGTTCTTGTTATTAAGACTTTCATAAACTTGCAATTCAATATCAATGAAAACTCTATGACAGCATCAGGAAAGTTGAAATGCAAAGTAAGGAAAAAAAAAAGGAGAAATAGGAACACCTATGGTGACAGCATAATTAAAAAAAAAAAAAAAAAAAATCAAAAAAAAATCAGCTCATACAAGATTCTGAGAAACCCAGAAGCAGTTGGTTTTCTGTCAACAGGATGAAACAATTTTTGACATAAGCCATGCAAAATAATCTTTCCTCTCATAATTATTCCCCATTTCAGACGGGTGCAACGGCTGAATGGTTAAAGTGGTGGAACGTTCTTGGTTCCATTCCAGTATGCTACCTGGTGGATTAAGGGTAGAAATTTTTCCATTCTCCAAGGTCAACATATGTACAGACATGCTAATGCCTTAACTGCCTGTGTGTGTATATATATGCAAAAGATCAAGTACGTTAAATATCCCACAATCCACATCAGTGTTTGATGAGTTACGGGAACACGAACATACCCATCATGCACAGCCCCGAAAATAGAGAATGCTGCCTATATCATGCGGTAAAAATGATCATACACATAAAAGCCCAATTGCAGATTCAAGTACACGTTGTGAAGTTGTATCCCACAAACAGAAAGAAAAACAGCCAAGAAGCTGAAAGCAGAAAAGCAATCTCACCTTCAGGTCATAGCATCGGATGATTTTGTCATAGCCAGCTGTGAAGAGAAGTCCGTTGTCCACACAAATACTGGTGACTATACCCTTGTGGTCATGCAGTTCCCAAGCAAAGGTTGCATTCTGAATGTGGTAGCACAAGTCACAACAGCTTTTAGTTTTCAGACCCTGAACTGTTGAAGTGATGACTTTGGCACAAAAAAAAACCCAAAAAGAAAAAAAACAAAACAAACCACCACGCCCACCCCCTCTAAAAACACATCTTAACCTCTTGACTGCTGAACTTAAGTGAAAATGAACTAAGTGTGGCATGAACCTAAGTGCAGCTAGTGCACTTTGTTGAACAAAAGTAATGCAGTCTCAAGGGACAAGTCCAGACATAGAATGGTAATGGGTGTGTGTGTGGGGGGAATTCAAAGTAAAAATTCTATTCAATGATAGTAAACTGAATAAGCAACAACTGTTATTTACATCAAGCCATCTATGAAAAAACACGAAGCACAAGTCTATGTGTAATCATACATGGATATGCATGTGTGTGTGTGCATGTGCATGCGTGAGTGCGTGCGTGCATGCATGCGTGTGTGCATGTGTGTGTGCGTGCATGCATGCGTTTGCGTGCGAGCGTGTTTGTCGATGTGCGAGTGTGTGCGTATGTGTGTGTGCGTGTGTGTGTGTTGTCGTTTGTTTAGTGTGTGTGTTTGTGTGCGTGTGCGTGCGTGCGTACGTGTGTGCATGCGTGTGCCTTCATTCACAGCAGGAGTTTGTTCTGACAGATGTGTTGCCCCACCCCATCTCTCTCCCACCCCTTGTCTGTGTGTTTGTGTGTGCATGTGTGAGTCTCTGTGTGTGTATTCAATATCTGACGTAAGCACTTGCATGGACATTATTGTGTGTGTGTGCGTGTGTTGGGGGTGTGGGGTGCGGGAGGTGTACGTGAGAAAGTCCAATATCTGACACTTACATGGACATTATGGGCCATAACCTTTCTGTCCCCAGAGCCACTCAACACAAAGTGGTCCAACATCTGAAACAGAAAAACAAATCAGAGATGTTTAACATAAAGAATCCTCCACAGGTGAAAGGCCTTACAGATAATTCCACAGTCTTATGATGTGATGAAGTCTGAGATTCTGAGGAAAGCTCTGTGTGTTTGCAGATGTGTGTGTGTGTGTGTGTGTGTGTGTGTGTGTGTGTGTGTGTGTGTGTGTGAGAGAGAGAGAGAGAGAGAGAGAGACTGTACGTGCATGTGTGTGCGCGTCTGTGTATGCATGCGTGTGTGTATGTGCATACATGTGGGGGTGTGCATGTGTGTCATAACAGACACAAGCCAGGTCACATTCAGTTCCTCTAAAACACACACACACTTACGAGAAGTGCAAAAGCAGTCTTGCTGTGACCGCTGATGATGCGGACGGGCAGGCCACTGGAGGCGTCAATCACGTGGATGTTAGCATCCTGAGAGGCCACTGTCAACAGGCGAGTGCTGCCCTCTCGGGTCCACGCCATGCTCTGCACTGCACAGTCGCTTGCCTGGAAACGGCGTGTCTCTTGAAGGGTCTGAATCCAAAACCATCATACTCTGATCATCATTACAGGCAAACATGTAAAAAAAAAAAAAGAAGAAAAAAAGGAGCTATAACAGTAACAGTATGTTTAGTTTAAAATCAGAAACTTGTCTTTAGTGACCTCTACTGCAGTTTGTTATGACACAATCACTCTAAAACAGCACACTTAAAAAAAAAAGAAAAAAAAAAAGAAATCATTACAACCCACAAAAAAGAAATTCAGTGCACAACATTAACATTTTTTACATGAAGAATAAGGATTTTCAGCACTATATTCTTACATGAAAGTTCACCCACCCACATCCACTCATGCACAGATACACACACCCTCATCCCTACAGAATCATAACATGCTGGATATAAACATCACACTTAAAAGTTATAAAAGAGGTATCATTACAATCCACAAAAAGAAATATACACAGCAAAGAAAATTATAAAATTATCATAACCCACTTTGAGATGTTTTGGTTTTGGTTTTGTTTAATTTTAATTTAATAAAGTGGCTAAGCTTTACTGCTTGATAAACTTGCGAAATCTGCAGCAGAAAATCATACCCACATTCACTCATAACAATGCACTGACATCAATGTAACCCATAGCCTCAACACGAACATCCAAAACATCATTTCCCATTAAATCTTTCTTGACCTTTCCAGCACTTTACTTGGAGATGCTATGGCAGAATCAGTCAGGTGCTGGACTTCTAATCCAGCATTCACCAGTTATTAGGGTTCGAGTCCCCATTTTGGCAATGTGTTGTATGCTTGGGAAATGCACTTTTCCTCACTCCACCAAGGTGTGAATGGATACCTGACTTCAGCTTGGGAAGGCTAAAACAGCAGTGGAAGGACTGTGTGTTAGGACAGGACTGGCCCCTGCCTTCCTTTACCAAGCCCTAGACACACTGAATATGAATTCAATGCCATGACGGCCATAAAAGGCTATGTGACCTTTAACCCTTATTCCCCAAAAATGCTTGAAATGCCTGTTTGGTATTTTGAAGAAAACTCCCCCCCAAAATAACTCTCTCAACTTCATTGGTATACACTCTCAGATTCTGGATAGATATGGAAATTTCCTCACTCAGAATCAAAAGTCTAAACTTGCTTGTATATATATATATATTTCAGTGCCTTCACACCACCTTCCTCAGCTAAATTGACGATGACAAACCTTCAAATCAAGGTGAGACTGACAACAATGACAAACCTTCAGATCACAGTAAGACTGACAACAATGACAAACCCTCAACTCCTGGAGAGACTGACAACAATGACAAACCCTCAACTCATGGTGAGACTGACGACAATGAAAAACCCTCAACTCCTGGTGAGACTCACGACAATGAAAAACCCTCAACTCCTGGTGAGACTCACGACAATGAAAAACCCTCAACTCATGGTGAGACTGACGACAATGAAAAACCCTCAACTCCTGGTGAGACTGATGACAATGATAAACCCCTAAATTCATGGTGAGACTGACAACAATGAAAAACCCTCAACTCATGGTGAGACTGACGACAATGACAAACCCTCAACTCCTGGTGAGACTGATGACAATGACAAACCCTCAACTCATGGTGAGACTGATGACAATGATAAACCCCTAAATTCATGGTGAGACTGACGACAATGAAAAACCCTCAACTCCTGGTGAGACTGATGACAATGACAAACCCTCAACTCATGGTGAGACTGATGACAATGATAAACCCCTAAATTCATGGTGAGACTGACAACAATGACAAACCCTCAACTTATGGTGAGACTGACAACAATGACAAACCCTCAACTTATGGTGAGACTGATGACAATGATAAACCCCTAAATTCATGGTGAGACTGATGACAATGACAAACCCTCAACTCATGGTGAGACTGACAACAATGACAAACCCTCAACTTATGGTGAGACTGATGACAATGATAAACCCCTAAATTCATGGTGAGACTGACAACAATGACAAACCCTCAACTCATGGTGAGACTGACAACAATGACAAACCCTCAACTCATGGTGAGACTGACAACAATCACAAACCCTCAACTTATGGTGAGACTGATGACAATGATAAACCCCTAAATTCATGGTGAGACTGACAACAATGACAAACCCTCAACTCATGGTGAGACTGACAACAATGACAAACCCTCAACTCATGGTGAGACTGACAACAATGACAAACCCTCAACTCACCGTGAGACTGACAACAATAACGGCCCCAGAGTCCAGCCCCGCAAACAGACAGGTGTCGACGACCAGCACGCACATGACCTTGACCACGGTGTCCAGGCTGCTGACCACTGAGTGGTCATTGATGGAGAGGAAGGTCAGGTGGTCCGCACAGCCCACTGCCAGATAGTGCTGGCTGCCACTGCCCACCGGGGTGATGGTGAAGCACTGGGCATCCGCCATGGGGTACTCCCCTGTCAGTTCTCCTTTCTGTCCACACACACACACACACACACACACACACACACACACACACACACACACACACACACACACACAGAGACTTGAGAACTAATGATGTTCACAATCATAGCACCTGCTTTATCAAAAGACAATTCTTTCTGCCAACAAACACATACATGGACACAGGCATCAGAACGGTGATGTTTGTATGTCTGCTAAATCAAAGGAGAATTCTTTCTGTCAACACACACACACACACACACACACACAAAGAACAGTGATATCTGTATGTCTGTCAAATCAAAAGACAATTCTTTCTGTCAACGCATACACACACACTCACACAAAGTCAATAAGAACAGTAATGTTTGTATGTCTGCTAAATTAAAGGACAATTCTCTCTGTCAATACACACATGTACAGACATAATGATAAGAACAGTGATGCTTGCAAGTCTATTAAATCAAAGGGTTATAATCATTTCTGTCCTCACAAACATGTAGACACATTCACACACTCACTTGAGAGCAATGTTTACAAACAGCTACATACATAATGACGGAAAGCTGGGAAACAAAAGCCAATGGAGAAAAATAAATAATCATGCTGCTAACTACAATTTAAAAAATATATAAAAAGATGTCCACAACAGTTTAATCAGAATTTTTAAAAAAGTGAACTGTTTAAAAAACATTCACAAACTTGACATTTATTCATAAAAAAGCTCCAATATATCATGAATGTTTACTACTACAACTGCCACTACTTCTGCAGATTAACAATGACAGGGAGATCATGGCGTCTACAGTAACATCTGTATATAAAATATACATTTAAGTTTGATACATTACACGCTATTTTGTAACATGTCTGGACAGTTTCAAAGCATATAATGATATATATATATATATATATATATATATATATATATATATACACACACACACACACCTACATACATATATGAGAGAGAAAGAGACAGACAGAGAGAGAGAGAGAAAGAGACAGACACACACACAAACACACAAGACAATGCTTCTGAAATGAGATTCGCAGGGGGAGTGGAATTCCCTCCCTGTCCCCCTACTCACCAATGTGTAGCTGTTGATGCCTATTCGCTGGAAGCAGGCGTATAGCGTGTTGTTGTGCACGCACAGTCCTGTCACTGGGGCGCATGGTCCCGACATCCTCACGCTCTCCTTGCTCACTATGGACCCTTGGTCTGTAGTCCGGCTGCTCCCTTCCGCTGTTGTTTCCACGATGCTCGCTTCACTGGCTTGTGCTGATGGGATGGTCAGGTTTTGGCGGACGTTGGCACGGAACGTCTTAAGGTTCTCCGGGTTCAATTTCAGCCTGTTTATAGATAACTGGTCTAAATGTAGGCAATGTCACTTTGTTGTTTCTTCATTTTTTTCTTAATTTCTCCAGGACATTAAAGGAAAAGAGAAATAAGCACAAAAAAAAAAAAAAAAATTTCCACATTAGAAACTGAGCTTTTTAGACAACGAAAAATAGTTAACTGCATTGATCACTTTCAGAGATTTATTTCAAAACACACAGAGTGTGCACATATTTACTGAGATAATGTGTCCTTCATTTACTGACAAATACATAATAAGCAATACAATAGTTCCTTTAATACTGACAGTATGTTCATACAAAACTGTTGTTTGCAATGGCAACCACTCATTGCCCAAATCTTCACTCTTACCCCCCACTCCTTTTTTTTTAATGTAAGTCTTAACACAGTGGCTTCAAACTTGCGTGGCAGAATGCCGCTACACAGCTTTGCAGAGTACCCCTATAACTCAGTTTGGGCCTCTCCTGTCTGCATGAGCCTTAAGCTGACTGTACTTTAGTTGTCTGGTTATGTGACTGTCATCCATTCTGATGACAAGGCCAGCCCAGAATAGCTGAGACTTCAGTAACACCATCTCAGTACTTTTTGAGCCAGGTCTGTCCGGTGCTTCTTGGTTTGTGACTTTGTCCTGCAAGTGGATGCTTAGGATCCTGCGCAGCTATCTCATGTGGGACTGATCCAGGTGTTTGATATGCCAACAATGCAGTTCCATGTTTCACACCCACAGAGCTGTGAAGAAACGACTACAGCTTTGTAGACCTTGATCTTTGTGGACAGTCTGATGCCTTTCTGCAGGAGGACCTTCACTCTCAGTCTTCCAAGTGCTTAGCTGGCCTTCTGGATTCTGGATGTGATCTCTGCAGGGATTGTCCTACCCAGGTACTATCGTAAGTTCTCCATGCACTTAGCTTGACTCCGTCAACTGTGATATTTGGCTGGGGCTGGGCTGTGTTCAGGCTTGCTTGGACCAGGACCTTTGCTTTCCCTAAGCTGTCAGTCTACAGAGCCTTGATCAATTGATGCTTCTATAAAGTGGTCGATAATTTCTTGCAGATGATTTTTCTTGTGTCCTTATGATTAAGGCTAAGTCTTCTTGAACGTAGAAAGAAAACAAACTGCAAAAGAATATAACAAAAGTATCAAAATGCAATTCAATATTTATAACTTAGATAACAAAACATTGTCACCTTTGGTTGAGAGATCCAAAAATGTACTGAATTATACTGATAAGAAAACTGGCCAATTACCCCCTCCCCAAATCCCCTGCAAAACTGCCTGATTCATTGTAAAACATTTCATGGCATGTTTAGAAACATGAATGAGGAAGGCTGAAATGACACAAATGATTTGTCTTAGATGAAACTTAAGTGCACAGGAAAATCCTCTGCTGAAAGTGTTATTACTGTATTTATTTAATTTTATCAAAAGCTTACTTGGTAAACATATCACAAAATTTGGACAGGAAACAAATCATGTGGTTTAATCAAGACTGCAAATAATTTTCTGGAAGCCTTGATAAACTGATATGTAATCCAATCTTGTACTGTTGACTAGCACGGTTCCAAGTGACTACATAGTATTTATAGAGGTAAAAAGACCTTTTTTTTTTAAGAATAAAGATTCATTCAAGGACACAAAGAACAATTGTGGTGTCACAATCTGGTCTTGTTTTGGCAAGTTATTTACAAGTGTACTGAATAAGCATTTGAAACAAACTAACTTGAAGTGTTTTTTTCAATGTTTAATCACCTATTTACATAATAAAACATACAGTATTCATGACATTCATTGGAAAGTTGTTTCAAAAAGAGATTATGTATATCTATATCTATATATATAAGCATTATATATATATATATATATATATATATATATAAGCATTCTGCTTTCTTAGAAAAAGCTTCTGACACTCAGAACACTATGGCAGAAGCTATGCTATATTACTATAAATGGTAATATACAGCAAGTATGTCAGGTCAGGTCACTAGATCTGCTACTGGTAACCTGAAATCCAGTACAACCTGTTCAGGGTCGGATTGCCGGCGACTAAACCGGCACTCTCACCACTCCCTTCCGGGACTGGTGAGGTGGGTGGCTAGACACCCTTATGGAATTAAAAACGAGATCCATAAAAGGGCGTCGGCTCAGGAGAGCCACCGACGGCCATCTAGCTCCACCGTGCTGTGTGCATGCCACACACACAGTTGGCCCCCGGGGTGTGTCTACCCATGCATGCGAAGTCTGGATCCGGTAGAATCTGCGGAAGAAACCTAACGGTTCAACGGAGAGGAAGGCGGATACAGCAACGCACTGTGGAGTGCAGAGAGCAAGATGAGACACCGAAAGGATATCTTGGTCATCCACTGCATCCGTGCTCATCCTCCAGTTGTCTCGACTTAGTCTTGCCACTGGAAATTGGTGGACCCGGACGAGAGAGTGAGGTCGACGTTGCGCAACTCCTCTTCACTTTAAACAAACTCATCGCGCAAGTCATCAGTCATCCATACTGACCTTTCATCCTTCATCATTTCATCACCCCCAAGTCCTGTGGCGACAGGCGAGCGACGAAACGACAGGTGTGGGTACACTGGCAGTCGCAGCCGCAGACCTGCACGCAGGCGGTTCAGGCCATAGGGTCGTTCTTCATCGACAGGAGCAGCGATGGAGCTCGGCAGCCGTCTGAGCGTCTGAGCAGCCCTCTTTAGGAATGCACTGCTCACCTCCCTGGCATGAGGAAGGGGCTAGAAAAGGTGCCCTAAAAATTGCCTGCTCCATATCGCCCTGGCCAGCATACCGCGGCTGGCGGGGACCCTACATCAGCGGTCGAAACAAAGAGAAAGAAAAGAAAAAAACAAGGATCGTTCCTCTCACCATTGGTGCCTGGAACATAAGGACTCTCCTGGACAGAGATAACGTGGACAGACCCCAAAGGAGAACGGCACTAGTTGCATCCGAACTCGCCAGATACAACATCGACATCGCAGCCTTGAGTGAGACTCGGCTTGCAGGCGAAGGTGAGCTCTGTGAACGGGGATCTGGTTACACCTTCTTCTGGAGTGGACGAGGAAGCGAAGAGCGACGTGAGGCTGGCGTTGGTTTTGCAGTAAAAACAGCACTTGTCAGCAAGCTAGCAGGAATCCCAAAGGGAGTCAACGATAGGCTTATGACCATGAAACTCCCACTGGCATCTGGCCAGAAGCACCTCACCATTGTCAGTGCCTACGCCCCAACCATGACCAACCCGGATGAAGTGAAGGCGAAGTTCTACGAGGACCTTCACTCTGTCATTGCTGCTATCCCTAAAGCAGACAAGCTCATCATTCTTGGGGACTTCAATGCTAGAGTTGGCTCTGACTACATCTCCTGGGATGGAGTGATTGGAAAGCATGGTGTGGGCCACTGTAACCCAAATGGATTGCTTTTGCTTCAGACCTGTGCAGAGCACGAACTGCTGATAACCAACACAGTTTTCTGCCTCCCTACCCGTAACAGGACGTCATGGATGCACCCTCGCTCAAAGCATTGGCATCTCATCGATTACATCATCGTCAGGAAAAGGGATAGGCAAGATGTACGTGTGACAAAGACCATGTGCGGCGCCGAGTGTTGGACAGACCATCGCCTTGTAGTCTCGAAGCTGAATATTCGAATCCAGCCCAAGAGACGCCCCCAAGGCCAGAAGGCTCCAAAACGGCTCAACATTGCTCAGCTGAAAAACATCACCATCAAACAGACTTTTGTGGAGCTGCTGGAAGATCGTCTGGAATCCGCCTCTCTGGACAACCAGAATGTGGAGTCTGACTGGAGGACCTTGCGCGAGATGATCTATAATACAGCTTCAGAGACCCTGGGACCCATGACCAGAAAGCACAAAGACTGGTTTGATGAAAACTGTGAGGAAATCAAGCAGCTTCTGGATGAGAAACGCCGTCTGCATCAAGCCCACCTGAGCAACCCAAAGTCCACATCAAAAAAGGATGCGTACAATGCCATCCGCAGGACTGTTCAGCAAAAGTTACGTCAGATGCAGGATAAGTGGTTGAGCGACAAAGCCGATGAGATCCAGGGATATGCTGACAGGCACGATATGAAGAGGTTCTATGATGCCTTAAAAGAAGTCTACGGTCCCACATCCTCAGGATCATCCCCCCTCCTCAGTGCAGATGGGAATACCTTGATCACCGAGAAGGAGAAAATTCTCAAACGCTGGGCTGAGCACTTCAACAGTGTCTTAAATCGCCCTTCCTCCATAAATGATGAAGCCATAGACCGGCTCCCACAAGTCCCCATCAACGAAGCACTGGACGATCCGCCAACACTTCTTGAGACCCAGAAAGCAATCCGTCTGCTATCCAGTGGCAAAGCACCTGGCTCAGACTCCATACCAGCAGAGGTCTACAAGGATGGAGGCACTGTGCTGACTGAGAAGCTCCATCAGCTGTACTTACTCATGTGGAAAGAAGAGACGATCCCCCAGGATTTCAAAGATGCATCTATCATTCACCTGTACAAGCGAAAGGGGAACCGGCAAGCCTGTGATAACCATCGGGGCATTTCCTTGCTCTCTATCGCAGGCAAGATACTTGCCAGGATCTTACTAAACCGCCTCACAGCACACCTTGACCAAGGTCATTTGCCTGAGAGCCAATGTGGATTCCGGAAAGAGCGCGGAACCACCGACATGGTGTTTGCTGCAAGGCAGCTGCAAGAGAAATGTCAGGAGCAAAATGCTGCTCTGTTCTCCACCTATGTTGACCTCACTAAAGCCTTCGACACCGTGAGTAGAGAGGGACTGTGGAAGATCATGGCCAAGTACGGATGCCCTCGGAAATTTATTTCCTTGGTCAGCCAATTCCATGAAGGCATGCAGGCTCGAGTCCAGGACAATGGTGAAACATCTGCTGCTTTTCCTGTCACAAATGGTGTCAAGCAAGGCTGCGTCCTGGCTCCAACACTGTTCAGCCTCATGTTCTCTGCAATGCTTACTGATGCCTTCAGAGATGGCGATGTTGGAATTGGCCTAAAGTACCGAACAGATGGCAAGCTGTTTAACCTCAGAAGGCTTCAAGCAAAAACGAAGGTCATGACAGACATCATCAGAGACTTTTTGTTTGCTGATGATTGTGCCCTCAACGCTGGATCTGAAGCTGACATGCAACTCAGCGTGGACAAATTTGCCACTGCCAGCAGGAACTTCGGCCTTACCATCAGCACGAGGAAAACTGAAGTTCTCCATCAGCCAGCCCCAGGGAAACCCTACGTTGAGCCCAACATCACAGTCAACGGTCAGAGACTCAGTGTGGTGGAGCGGTTCACATACCTTGGCAGCACATTGTCACAAAATGCGACCATTGACGATGAAGTGAACGTCAGGATTGCAAGAGCAAGCGCAACTTTTGGTAGACTCTATGCAAATGTCTGGAACAGAAGAGGCATTGGTCTTGAGACCAAACTAAAGGTGTACAGAGCAGTAGTTCTCCCCACACTACTGTACGCCTGCGAAACTTGGACAGTGTACCAACGACATGCCAAGAAGCTGAACCACTTCCACACAACATGCCTAAGGAAGCTACTGAACATCAAGTGGCAAGACAGGACCCCAGACACGGAGGTGCTTGCAAAAGCCACCCTTCCCAGCATCTTCACCATCCTGATGCAGTCCCAGCTTCGCTGGGCTGGACACGTGGCGCGCATGCCAGACCATCGGCTGCCCAAAAGGCTCTTCTATGGCGAGCTGCAACAAGGGAAGAGATCACACGGAGGTCAGAAGAAGCGCTTCAGAGATACTCTGAAAGTCTCTCTGAAAGCGTTTGATATCAACCCTGACTCCTGGGAGGAATCTGCAGCGGACCGTGACAAATGGCGCACTGCTGTGCACAAAGGTGCCAAGTTGTGCGAGGCCAACAGGACTGCTGCAGCTGTTCAGAAGAGGCAGGCCAGAAAGTCACGGGCAAACAAGCTCCCTGACAATGATATGCCTGTTCTTGTCTGCCCCAACTGTCAGCGAACATTTCGTGCGCAGATTGGACTATTCAGCCATCTGCGCACTCACAGATAGATTCATGAGCATCCCCCCCCCCCCACCACCCTCCCCCCATCCCCCAGCTGGATGACAACGATGGTCATCATCGATCTCGATGGACACACACCAATATACAGCAAGTGATTGTAAAGGTGTATAATGCCAAAGCTTGTGTAATTGCAAATGATGAATTCTCCAAATCTGATTCTTTTCAAAGCTCAACATGCGGGTAAGACAAGGAGATTATCCTTCCCCAATAACTTTTGTATTGTTTTTGAATGGCATGAAATAATGACAACAAAGGTGATGAAATGGATCAGCAACTGCTGGTGATGATATGAGGAAAATGAACATGAGTGAAGAGGAAAGTGACATCTGCAAGTGTCATGAAGTTACCTGCTGGGGCTGAGGGAACTCAGCGTGGAGTTGGCAGCCTGGCTGGACCCCACCACCTCGTCCTCTGACAGACCGTCCTGGGACATCCGTTCCCGGCTCCCCACAAGTGTGTGGTTCAAGTTGTCATCCTCCGCCTCTATCCCACAGTCTGCCTCCATCTTCTCCACCCCATCTGGCAGAGTAGAGCAGTTAGGCTGCGGTGCAGAACTTAAAATGCTGGGGTAACCATCATCCACGGGTGTCCTTTCTCCTTCCTCTCCATCAGAGCTGGACTCTGTCATGTAGCGGCGTCTGCGCTGAAGGGACTGATCCCTGTCCTTCCTGCTCTTCCGCTTCTTTTTGCGGTCTGTTTCATCCTCTGGTCTCCACGAGTCTGAGATGATGGTGATGCTATCCATGTCCAGCCTCTCCAAAACCACAGAGCACTCAGGCATGCCATGGTTGGACTGGCTGGCCTTGTGGCCATTATCCTCCTGAGGGGGGCCCACACCTGACAGAGTGGGGGCTGTGTCCTGGCTGAAGGAGTTTCTTTCTGAAAACAGCTTGATCTGCTCTCCAAGAGAAGTGCCGCTGGTGATGCTGTGGGCGTCTGATTCAGAGCGTGGGGTGCAGGTCTTGGAGCCGGCTTTGTCCGAGTCCTCACGCAACTTCAAGGGAGGAATGCTGGCTTGTACAGACTGCTCTCCTGAGCTCAGCTCACTTGAAACACTGTGTGCGGATGTGGTTCTGATTCGTGATTTTGTAACCGAGTCCTCTGCGGGTGTAGACCTCACCCCTGCATCCTGTGACTGATTCTCTGGGGCAGATGTTCCAGGTCTGACAACATACATCGACGGTTTATTTGCCTCCCCCAACTGGCTGGTAAAGGGCAGACTGCGCACAATCTGTTGCACTAAATCAGAGCTTAATGCACCAAGGTAGGCCACACTGACTCCAGGTGATTTGGGCTGACTGGCACTCTGACCCTGAGAACTGTTGGCATGAGAAGGATTTGGTGAAGCGAAGGGGTGAATAACAAACCTGGAGGATTCTGTGGGCTGCACTGACTTACTTTGTTCTTCCTGGCTGCTGTGAGTTGAAGACAAGTTCTGAGGAGTACCTGAATCAGTCAGAGGACTGCCCAGACTCTTTCTGAGGTGACTGTTGGTGGACACACTGCTGCCAATGCCACTGGAGCTATCCGCTCCAATTCTGTTCTTCAAACCCGAATGACTGGCCTCTGTAGCAACACTGGACACGGACGACACAGTGACATCTCTGTCCCCACTAGAGTCCACTGCCCCATTGATGCTTAGCATGACTCGCCCTGCCCGTTCTCCAATGTCTGAAGACGATGGCTTGGCACTCAATGCACTGGGCTGCCTGAGTGCCACTTCCTGCACACTGTCCACACTGTTGTTGAGGGAGGAGCTGTGTGACACAGCCTGGGGAGTGGCACTCCCCACTGTGCTGGTCACAGAACCAGAGAAACAGATATCTGACCTGTAGTCGGCGGATGAGAACAACGGTGCAGTCTCCTGTCTTGAACCCACCCTGTCCGCCGGCTGTGTGCTGGAGGAGGAGGAAGCTGCATTCAGCCAGCTGGGCAGGATGACAGAAGGGCCGCTGGCTGCCTGTTCCTCCATTCGTTCTACGGATTTTCTGCTGCTCCGCTCTTCACTCTCTCTGGCTGTGTGGAAGGAAGCTGGGTTTGTCAAAGGTTCTGATGATGTGCGTTGTCGTCTTTCTTCCCTGGCTGATGATGGTTCTTTGTCCAATGAAATGGATGTGTTTGGGTATATACCTGGAAACCCATTGTAAATGCCCTGTACAAGCTGCATCAAATAAGCCCTAAGATAAAAGTATGGAGCCAACTTTTCCCTTGAAATAAAATCTTTTTCTTTGTAAACAACATTTCTAATTCATCTGAAAATTCGAATTATATCTGTATGGCATTATTCTCACACTTCAAATCTTTGCACAGAGAACTATCAATGTCAGATCATCACAATCAGCACATCTGAAATAAATACTACTGTGTCATTTCATAAACTTTTTTTGTTTATAGTGTTCAGTTGTGCCAGTCCTGACACAGAACATGATGGGCGCAACAGCTGAGTGGTTAAAATGTTGGATTTCAATCTGAGGATGTGCAGACCTGCTAGTGCCTGAACCCCCTTCGTATGTACGCATATACATGAGATCAAATATGCATGTTAAAGATCCTGTTATCCATGTCAGTTTTCAGTGGGTTAGGGAAACAAGAATATACATGGTATGCACACACCCCTGAATGTGTAGTATGACTGTCTAAATGGTGGGGGTAAAAACAGTCATACACATAAAACCCCACTTGTATATATATGAGTGAACCAGGGAGTCACACCCACAAATGAAGAAGAAGACACAGCACACCAAATACAAACTCTCAAATGTTCATAACTGCTTAGTCATATTACTACAGGTGTATAATCATTGCATGCAATGAAAGATCAATGTTTAAGCTTCAATATCAATTTCCTAATCACTATAACTTGTGGAAAAAAACCACACTCATCCCTTGTCCATAATGTTAGTTCATTTAATTATGTCCAAGCTGCATAACAATCTCTTCACATATTCTGGTACACCACAGATATTCATTTAGTGACTTTTTCTACCTTTGAAAATATGGTCATGATAAATGTAAAATACACTGGAGTAGAAAAATGTTGGTTTAACAAACTCCAGCACAACATTACATCCTCATCTGACACTGTTGCCTTGTTTTGTTGTTTTCCACTTTGGAACATACCACTCAAAAGGTCATTGCGTTGTTGACTCAACTGCTCCCCTTCTGTCTGTAACTGAAAAAAACAACAACTACTATTTAAGATTTAATATCAAGATAAGATTACATTAACTGACACCGGAAAAAGAAATATGTACAAACCATTTAAAAATGAATGTAAAGCAATATCACTTAACAAAACAAATACATTTAACTCTTTCTGCTTTGTATACATTTCAGTGCTAATGTCCAAGCAATTCTAGGCATCCAATCCAGATTAATCAAACTTGTTTTGCCTTTCTTTCCTTTCAGTTTCAGTGATCAACATGACCTCACAATTTTCAGTTTTTAAATCATCTGAAAATCATTGTTGCAGAGCAAAAACCTCTCAGGGAAGGTTGCATCCTCATTGTGTTAAACTGGTAACAAGCATTCGAAATCCACAAAAAACAAAACAAAACATTAGTTGCATAGTTTTGTATCTTTGAATAAGCACTATTTAAGTCAATGTTCAATAAAGCTGAATATCTCCTTGTAAATAAGAACACAGTATTAGTAAGCAGTTCACTAACATTCTGTAATTGATTTCCTGTATCAAACATGTGCTTTTGTGGTTCGTAATTGTAGAAGCCCACAAGATCAGGTTCTAAGGACCCATTTTTCATTTATTAATCCTCACACTTCAGATTCATTGCTTAACACACACACACACACACACAAAATACAAAGAGAGGAAAGACTTATGACCACAAACAACACTTCCATGACAACATACCTGCACCCTCCTCCTCTGCAGACCGCTCATGCGTGCCACAATTTCAATGAGGTTCTTGTACATCCCACATAGCTCATTGTCGATGGCCCTCATCTCTGACAGGATGGTGTCCTGTCTCTGACACAGGCCCTTCACCTCGTGCAGCACACCCGCTTCTGGGGAAGACTGACGCCCTGTTGTCAACCGTATCAACCAACATATTTAAGATCATCTGATTGCTGCTTATACACAGTGCAACTGATGCATCAGAACTGATAGGTAAGGTAAGATTTATTTGAATCTTCTAAAGAAAAATTACTCACATCATGTGCAGCAAAGCAAAATTAGAAAATTACTCAAAACAACATCAATTATTGAAAACTGCAACAAAAAGAAAAAAGAAAAACAAAAACAAACAAAAAAAACCAACTGACACTAGCTAGTCAAAAGATAGAGAACTTGTTGTCACAGATATAAAATCTATATCTAAATATTTCTATAAATATTTTTCCTTTATTTTTTAGATTTAAGTTCACTTTGGTGAAAATGACATGTCTTGACTGGGACGACTGCATATTTGTCACATGGAAATTGACAGAGCATGATCAGCAAACCGTGGAAAACAACAACAATAATAAAACACAAAGAGAATACGCTATTATGCGAGATTATTGTTACATTTATGTAGCATTGTCTATGCCATAATACGGAATTGTTTTTCTGGTCTGACTACCTTTAACAATATCATATGCAGCCTATACTAGTCAGAACTACTTTGTCTTCCACGAATTCATGTCATACCATGGTTTGTGAAGTGTCACCTTGAGTGGAAAGAAGAGAGCAAGACAGAGTGGGGAGGAGAGAGAGAGAGAGAGAGAGAGAGAGAGAGAGAAGAGAGAGAGAGAGAGAGATGCACAGGAGATGAGAGAAGTGACGAATAATTATCATTACATCCTGACCAACTATAATCAATATCACACAATAGATTTATTTTTCTCTCTTGTTCCAGTTGGCATTGCCAGTAAATAACGCAATCAACACTTTCTGAAAATATTTGTTCAGAACCAAATTTGTGAACAAAGTGAAAGAGACACATACAACAGGATGCACTGCATACCAGAGCAAGAAAAAACCCCCGTACAATACCAAAAGAAAGCAAAAACTGTCTATCATGTAAAGTCTTGACCATAAATGAGGTTTTCTAACATAAGCATATTTTGTCACTTCTTGATCAGTGTTTGTGTTTTTTTTTGTCAAATTAAAAAATAAGGAGAAAATAAAACACACATCCCCCCCCCCACAAAAAAACAACAAAAAACAAACCAACCCACACACCCCAAAACAAGAACAACAAAACAAAACACTAACATGTAGGAGTGCTGGATGTCGGAGCATCTGAAGTGTCCATTGGCACTGACGGAGATCTCCTTGAAGTACTGCCCCTTGCCTGGTATGCCACTGTGTCCTCCTCAGCATCAGCATCACGAACAGCCGAAATGTTACTGCTGTCTCCCACTCTTTCTGCTGATCTTCGGGGAGACAAAGGGTGTGTTGGTGATGCTCTTGGCGATGAAGAACGTACAGGTGAAGGTCTGACAGGAGACCCAGAGCGCAGTGAAGTAACTGTTGGTGATGAGAAATGAGTGTCCACGGATGTCGGTGGATGCAAAACAGTATCTGCAGAGTCTTCCTGCCTTGACCTGTTTTCTGTGCTGAGGTCATCCAGAGACAGAGGTCTGGAGGGAGATGGGGACGCTGTCTGCAGTCTGTGAGGAGACCTTGACGGACGGTTCACACTGGATGCTTCTGTTTCTCTGCTTACAGTCTCCAAGCTTGGTGTTCTGGTGCGGCGCAGCCGATGGGGTACCTGAGGCACTGGTGTTTCCTCTCCCCTCTCACCAATGTCTGCGTGATGACTTCTGCCTGTGGGGTCAGCTTCCTCGATCATCTGAGCTATCCGCAACTTGTCCTCAACTGTAAGGTCCTCTAGTTTAATGTTTCTCAATTCCGCACATTCTCCAATTTCTTCCAAACCACTGATGTTCTTCAGTACGTCTCCAATACTGTCACCGTCGTCATCATCATACAGTCCTTCCAGTTGAATGTGGCGAGGACGTACTGCAGTTGCAGCAGTGTGCTGTCGCAATATCCGGGCCAGCTGAAGCCTCTGTGTGCGAGACCGAGGTGCGTTCACCATTTTGGCAAGGGCATCTTTAGACAAAGGCAGTGGGGGTTTACCTGCATGGGAAGATGCACCGACTGTAGTTGGAGCTGATGAATGTAAAGCTGAAGAAGATACTGTGACTGCTGGCGACCTATTTCCTGAAGAGCTTCTTTCTCTAACACTGGTCCTCCGCACTCTCCCTTCAGCCATTACACTGCTCTCTATGGAATGTCGGATTCTGTCAATATCACTGACTGGAGTCTGGCTGTTGCTTTTACCAGAGGAAGCAGCAGTATCTGCTCCACTGTCAGTGCTGGTAAGTGTTGAACTAATGGATTTCGCAGTCTGTGCTATTTCTGAGGTCGTGCTAGCAGAGAAACTTTTCTTCTGAGTAGATGAAACTGTAGCATTGTCCCCAGCAGGTGATTTGCTGAGTGTGGAATTGCTATCAGACATGTAGTCCCTCAGGAATGATTTATGGGCCAGGTTGAACCTATGTTTTGATGTGTTCAACACAGAGCGTAGCGCACCAACTCTCTGGGCATTCAGACTGGCTTGAGAAGGTGCTGACTTCCTCCTCTTCTCACGAAGTTCTTTACAGATTCGCTCTGCTCTTTCCAATACCCCTTCACCAGCATCAACTCCGTCTGATTCATTTGTTTTTGCTACTTCTACTGCTGTCTTCACGTTTGAGACAGATGAAGAGGTGGAGGATGCTGCCTTGTGCTTCAAGACATTCTGCTTCTTCTTCATGCCTAATGGCCCTGCCTTGATACCAGATCCATTCACTGACTTGATCCCTTTTGTTATTGTGGCTTGAGGTTTTTGAGCCTTGCCTTGTTTGCTGGTGGAGTCAGGTTTCTGAACCTCAGTTGTATTCAAATCGGATACAGACAAAGCTCTACTACTGTTTGGAATATATATGTCATAACTTCTTGACGCCAACTTTTCAGCCCGTGAAGATTTGGATAACTGTCCACCTCTGTCCAGTGACCGTGGACGTTTTCTCCCTCCCGCTCCAGAGCTGCCCGAGTCCTCCAGACCAGAGCTGTCTGCTTGTGGAGCATGTGAGCCACCAGGAAACCCCCAGTCCTGGCTGTCTGCACCCTCTCTGTGGAAATGGCTGTTGCCAAATTGCTTGGTCAGAGTCCTCCACTGGTTGCTATGTGAACCTCTCTCACTGAAGGACTGGCTGGATCCTTGATCCCAGCCAGACTGAGACTTTGATGGCCTTGACTGCTTCCAACTTTCTGCAGAATGGGGCCTGAGGAAGGTGTTTCCGTTTTGCCAGCCATGGTTGTCAGGACCCCAAGAACTCCATCCCTGATGATCAGCCCTTCCTTGTCCACCATGGAACCTTCCCCGAGGACCATCACTTCCATACCAGCTCCGGTGTCCTCCCTGCTGCCAGCTGTGTTGCTCATTTTGCCATCTGTTGCGTGGGTTGTTGTTCATGAAGGGTGAAGCCCTACGGGGGTCAGACCAGTCGTGGCTGAAGTCTGTGTACATACCACCACCCTGCCCATTACTGTAGTTGCCAAACGAGTCATTAGCGAAACTGTCCGAGTTACCCCAGCCGTCTGAATCTCTTTGCATAGACCTGTCCAAAGACATGCTGAGACCGGACATCTGCTGGCTAAAGGTCAACGCTGGTGCTGAAGAAGCAGTGATGCTACCGGTTGAACTAAAAGGGTTGGGTGCTGTAGGCTCACTGTTGGCTGCTACTGTGACAGTCTGTGACCTGAGGGAAAAAAAACATGGGATGTATGTAACCATTTGTGTACATTAAGAAGTAAAAAGCATTTCAAAGCATGCATAAAAGCATTCCTGCATATATTTACTAAAACAAGCCTCTACATGCATACTACATACTGAAAAGAACACAAGTACCCATTGATTGATACTGGTATTATAATGTGAGACAGTGCAGACTTATCTAGTTATTACAATATCATGATCGTGATGATGAGATGGGGCGAACAAGCCAAAATACTGTGATGCCTTCTCTGTCATTTCTTTTTCTTTTGCAAAGGAGAAAATTTCTTCAACCAAACAGTCGCATCTTCTAAAAGCAGATATTCCTCACCCTTCAATTTCCTATCAAATGAAAATGATTAACTTCACAAAATAAATACTTTGGTAATGGGTATGTACTGTTTTCACAATTTCAGGAAGCATACCGATACAAGTAATCCCCATACAGAAGCCACCTGGACAGAATCAGAAAGGCACTGGACTTGTGATCCAGTGTTCACCAGTGATCAAGGTTCGAGGCCTGGTTTTCAGCAGGGTGTTGTGTTCTTGGGAAAGGCAGACTACTCCAATTTTTCAAATCCACAGTCACCCAGTTGTGATCAGGTTCCCGACTTTGTATGGGGAATGTTTAAAAAAAAAAAAAAAAAAAAAAAGGGAGTGGATGGAGAGAACTGGGCTCCACCTTCCTAAGCAGAGCTATTGACATAATGGACATGAATTCACTGCCCAGATGTCCATAAACGGCTATGGAACCTTTAATACCCTACTGCTACAATCTGCCCATTTATGTGCATAAGCATTCCTTTCTAATTCTTATACCAACATGGTAGATGACCATTTCTATAGATATATGTGAAATTTCTACATTCACTGAAAAGAAATGGTAATCATTTATTTTTAAGCTATCTTTAACTCGAAATTCAAAATGTTAAAAAAGCATTTAAAGTTTGCACTCACACCTTTGAATCACTAAATCTAATATAACCAAGTTAATTTAGTACACCCCCCGCGCCCCCTCCCCACCAGCTCCTCTTGCAGTGAAGATTATACTCATTTAACTCTTTCACTGCCAAGTTTGTGTGTGAAGAACACTTCCCAACACCAAGTATTTTAGATACAATGCTTTCAGTCACAGGCTTCGGTTCATGTCAAAACAACACAACGGACTTGTTCACTTCAAACTGGTCTGGGAGGAAAGGCTAGTCTTTGTTCCACTGGCGGGGAACTGGCTGTAGCTGCCAAGTTTTTCTTTTTTTTGCTGCCCCATCATGTGCACCGTTTCAGGGTTACACACCCCTCATTCCAAGTTCCCCCATACACAGCCACACCCGGGTTCATCTGTCGCAGTCCCAGTGCCAGCAGTCCACAGGAATCCATCAATGTTAGACTGCCAGAAGGCCACACACCAGAGGAGAACCTGCACTGCTGCAGAGTCACTTTGGTGGTGTTTGGTAGTGCCTGTTCTGATCTGATGTACTTAGGACACCACATACTAAGCCCCCTACTAACGACAATAATGGCTTAGTCGTGGAGCTCGATTAAGTGAGTGTCCACCCCAGAGTGGAGACCGCCACCACATCCCTCCAACGGCAGTTCCCCATGAACCTGTCAGCACTGAAGACCTTGACAAGACTCACCCCAAGTGCGTAAGTTGAGGTGTATCGAAACTGAAGTCACCATGAGAGCAGGGCATGAAAGGCCACATAATCTGGGGCTTTTTTTATACTGACAATGAAGATGGTTGATGATGATGATGATGACAAAGCTGCTATGGAGGTCCATTTAGGTTTGGGACTACGTGACAAGGCTGTACTCTACGCTTCCTATTAAATGATACCCCGGCATCAACCAGGCCTGAGAGAGACAGACACTTGCAGTGTTGGTCAGGAAATTAGAGCAACACACCCAAAGACGCATCGGTGAAGTGGATGATACTCGATTGTGTGATCCCAGTCTTCTCATTTAAGCCCACAACACACTCAACTGTGGGTAGGAGCCGGCCGTGAGCCAAAAAACCCACCTCCGCTGGGATTCGAACCAGTTGTCCTCCCAGCCGTCAGTCCGCAATGCAAACTACTCCACCACGGCGGCTGGTCAGCTGTTAAGCTTTGTTACAATGTAAAAAACGGTCCTTTTAACAAGACCCCTTGATGTCAACTAAAGCTGCCTTTGGCAGTGCAATGTCGAGTCTACTAAGGTCAACTATGGTGGTGAAAGAGTTGAAGACAAATGTTACGAAACTGCAAGAAGTGAATAAAAATTAAAGAAATTTACTTCACAAAACTGACGAATCACAAAAACTAAAGCTTAACAGGCACACAGGATTTACACACACACCCTCCCCCTTTCACATATCCAAATCTATCTCTCTGTTCCCTATATCCATCCTCAAATGAATGCAATAATGACAGACTAAAGTCCAGCAAAGATCACCATCCCCTCATCCCACTTTGACAAAAAGATGCGTATTTTAACCAATACATATGGGATTCTAAGCCACAAAAGGATGACTGCACACTGCACAAACATATCTACAATAACATATTTTTCTGAAATGTTTACTTATCTGGGGGAAACAAGTCAAATGGTACATGACTAAACCTGAATTAGTAAAAAACAGAAAAATATCCCAAGCAAAATGTTAGTCCACTACACTCAAAATCTTAGATCAAATTCACCATTTTCAAAGCCACTAGAAAAGAGTAAGTGTTTAACTCAATCAGAAGAACATTAAATCTATTTAGATGGTTTGGCGATCTTTTTATTTTATTTCGTTTTATTCTTAAACCTTTATGATGAAAACTGGTCTAAATTTATATTGCATTGTTTTATTAAAGTTAAAAAAGGGAGATGGGATGAGGAAGACCGAAAGAATCTTGGTAAAAGTTGACTTACATGGGGTAAAAGAGGCAATGTATAGAGCCACAGGCTCTTCTTCAGGCAAATGAAATGAGTAAGTGACAGACAGAAATACATAGACAGAGACAGAAAGAGAGAGAGAGAGTGAGTAAAGTTCAGGAAAAGAAAGTGACGAGAATAAGTCACATTTAGGACAAAGAAAACAAAGAAGGGGGAGTGGAACTGTGAGTGTGAGTGTGTGAAGGAAAGAAGAGGCTCTGAACGGGGAGGGGAAAATGGGGAGGGGGAAAATGGTGGGTGGGGGATGAGAGGGCAGGAGTGAGGGAAGGGGTGGGAGAAACTGTTAGGGACATATGAACAAGTAAGTGAAATAAAAAATATTTTTCATTATAATTATAATAAAAAAAGAAGAAAAAAAAAAGGAAAAAAAAAACAAAAAAACATGGGATGATTTTTAAATTCTATTTATTTATCTTTTTTTTTTTTTTTTTTTTGAAAGCAAATATTAAATGTCCAAAGTAGGGAAGAGGGAAAACAAAAAAAGTTCTCTTTTGAATTTTGTGCGACAGAATTCCCAAAGTTATTCTATATTCATTATCACTTGCTCCACATTCATGTCTTTAAAGACTTACTCTTTTGAATCATTGCTCACAGACTGAACTGCAGTGGCAAACTGCTGTCTCCTGTGCTTCTTTTGTGGGAACTTTTTCCTTTTGATTTTCTTCGCCTTCTTGGATTTGGATTTCTCCTTACCTGCCAAACGACTGGACAGCTGCAATGGCGACAATAGTGTGACAGCAAGTGGCATTGATTCAGTTACAAGTCAAATGGAAAAAAAACCCCAAAACAAACAAACAAACAAAAAAAAAAACCCAAAAAAAACAACCCCAAAACAACAACAACAACAAAAAACACACAAGAAAACCCCAAAGCCTGACAGAAAATAAGTCTTAATCCCAGAACACGACCCAAGAAATAGCAGCAGAAAAAACACATACTCACCATGCACACTACATAAAAATCATTTTAATAAACAAAAAAACCAACAACATACAAACAAAAAAACCCATAAAAGCTCATACTATTGTTCCAAAGCAAATAACTATTGTGGAACATCAGCCTGAAAGACTTTTTTCAGAGTTAAAAGATTTAAACATTAAAAATGAATATGCTGTTGACTTCAGAATGCTTATTCATTAAAAAAAAAGCAAAAAAAAAGCAGCAGTCAAGTTTCTGAGGTCTGTCCATAGTAGAAAATTACTGACTATCTTTAGTCTGCATATCACCGTCAGCATCTTAGCAGTTCAGGTTCACATGAGCTCTCCAAAATGCAGCTGCCACCCTAAAATTTCACTGACCTGTCAATGGGATTGGCTGAAGTCACTTCAAAAACTGAGCACAGGAACATTTCACACAATTTCTTAATGTTGTCTTTCCAGTTTGCTCCTCCCTTCTCCCCTCACCCCCTCTTTTTTTTTTCTTAACAGAAGGTTCAAGACCCATTTTCTTTATAAATGAAATACACTTTTCATGTACCCCCTGTGCAGTTAAAAAAAAAAATCTGGTCTACAACTCTTGTTATTAGTATGGACATATTATGCAATGTTCAAAGTAATGTTTTCTTCCAAAACAACATTTTCATTTTTGTGTTTAAAAAAAATCTGAAACTTCTACAGCTCTCATAAAGAGGTGACTAGGCAGTAGGCAGAAATGAAATCTGAGTATTTCGATCAACTTACATTATAATTATTTGGAAAAGAACAGTCAATTTCAGGCTGTCAGGTTTCCTACTGACACACACACACACACACACAGAGAAAAAAAAAGAAAAAAAAAAAAAGAAGAAAGAAAAGAAGAAACTGATCTTCTGCAAAGGCTGGAATCACAAGTGAAGCCTGACAAATCCCCAAAAGATGAAAATCATTGAAATGGCCCTCAGGTGTGCTAATCTCCACTACTCTAGATCAATTTATCAACTGATGTATCTGACAAAGTCTGTCAATATTCTTTTACCCTTTTCCAGCTTTTTATAACTGACATTTTTTGTCAATCTGATTGCATTAATGGGTAGGCAAGACAGTACAGAGAGAGAAACTTCATTTGCTATTTGTAGAATTACTAAAATAGAATGTGTACATGCATGCTAATAATACTGAAAACAATACTGTAGTAATCCATATCCATGAGACATCAGATTAACTTCTATAAGCTTTTATTTTTATTTATTTATTTATTTTGGTAAAACAAATGAAATGCTCAATGCCTGACTATGAAGACAAAACTTGTCAAAACCATGACAGCTGATGCACCTTAACACTTTCTATCATTTCAAGGGTGATCAGATCGACTCTTTTGATACTGCTTTTCAGTGAAATACCATGACCTCTCTTTTTTCTCAGAATTACAAATGAATGACCCTGTGTGTTCTGTGTGTGTTCTGATTGGCTTAGAGTAGCCTGTGCCTTTGAAAAGAGACAAAAGACCAGCAGAATTCAACAGTGATCACGGATTAATTTGTTGATGTTCTGGTCATTAAGGAAAATTGCAAAACGTGAAACACTCTATACAACAAAAATGTATTAACTATTAATAAAGTATTATGTAAAAGTAAATATGTCCAAAATTTTGCCACATGCTATTTTTAATCATATTTTTTCAGTTCTACTTCAAGTTGTCACACTTGAGAATGTAGTGGGTCCATAAAGTTTGACAACTCTAGGAGGGGGACTACATGCTTGGGGAAGAAAACAATGCAGCATTGTCAGTGTTTGCACAGGTACTACATTTTGGATACCTTAGAGAAAAGCTGAATACTCTTTCAAGTCCATTACACTGTTGTGATCATTTGTCCCTCTTTGATAGAACTTTAATTTTCCCCCAGCTGAGCGGTTTCCTTCCACAGTTCCTTTTCTTCAATACTTGGATTGAATAGACTGAAATTTGAGTCGACAGCTACGGGGACAGACCCAACAGAAGATCAGTTACTTGTTCTGCCAGGGCAGGTTGCATAAACTATGTTAGCATGGGCTGAGTTTGCTCAGCGGTTATAATTTTCCTACATCTACAGCAGACTTGGGAAAATTCTTACTGCTAAGCAAGTGTAGTACATGCTAACATCACTTGTGCATCCTGGCCCAGGATATTAGTTGCATTTACCTGGAGAGCAAAATGAGCTTTACTGTGTAATGTTGAAAAACCAAAGCCAAAACCAAAACAACAACAAAAAATAAACAAAACACCACACACACAGTGACACACACAAAACACCAGCAGCGCACTGAAGAGCATCAATGTCTGTGCTTTTAATCAGCTCAGGGTCAGTCTTTAAAAGGTGGAATGAGGAAAATCTGCTCAAAATGTAGCATTGGAGAGCTTGAGCATTCAAGGAGGCCTCAGCCTGGATATTCTTGATATCCTCATGTGTTTCAAAGTCACTGAAGTCTTCATTCTGTGTGGTTAAGACTTAAGATACTGGGATATGTCATTCTGACTGAAGACACACAGACTGAAATGTGCCTGATGAAACTTTTCAGCACTCTGCTGGGATACTGTAAATTGTTTTCATGTTGTTAGTACAGACAGTAAATAAAAAGAGAATATTCTTTTCACAAAATAATAAATCAGTACTACACCATACAGATAGCTAATTACGAGTGTGGCATTGCAGACATCATTAAACAGAAACTGCATTCTGAAAATGTAGTTCATTTAATATGCTTAATGCCTGTAGTTATATCTCACCTGATTATTGTTATTTTAAAATCTCCATGGTCATAAGAAACAGGTCAAGGAGAATAATGTGCTTTGATTCTAACAATAGACTACACATCAATATGTCATGCTAACAAAAGGAACAGATGAATAAAACAAACAGAAATGAGTAATCACTTTTGTTATTTACAATCAGTCAGTACATAATTAAGTTTATTAGTGTAAAACTGTTTCCTGATTTACTCACAAAAAAAAGCAAGACTGCAAATAAAAATGAAAGGGGAGAGATATTTGGAAAGGGGAAGAGGACAGAGGTTAAGTGACACAGACTGACTTAGACATGGTTAGAGAGGAAGAGGCCCAAAATTATTCCTGACCTTTAATTTTTTTGATTTCGATCCAACTTCGTTCCCAGCATCTTGTTTCCTCTCCATCACAGTCTCGGCAATAATAATGCGATCATCATCTCTTTTGTTCAAAGATGCACTGTGCTCTGGCAATATAACTGTCTGTACAACACTGGAAACTGCTGCAGTTGTCCTGGTGCTGTAGTCACGGGGTTTCCGCTTCCGTCTGCTGCAAAAAGAGTCTGCTTGTAAGTATTTTGTATGGGAACCCCATTCACAGGTGCTTTCTTGTGACGTCTTACCCTTCTGACCATCTTTCGGTTGTTTTTCTTTCTTTTTCTTCTCAGCCTTTGACCTAACATGCTGACTGCAATGGTGGTTTTTCTTGGACTTTTTATTGAACTGATTCTTGTCAGTCATGTGATGACCACAGGAGGACTTGCTTTCAGAGGCCTCCATCTTCAGACACACCTCCAAGTCACCTGTAAACTCAGTGTAAATAACTGTAGGATATGTTAAAGCTTTTTTTTTATTTTTTATTTTTAAACTTTTATTTCATTATCTATTACATAAGTCCATTTCCATGACAGATGCTACTGTATCATTTTTTTTTCTTTCCATTGAACTGATAACAATGCTAAGGCCTTATTTCTTTATTTTAATATAAACAAACCAATGTGTAATAGTACTATTACACTAAACAACTTTATATAAATCATCAGAGTAATATTCTAGACAATAATAATAATAATAATAATGAAGTGGTCCTCTATAGCACTGTTCCCTCACAGAGAGGATTACGGTGTTTTACAAATTATACACACGCACACACACACACACACAGTAACACACTCATAAAAAGAAAGATACAACAATGATCAAGAAGATTCAAATAGCAATTAATAACTCGTGGTGCTCCACAAGTTAATTACGTTTCAAAAGAGAAGCAACATTCATCATGAAAAAGAATCAACCATGAAGAAACAATCACCATCCTCACCTCATAAACAACACATATGCACACACATACAATCACACAAAGCATCCCCCACAACACTGGAAAGAGTAGTACGTCCCTCATATAACACTATTAACAGTATATTAGATAAAACTGTTATTCATATGCAAAACAAGAAAGATATGTTTTCAGTTGGGACCTGAAAGAGTCTACAGAAGGGACCTTTTGCAAGTCAGCTGGCAGCAAGTTCCAGACAGTTGGGACTTAGAAACTAAATGATCAGTGACCAAAGGTTTTCAGATTAATTCTTGGCACCAGAAGTAACCTTTCAGCTGAAGATCCCAGTGACAGGGAAGACTTATAAGCTGTTAGTGAGGATGAGAGATACTGCAGGAGTGTGCCATCAAAGAAGCGGTACTCTAGCGTGGGAATTTTGAACTGGATGCAGGATTTAACTGGAAGCCAGTGCAACTTTTTCAGCAAAGGTGACACATGTTCACGCTTAGATCTGGCTTTACAAGTTTTGCTGTACTGTTCTAACTCTCTGCAAATGACTAATCTGATAAGCTGGAAGACCCAGGAGTACTGAATTGCAGTAATCAAGATGGGGAGACAAGTCTAGCTGTGACAGTCTTTGAGAGATAAGAATGACTGTCAACAATTTTCTGGAAATAACGAAAAGCTGCATGGAAAATGGTTTTAATATGCTGCTGCATGGACAATGGTCTAGACATGCACTGAAGTACTGGACAAAAGGTTTGGAATGAACTCTGTCACCCCCAACATTAGCCGACTCACTATCCATTAAACAAAGGTGTCATGATGAGCCCACTGGCAATACCTCAGTCTTGTCTGTGTTGAGTTTCAATTTGTTACTGCTTATCCAAGCCAGCACATGATCAATGCAGTTTTGAACATCAAATAAAGCAGTAGAACGTTCAGTGGGACATGAGCTTTTTGATATTTAAATCACTGTTGTCAGCATTCTTATGGTAGTCACAAACACAAGAATCAATAACACCAAGGAGAGGCTGAACGTACAAAGTAAAAAGTATGTGCCTTAACACCAAACCCTGGGATACTACAAAAAAGAAGTGGGCATGGAGAAGACATAACACCACTGGCAATGACAATATTGTCCACAGCCAGTCAGGTATGACCTAAACCAGTCAAGGGCAGTGCCATCAAACCCAAAGGACATGTGGAGTCTCTCCAACAGGAAGGCATGATCCAGAGTTTTTAATGCCACACCAACTTTAAAGTATCAGAGTTCTAGAAAACTTTGAAGAAAACATCAGAGTTTACTTAAAGATTCTTAAACAAGTTTGGTTGCCCTAAATTTGAGCTTTATGAGTAAGATATTAGAATTACATCTACACACCACATTCTTGCTTGTTGCAATTCTTAAGTAGAACATTAGTTTGCTGTTTTGAATTATTACCAAGACTTTAAAACTGTTACTATTCTCTCTTATTGAGTCTACATGAAACAGAAATCAGTAGTTTTATTTGCCAACCAAAAAATAACAGAAATGCCAATAAATATATACAAAACTTCTCTCGAATCTTTAGTTTTAGTTCCAAGACAATACCAGAAGTGAACATCCTTTTCAAATACAAATCCATCTTAAGAAATCTTTAAAAAGTAATAAAATAAAACCCCAACCTTTTTTGATAAACTGTATTTTTATAAATTCATTTCTCAGTGTGAAAGTCTGAACAGTAAAAACTACATAAAACTACAATCAAATACTAATCAGAAAGCATCACACTAAAAAATGTAATTTATATAATGTATGCATACAATTACCATCCTTCATTTTATTTTATTTTTTTAGTGGGTTTTACTTTCAGAAGTTTTACTAAATACTCATTAAGTAGTTTGCACAGGACAGGAATCAGACCCCTGCCGGAGTCTGCACTAGTGGGTCACGGTTAAGTATGTGTAGTTCAATACTCATTTACAAAAAATGCTGGCAAATCATTTTAATCAATATGTCCTCAGTCTACACAATCTTCTATTGGTTCTAAAAGGCTGTAGAACATTAAGCATATATTTTATGAATCTAAATATGTGCCAAAACCAACCTCTTTTCAAACATGTGATCTCCAACAACCAAAGTTTTATTGAATTTTGAAACATAGTTTTGTTTTCCGCCATAGTTGCTTTCGTTTTCTCCGCATAGGCAGATAGTAGTTTGCACAGGACAGGAATGTCATACCCCTGCCAGAGTCTGCACTAGTTGGGTCACGGTTGAGTATGTGTAATTAAATTTTGTTTTCACACTTGAGCATGTATACATATCACATTATTAATCAAAAAAGAAACTTGGCACATTGATGAGTATCTTTGCACAGGTTTACAGGTTGGGTTGCATGTCATAATCATATATCATATAATTATGACATGTCAAAGTACATTTCGTGAATAAAATAAATCCTAAAGAATATGATCAATCATCATGATGCTTTTTTTCTTATCTTAATTTTTGATACTTTGTTGACAAGAATGCACCTTTTTATATGATGTAGAATTTATGCATGAATGTAATGTTACTTAATTTCCAAACAGTTTTCCATATATAATGATATTGCACATTATAAAAAGTAATGTGCATGTGGTCACATTACAATTGTGAGTTACATCCCTTGCATCACAGAACAGACCTTTACAAAAATTTATTTTATTATAATCTATAATAAATAAAATGATACAGTGGGGATAATATGCCTTTTCACATCTGAAATCGACCCGCTGCTGGTGCTGGGCAAATATTTGGTTTAGATATTTGACCTGTGTCGACCTATTCAGACATTGTGGTGGATTGCTCGTGACTGGATCAGAGCACGTGCATATGTCAGTCATAATACTTATGAATCACATTCCAAAGTAACTGCCGGCTGTGCTGCAGATGTACCCCCCCCCCCCCCCCCCCCCCCACACACACACAGTGACGCACAAACAACAATCGTTACTACCCCCTAGCCCCCCACCCCGCATATCTCCGAAAAAAAGTATAAACAAATTTTTTTATTACTCCTCCCTAGAAAATAACAAACCAAGAATTGTCATCCCTGACAAAGCATCTATTACTGGCAATTCTAAGAGTATGCAAACCCCTACAGTGGCACAATCTTTAAAGTAGCATCGCGCTCAATCGTAAAAGTTAACAAACCCGCCCGATAATTCACAAGTGCATGCACGTTTCAGGAATGTAGTGAAGTTGTTTCAAAAAGCAAAAGCTTGTTGTTTAACTTTTTCTTGGATAGCAGGGTGATGCTGTATAATAGCTAAATTCATGATGCATGCAAAGCAACACCCCCTATAGATAATTTAAACTTGGTAAGAAAAACGAGCAAACATAGCCCAATACAGAAAAAAGCGAAAGTATCATGCCCACACACATACCATCGTCAACAACAAAGCCGCCATTTTGAGCATTTATAAGGGCATGATGGTAGTGGAATGAATATAAAATGTTCGTGGCTTCTTCAGGATTTTTTTTCTTTGAAGCTGCAGTTAGCTCAGTTTATATTTAAAAGAACTATTTCTATGAAATAATTAAACAATAATGACTTCTTGAATCAGAAAGCAGGCGGTAATGCTTTTTACCGGTATTTATACGAACAAATATTGTTTGGATGTAACTTTGCGTGGTAGTGAATGCATATGAAATAACCCACTTAACTGTTGATTTGATTAAATAAGTTTAAGGTTAAATAAAATCTTATTAGACTATAGCAGCAGCAACACCCGGCACCCCCCTCCCCTTAACCTCCCCTCCTCCCTCCCCATAACCTCTTATGCGGAAGAGCAGGGGACTGACGGTTTTCTTTACAAGTGTTTTCGTGTGTCTACTTCTTCTTCTTCCGTTGAGCGACCACAATTAACCCTCTGATTCTTATGTCGCTGTTATGAAAGGGGGGCCTACCAGTCAGCGCTTAAAAAAAAAAAAAAAAATTAAAAAATGCATTGCCAGTCTTGCTGCCACCAAGACACCCTACAAACCGGGTCTTTTTGGCCGCCGGGTCTCCTCTCACAAGATCCCTCCACATACATTCCCAGTCTTGCTGCCACCAAGACACACCATTCGGTCAAAACTCAGTAAAGTCCCTCTCACAGGATCCACTAATTATATATATATATATATATATATATATATATATATATATATATATATTTTTTTATCTTTCTTCCTTTCTTTTTCATCTAATGAATTATGAGAACATTTAAAGGTTTGCGCCGCCATTTCATCTCCCCTGGGCCCCCCAGAGCTAATCCACAGAGCAACCCAGTTGAGCCAGGCCGAGCTTTTTGGACTAAGTTTCAGTTCTAATTTACCATCCCCACCGACCATTTCCCTCCCCGGGCCCACCCTCACCTCCCTCCATCTGCTTATGGATCAGTATCCGGTGTCTGCTGGAGGCCCCTTTTAAGCACATCCAGCAGTGTCTTTCAGGTGGTGGTTTATTCTGGTCCTGAATGTGTCCACAGTCTCAGCATCCACAATAAATTGTGGAAGCTGGTCCCATTCCCGAATGGTGCGAGGCAGGAACGAAAAGTACCTGTATCTGTTGGCGCCCTGGGTTGAGATACGTTGGAACTGCTGGTTGTGGCCTCTGCGACTACGCTCTGGAAGGGATTTTAGTTTAGTTTTGTCGACTCGAGCCAGGTCATGGTGTATTTTGTACAGCATGGCGAGTCGTGCTGCCTGTCTTCGTTGCTGCAGAGATGACCATCCCAGCCTTTCCAGCATCTGTGTCTCACTGGCTGTTCTATGTGACCTGTGACTTGACAAACCTGGCTGCTCTTCTTTGGATGGCTTCCATCTGAATTATGTCACTCTCAAGATAGGGGTCCCAGACTGAGCTAGCATACTCCAGGAGTGGTCGCTCAAATACCAGGTATGCTTTCTCTCTGAGCTTAGAAGTGGCTATCTTGACATTTCGACGGAGAAATCCTAGGGTACGTCCTGCTTTTGCCACAATGTTGTTCACGTGTTTGTCCCATTTCATGTTTGCCTGGAGGGTGACTCCTTGGTACTTTGCTGTTTGTACAGTCACTAGGGTGTGGCCATGGAGTTTGTAATCACTTAGAATGGGGTTTTCGTTTCTTGTGACTGGGAGTGTGATGCATTTGTCAGGGTGGAAGACCATGTCCCATTTCTTTTCCCATATCTCGAGGTTTTGCAGGTCTTGCTGAAGCTGTTGCATGTCAACTGCTGTTATGGTGGAGTAGATTGCTGTATCGTCAGCAAAGATTCTTACTTTTGAGCTCACATTTTTGGGCAGGTCGTTTATGTACGCTAAGAATAGACATGGTCCTAAGACTGAGCGCCATGTGGTACTCCAGACTTGACGTTGGAAAACTCTGCTTTCTCTTCGTCAACAACAACTGCTTGGCGTCTGTTAGTAAGGAAACTCCTGATCCATCTGTGGACATTGCCGTTGATGCCGTAGTCGTAGATTTTGTGGAGTAAGAGGCTGTGATTCTCCTTATCGAATGCTTTCGCAAAGTCAAGGATAAGCATGTCGGTCTGAATGAGGAAGGTGGCAGAATGGTTAAGACGCTCAGCTGCCAATACAGAGAGTCCGTGAGGGTGTGGGTTCGAATCCCGCTCTCGCCCTTTCTCCCAAGTTTGACTGGAAAATCAAACTGAGCGTCTAGTCTTTCGGATGAGACGATAAACCGAGGTCCCGTGTGCAGCACGCACTTGGCGCACTGAAAAAGAACCCATGGCAACGAGAGTGTTGTCCTCTGGCGAAATTACGTAAAATGAAATCCACTTTCATAGGTACACAAATATGTAAGCATGCACTCAAGGCCTGACTAAGCGCGTTGGGTTATAATGCTGGTCAGGCATCTGCTCAACAGATGTGGTGTAGCGTGTATGGATTTGTCCGAACGCAGTGACGCCTCCTTGAGAAAGTGAAACTGAAACTGTCGGTCTGAAGCCCATCTGCCAAGTTGGTGGGGTAGGTACGGGGCGAACGATGCAATCGAAGCGTAAGCTCAAATGTGTGTTCTGTAAAGACAACATAGTGTCGTACGATAGTTAAACGTAGTTCTTTTGTTTTTGAAGGCTTTCTCCGACTGCCGGGTTGCACCACCGACTGGGAAAAGTTCGTCTGCTCATTCTTTTCAACGGAGTTTTGTCGACGTTCGAAATAGCAGGGGTGCCTGAGAGTAAATGCGAACGGGCAAGTCTAATTGTGAACGATTGCTTTGGGTACATGTTGACAATTAAAACATAAGCAGGTCTTGTACTCATTAGACATAACATATTTGGAACATCGCGCCAAACGTTTGTATTGTTTGTCACTTTGATCACCGGGCACATGCACACAAACACACAGACATTTAAACACACACACACCACACCACACACAAACACATATCCTTTTGAGACGGTGTTCAGTAGCTGTGCTGCATCGTTCGCAAATAGACTCACGTCAAAATATCCTATGGTCAAATTGTAAACGACACTATTTTGCAGATGTCTGTCAAAACTGACGTTTTGACCTGTCACCAAAATGCTTTCTTAAATTCTCCCAGCACTGGCAATGCGTATTCGACATATACGATCTGATTTTAAACTCAACACTATTTTAACACTTTGACACTATTTTAAACTGTGTCAAAGTTCAAGTCCTACAACTTGCTTCCCTTGGTTTTAGGACTCATGAGAGCACGTTTGGAACCTTGGTCGGCAGTGGTGCGCGAAGCCGGAGAAGAAAGACTGAGCGCGGAAATATCCAGAAATGGCTGCATGATGTTTGACTGGTTCTTGGAAATGGATATTCATTAAAATATTAGAAAAAGGTCGAAGCAGACGTTACATTGTGAAATGCAGCCATAAAAACGCTTCGAAGTGGGGCGGTATACAAATCGTTCGCAATTACACGCGCATGCTGCTTTTGGAGGGTCGAACAAAGCTAAGCAGCTGATTCATCTGTGTTTTCTATTGGCAGAATCTGTTTTCGACGCAGAAATTGTTATAGACAGTTTTCTATGATCCCAGAGTGTCTTATCGTGTACAAGTAATTGGAGGCTGTCAGTTACGGAGTAGTGAAGAAAAACGATTATAACTTGGCCATTGTCGCTGAGTGCCATTTTGGTGTCGGACACTCACTTCAGGTTGTGCTCGCGAACTCCTATTTTCCTATGAACTGGTGTGGGGTGTTTGTTATGAGGTTCTAATAGTATACAAGTGCTGAGTACACACCAGGGTTTTTGTGGTGTATTAACCGTTAACCAATTCACAGCTTTCTCAGATTTTTTCAAGGAAACCACCGTAGTGAACGACTGTGTGGACTTGTTTTCTACCCTCAACTCAACTTCCGGTCAAAGAAGCCAGGTGTTTCACCGCAAAACTGTATGTATTTCTAGCAATATTAATATATATATTTTTTTCTGTGAATGAAGAAATTCTCAACATGAAGCAGTAACTGGTGGGCTGGTTGCCGACTCCGTCTTAAACACGATTGAAATGAAACATCTACCATGATAAAGAACACATTATTAGTATTGGTAGTCGTCCTCTCGTGCTATTGGACTGCGCTCCCATCACCAGGTACCAATTGTCACGACACTGTAGATAGCGTCTTAATCTGCCAACGCCGTCTCTTCAGACAAACCTCTCTGTCACCACAGTAAAAAATTATATGCTTAATTGTCAGGTTACTAAAGCATATGCGCTTGACATTAGAACAATATTTGGTCCGTAATGAATTTGATAATAGTCTGAGAGTTAAACACAGAATTGGTCTGCGAATCGGACCAAAGTCTGAGAGAGTCAACTGACGAGGTTTTAGACTTGAATTTAAGCACCTATAAAAGTCTCTTTCTAGTATATTGCTTATTTCCTTGTATGACAATGGGCAATATACTTTTATACTATCTGTATGATTCTTTGCTCCCCTTTTTGCTGCTCTGTCTGCTTGGTCGTTATAAAGGAATCCAGTATGGGATGGTATCCAACAAAAATCAACATTTACACCCTTCACAAATAGGGAGTGCAATAAATACCTAATTTCAAACAATAAATCTTCTCTTTGATTATTCTAAAAAAGGAACAAACTTTTAAAAACAGATTGAGAATCAACACAAAATAGTATATTACTCAACATCATTGGTATTTGAACAAGATGATTTAAAGCCATAAGGATAGCCACCAATTCAGCTATAAAAATTGAATGTCCCTTACCTAAATAATATGATTTTTTCTGTTTTTAGGCTGTGTCTCAGCTATGCTGAAGGATCTACAGCTTCCTAGCCTGCAAGAGGGACGTCAAGACCCCCGTCTCTCATTTCTAAAACGAGTGGTTGAGGGGTCGGTGCCGGTTATACCATCTGAGGAGTTCATCAAAGAACAAGAACGAAACAAACGCCGCATCCAGCCAAGACGCTTTGCTGACTTTGTTTATAGCAGTATTGTGGAGAGGTCATGCAGCCAGAAAGAACAACAGGACACTAGAAGTTCCGGACACAAGAACAGAACAATTTAAGAACTCGTTCTTTATTAGAACAGCTATAGACTGGAACAACCTGAGCAACGATCAGCTGCTGGCAAGGGTGCAGGACCACCATCACAGTAGCAGAAGCAAGCGCGCACTGTGTAGTAGCTACACAGCAACCCCTCCCCCCACCCCACCCCCCTTGTGTATATAGCCGACTGGGCTCCTGCAACGTAAACCATCAAAGTCAAAGTACCGATACATACCCTATGCTTGTTTGTTCAGCGCACGGACGTCCGTGGTTCAGCATGATAAAGTCAGTAGTCTATTTAGGCTGCTGATGCTTGGTTTCTCCGTTCATTAACACTGTTATTTTCTGTGTCAGTTCTCGCTCCAAACCGACAAATGGATACCAGTCATGTACACGTGTTTGTTACTTGCTCACTTCAAATCAGATCTTATTTATTTATTTATTTATTTTATTTTATGAGATCAGTTCAGATCAGATGACTTTGTGAGAGAAATAAACTGGATGTAACCAGGGACTGGACAATGAGAACAAATCGTTGTTTTCCTGTTGAATTAATGCCTCTAAGTTCTGATAGTTCAATAACTCAACGAGGAGTCACTGCTTTCGGATAAATCCACATTGCACCAGTCTGCTGAGCAGATGCCTGATGGACCAGCAGCGAAACCCAACGCGTTTTGGCAGGCCTTGAGGGAAAATAGAACTTAGTAAATTAAAATATTTGACTGGAAAATCAAACTCAGCGTCTAGTTATTCGGATGAGACGATAAACTTAGGTCCCGTATACAGCACGCACTTAGCGCACTGAAAAAGAACCCATGGCAACAAAACCATACGTGTTGTCCTCTGACAAAATTCTGTGAAATAAATTCACTCTGATATGTACACAAAATATGGAGGCACCCCAGGCCTGGCTAAGCACGTTGGGTATACTGCTTTAAGGCATCTGCATAACAGATGTGGTCAGTAGCCTACAGGGATTCGTCAACGCAGTGATGGTTAGTTGAGAAACTGAAAACTGTGTGTGTGTGTGTGTGTGTGGGGGGGGGGGGGGGGGGGGGGGGGGGGGGGGGGGGGGCGCGCGCGAGAACGCACGACTGTCTTTCATTTTCAGTGTGTGTGTGTGTGTGTGTGTGTGTGTGTGTGTGTGCGTGCGCCGCGAGTAAGCGTGCTTGTGTGTGTGTGTGTGTGTGTGTGTGTGTGTGTGTGTGTGCGCGCGCGCGTGTGTGTGTGTAAGGGTGGGTGGGCGGGGGATAGTTTAAGGGCGGTCGGAGGAGGGAATAGGGTGAGATAGGGAGGGGGACGTGGAGAGAACAAACATCTGCAGGTTCTTTTATCGAAGCCACCGTTTCAGTCTGGGACTCCGCGCGGCTTCTTCCCAGTCGGACATTATTTTCTCTCAGACAACGCCACCACTCAACTGCTGTGGATTATAAGTCACGATTTTGTAATCTGAATCTGCAGTAGTATATCGCTCTAATTTCATCTTGCTTATGACAATCAACTTTGCATGACCTGCTTATGACAATCATTGTAACATGGCCTTTTCCTTTCAAGTTTTTCATCGCTCGATTTTTATTTCTTTTATTTTGTTTAATTAATTAATTTTTCTTTTATATAACACACAGGCTCTCTCAACCTGCCGGTGTCGTCTGTAGTTCCCTGTCCTGTGTGGTGCCTTGTCTTGTCTTGTTTTGTCTTGTCTCTCAACCGCCACTGAAGCCATGCAGCTTCCTTTCCTTCTCGATACACTCTCCCTCTTTCCCCACCCTCTTCCCTCCCTCCCCGAGTTCATTTACAAGTTGATGCTGGGGGGGCTTTATTCATCGGTCTCGGAAAGGTCGGATCGATTTCTCGTCGTGCGAATTAAAGTCACGCGCTGTTTTTCATTTCAGTTGAAAGCCTAGTCCCCCCCCACTTTTTTTTTGAACATTTTTTTTTCTCTCTCGTTCATTAATTATACATTGGGTCAAGTGTGGTCTCGTAAAAAGACAGTTTGAGATTAACCCACAGAAGAATGCATTGCAAAAGAAAGTGTGTGTGTGTGTGTGTGTGTGTGTGTGTGTGTGTGTGTGTGTGTGTGTGTGAGAGAGAGAGAGAGAGAACGAACGAATGGTTTATTGTAGTTAGGCCCATTTTCGCCCATTCACAAGGGGGCAGGGTTGCACATGTCAGAAACATAACGAAATATGAAAACTTGTACGCATTGTACACATTGTCACGACATGGAATCCACGTCATGCAAATATTTGTAATTATGTCAAACAAAGTCTGTCTAATCACAATGTTTGTTTTCGCAAGTCTACAAGTTAAAAAAAAAACCCCAGCGAAATCAGTCATAATATATCCAGATCAGGATTTCTGTTAACACTTTTACAAGAATTTGAATTTGTATCTTTATACGTATTCAGTAAATTGTCCATTTTCTTGGCCGACTCCTCAAGACATTATCTGTCGGCAAACATCAACATGCTTCTGTTTAAAAAAAAAAAAAAAAAAAAAAAAATCACTGTCATGTTGGGAACTGTCCACATCTGGGTCAGTGATGTTCGTGTCTTCAAATTCACACATTTTCTGCATCACAAAGTATGCCTATACCCGTGGCTTCATCGTGGAGGACTGTCACTGCACGTGAATTTGTGTCGCCGTGTGCCATGTCGATCTGCTGGTCGTCACGCCGTGCGTCGCTCGATGACAGGTGCCGTGCAGAGGGAAGGGAGTGGTTGTCATACACTGACATGTCGGCGTGAAAAGATGTCAGCGTTGTCAGTGGCAGAGAAAAGACTGGAAGGGGCTGGCAAAAATAAACCCAAAGGAGACGATTCACGTCCACTTGCCTTTTTCTCCTGGTTCTGTCTGCATTCTTCGGCTCCCCTCTTGTCTCTGTTGATCTGCGACGGACACTTTCGGCGGAAAACAGCAGCACTGCAGTCTTCGGCTTGTGTAACAGGGCCGGGCTGACGGTCGGGTAGTTGTCAGTCGGAGAACGACGACAGTCTGATCACCTCTGTCTTCGATTTTGAAAGACGACAGCCTCATGTCCTGTAGCATAACATTTAGTTTGCTTTCTAACGTCGATGGGAACCCCTCAACAGGCATGCTAACAAAATCTTCACAAAAACTGCAAAAATTTTACTGTGCTGGAGATAGGAGCGTCTTGCTGGCTGCCAAGCAAGGGAAGCTACTCCCGTGTGAAAGAGAAAGAGAGAGAGAGAGAGTGCACGCGCGCGTTCTGGTCTGTTTTAGCAGAGTTAAGCATCTCTCTCTCTGTCTCTCTCGATCTCTTTCTGACTCCCGCACCCGCACTCCCCTCCCCCTACACACACACACTGACACGCGCACACACACTGCACACTGCGTAGAATTAGCTTGGTCAGGGCCGGCAGAACAAAGGTCAAGAACGACGCTCACCCACTCGATTTTGTCTCTGACATGCCTCTCAGTAATTCCTCCCCCCCCCATCCCCCCACCCCCGACCCTCTCCCAAACCGTCCATCGTTGGCCTACTGTCTCTCTTCCTTCCTCTCGATCTGTGTATTTCTCTTGACTAATTATCTGCTTCTGGTCAGTAGTACATCACTGCTTCGATTTGTGTTTACATTATTTTAAGCTTATTTGTACATTCATTATTCAAGCAAGGGATTCATTTTGAATGGGAGAAAACAACAACAACAACAACAACCACAACTACTATGAAATCGCCTACAAATTTGCTTTTAATGAGGATTCTTTCGCAGTGGCCAGCATACCAAATCAAAAGCTTGATCGATGAAGAAAAATGTGTGCCAATCGTAATAATACGATGACAAACCCGGCGGTATGCAAATAAACACAAAGACACGTTTTCTCTTGAGACAGACAGACACTGAAACAGACCTACGAACAGACAGATAGCCACACAGGCAACATCTACGGACAAACACCGCCGCGACAGACAAGACAGACAAAACGACTCCCTGAACAAAAGTGCGTCAAATTGCTCTCCGGACTGGAAACGAGATTTCCGATGGCGATACAAACAGCGAGGGAGCCGCAAATCCTTCCGCTCCCTACCCTATCCCTCCTTCCGAGTCCCTCTCCTCCCTCCCCGGCCTCTCCCCCACCCCATTCATATCACAGTCATTTCATGCATATATTCATGAGGTCACTACAGCGTATGCATTGGGATACGCGGTGTTTTACATATTTCTTCGTCCCTGTGGTGTCCAGGGGTACGTCCGTTTCATTCAGAACTGCCAGACCACATGAATGTTATCATTCTGATTCAGATCGAGGCATTCCACCTGATAGAAGGAATTCAATAAATTGCCTTGTCAAAAACGCATCGGTGTGTTCTGGTTGGCTTAGAAGCAGAATGTAATGTCTTCCGTCGTGGGCACCATTTGTCGAACACTTAGGAAACAGATCTATCTATCTATCTATCTCTCTATCTATCTGCCAGTGTTTCTCTCCCTCCTGTCTGTATGTCTGGTTTTTATTTATTTATTTATCTACTTATTTATTTATCTTTTAAAAAAATGTTCTTCTGTTTCTCCATTTTCAACCAACTATACATGAATGTAACATGATTTTGAGCTACATGGACTTGGGCAGCACAATCATGTGCTCTTCAGTATTTCTTAAGGTGAAACACGAATACATACATTTTCCTGTTCATGATAACAACAACAACAAACAAAACAAATACTAATACTAAAAACAAGAGGAAGAAGAATAAGAATAAGAACGACAAGAACAAACAAAGCAAATACATATAGGTATACTAATACTTAAAGCAAGAAGAAAAAACACAACAACAACACTATCAATAACAAACAAAGCAGATGATAATACTACAAGCAAGAAGAAGAAGAAGAGGAAGCAAATACATGTACCGATACTTAAAGCAAGAAGAAGTTAACAAAGCAAATACTAATACTACAAGCAAGTAGTAGAAGAAGAAGAAGAGCAATAACAAACGGCAACAACAACACGCTTATCTTCCAGCCAATATCGAGAAGCCACCTGTCAGGACTGGAATTTGACTTACTAGGCCAGTATGTTGCATGTTTGTAACATTTAGGGTCTGGTCACTGAATGCATTGCTCGCATTTCTCTGTTGATGAGGGTCATTATCTTGTATTGATCGACTGACAGGTATGATGTCTGCACACGTTTATGGGACTCCCACCACGCCCGGCCGTGGTGACAGATCATTGTTATGCACGTGGTATCGGTGTGGTGGGTGTGTCATGTTACCGGTGTGGAATTCCTGGATATACTTTGCTGCCGATACTTCTGATTAGCTCTGTCACTGTGTGTATCTCGTACTGGCTCCGGTGCGGTATTTGTCAGGCGAGGTTGGTTGTCAGTCTTTAAAATCAACTCATGAATTTTTATTTATTTATTTTTTTAAACCAAGGATGTTGGGACATCACTATTCATATTGTGAGAATTTAGATATGAATGCGCCCTGATTATCTTACAAAGCCTATGGGTTGTTGTGGATGCACGTGACAAAAAAGGAGATCAATGAAAAAGAAAATCCCGGACAACAAACAACAACAACAACAACATTATCTCCCCCAAAACAACAATTATAATGACAACAACAGCAACAACAGAAGTTTGGTTTCTGCACAGGCGAACATGTACATCATTCTTCACGATAAATAGGAATGATGGGGCATATTCATGAATGTAATAGTATTTTGATCAGAAGTTTATATTATAAAATTATTGAAATATATCCGATGATAACGCTTAAACCTGATAGATGTTTCAAGCGTAAAATTTCCGATTGTTATTTTTGAAATCATTGAACATCACATAGTTTCACATATTCAGTATACGTAGTTTAAAACATGCACTGTGAAACGAATTTCAGAGTAAAAGACAATGGCAATGAATGTCCGTATATTTCGTGTTGCATATTCAGGACCAAAACTTAGGCTGTGCCCATCTTGAATACAAGCTAATTTGTGTTTGCGCATTTCTTCTGTACTGCTAGTGCGTGCATTTGTCAGATGATCGGTAAGACAGGCCCGGATCTTCCTTTTCTGAGGAAGTGTCTGGGTTTGTTCCTCAGTACCTTTTATTTACCCGTGTGCTTGCTGAATCGGTAGCATTAACAGCAGTGACTTGAAGTTGCGTACATTGTAAATGGAGAGAGTTACTACTTTTTATTGTTGTTTAATCCATTACTGTTTTAACGTAATCATTCTTTGATTTCGAGTTAAAACAAGCAAGCAAACAAACCAACCAACCACTGATTACAAAATGTTTAATTTTTTTCGAGTCAGTTTGCATTAACCTTAATAAATGACATCCAGACATGAACAGTGTAAAATATTAATTGACTCCAATAATTATTATAAATCTATTTAATTTGATCGATCTTATTTGTTTATATCATTTATTTCTTGCATGCAAAGCATTCACGTGGCAGTTTGGATCTAGTTCGTCAGTGTTCCTGTCGATGATGTGAACAAGCGTCGTATTGTTAAACTTTGGGTTTTTTTTTTTTGCATCCCCGTCATCAGCGCCAGTGTCGTGACTGTGAGTACATACATCTTCAGCAATCACATCTGAAACTTTCATGCCTCTATTTGATCGGACTGTTAATCAGATTACATGACTAAAACTGTAAGTCCATGCTTCCGTTTGTTAGCCTCTCATTGATTGTCAGCCCGTTTGTCTGTGTCTCTTGTTCATTGACGATGTGAACACAAGTCCCGCTGAAATTAATAATGGTTTATGTCCATCCTCTTGTGAGCGGCCAAGTTCTGTTCATGAATGAATCCTCCGTACCAACATTACAAGCATGATGTCCTGAATTTTTTTCTTCTTCTTTTTGATTAATCGGATTTGGTAACTTCAGTGCTCCTGCTCCTGTCTGTCTGTCTGTTTATCTGTATTAACTGAAGATGTTTGTCTCATGGGCCTAGCAACTGCTTTCAAATCTCTGTTCATCCAACAGCCCTCTCTTTCTCCCTATCCGTCTCCCCCCACCCTCTTTTCAAACAAAAAAAAAACATGCTCATGCACCCGTTGCCTTGCCTACACACACACACACAGAGGGGGAAAAAAAACCCTTTCACAATCAGTTGCTGTGGGCACATGGGGAAGTTGTGGTGGATGCATGTCGATAAGCAATATATTGATGTTTTGGGCAATCAAAGAGTTCCCTCAGATTACAAGCCCATGCCTGTGTTTTCTCAGGTTCAAAAAGGCCTGCACAACATAGCGCTTTGACAGACTGATGCTGTTGGTAGCAGATATGACAAGGTAGAACAGAAAGAGAGAGAGAGAGAGAGAGAGAGAGAGAGAGAGAAAGGGGGGGACCATAAGGAGGAAGAGGAAAACTAGAGAGAGAGAGAGAGAGAGAGGAGAGAGAGAGAGAGAAAGGGGGGGACCATAAGGAGGAAGAGGAAAACTAGAGAGAGAGAGAGAGAGAGAGGGGGAGGGAGAGAGAGGGAGCGACACACACACACACACACACACACACACACACAGACTCAGACTCAGATTCAGACTCAGACTTAGAATCAGACTTGACTCAGATTAAAAATGATTCAGACTGCGGTAAACCGTATTTTGGTTGACTGTTTTTGTTTGTGTAGTGAAAGAAATGTGTGTGGCCTTATCCTTCTTCTACCTCGTGGTCTACTTGTTTTTGTTCCTATTCTTGTTCTCTTGTTGTTCTTGTTCTTGTTCTCCTCCTTCTCGCTGTTGTCCTTGGGCTTAATTTGTGGTTGTGGGTGCTGGTTTGTTTCTCATGTCTGCTTTGCATTTGTTCAAGTTGTATCTATCTATCTATCTATCTACCTGTCTGTCTATCAATCAATCTGTCTGTCTATCTATCTATCTATCTATCTATCTATCTATCTATCTACCTGTCTGTCTATCAATCAATCTGTCTGTCTATCTGTCTGTCTGTCTGTACGTATGTGCACACACATACACAGACACAGACATACAGACACAGACACACACACACACACACACACAACTGTTCGCGAAAATATAACTATCCGACTAAGTTTGTGTGTGTGTGTGTGTGTGTGTGTGTGTGTGAGTGTGTGTGTGTGTGTGTGTGTGTGTGTGTGTGTGTGTGTGTGTGTGTGTGTGTGCTAGTGTGTGTGTGTGCGCGCGCGCGGTTGTGTGTGTGTGTGTGTGTGTGTGTGTGTGTGTGTGTGAGAGAGAGAGAGAGAGAGAGAGAGAGAGAGAGAGAGAGAGAGAGAGAAGATCATCTTTACTCTGTTAGCTCTTAGCCGACACTTCTCACCACAGAACATGGGACGTCGAATGAAATATTCCCATGACCTTGTCACACTTTTTTTTTTTTTTTTTTTAAACAGCAGTAAATATTTGATGGAAGCGATTCCCGTGTTTGAACTGAAGGCCTGACAACCTAAGCGCAGCACACGGTACAACAAATAACATTTCTGTTACTTTACTGAATGAAAATAAATTCTACTTTGTGTGTGTGTGAACATGTTGCATGTCGCCTTCTACTTCGTAACCACCATCATCATCATCGTAATCATCGTCATCATCATCATCATCATCATCGGCAGCAACACCACCACCACCACCACTACCAACACCACTACCACCACCATCAACACCAACACCACTACCACCAGCATCAACACCATCACCACTACCACCAGCATCAACACCAACACCACTACCACCAGCATCAACACCATCACCACTACCACCAGCATCAATACCAACACCACTACCACCAGCATCAACACCAACACCACTACCACCAGCATCAACACCAACACCACTACCACCAGCATCAACACCAACACCACTACCACCAGCATCAACACCATCACCACTACCACCAGCATCAACACCATCACCACTACCACCAGCATCAACACCAACACCACTACCACCAGCATCAACACCAACACCACTACCACCAGCATCAACACCAACACCACTACCACCACCATCAACACCATCACCACTACCACACCATCAACACCAACACCACTACCACCACCATCAACACCACCGCCAACAATATTATCGCATCATTATCATCATCATCACCACCACCACCACCACCACCATCACCACCAAAACCATCATTATCATCACCATCATTTTCATCTTCTTCTCCCAATATAGCAATATAGTTCACTTCGATTACATATAGGACAAACTGGAAGGACTGTCCTGTCACCGGCATACAGGGTAAGAACACTGTATCATCAGGTACTAGATATCGTGCTACGAAAAGCAAAGAAATAAAGATGACAAAAACAAAAACTGAGGTGTGCGTGTGCGTGCGTGTGTGTGTGTGTGTGTGTGTGTGTGTGTGTGTGTGCGCGTGCGTGTGTGCGTGTGTATGTGTGTGTGTGTGTGTGTGTAATTGAGAGAGGGAGAGAGAGAGAGAGAGAGAGAGAGAGAGAAACTGAGTTTTTGTGTGTGTGTGTGTGTGTGTGTGGAATTGAGAGAGAGACAGAGACAGAGAAACAGAGAGAGCGAGAGCGAGAGAGAGAGAGAGAGAGAGAGAGAGAAACAGACAGAGAGGGACAGAGACAGAGAGAGAGAGAAAGAGACAGAGCCAGACTGCCACCAGTCCAGCCTAGACAGCCAGCCAGCCAGCCAGCCAGCCAGCCAGACAGACAGAAGGACTGGGAGGAAAAAAAACAACACAAACCCCAAACCTGACGTCCAAAGTATCTTCCTGTTTTGTGGGAGCCCTGTTCGTGATCAATCATCATTATCTGGAGTTGTCACCTGCTCCCCAACACCCTGTCACCCGACAATCAACGGTCAGCTCTGGGGAAAAAAGAAGAAGAAGAAGAAGAAGAAGAAAAAAAAAGCACTAACTACTCGCAGTGTGCAGGAAACAGCAGCAGGGAGGGATGGAACTGAATCTGATAGCAGCAGATCTCCTTCAACATGCCCTAAGGCGGGGAAAAAACCCACAAAAAACCCCCCAACAACAACGCGAAACAAATCCACAACCACACACACACACACACATTAAACCAAACGAACAACAACAACAAAACAACAAACAAATAAACAAAAAAACAGCAAACACACACACACAAAAAGGAGGTTGTGTGTGTGTGTGTGTGTGTGTGTGTGTGTGTGTGTGTGTGTGTGTGTGTGTGTGCGTGCGGGTGGAGGGGGGGTGGGGGCAGAAGGGGGGAAAGAAGGGGGGGGGGGGGAGGTAAGAAAGATCTGCCATTCAGGAATCGTTCTGTTCTGTGTATCTGTATTTCTGTCTTTCTCTCTCGCCGTTTCTCAACTGTGTTTCTCCATGTGCATAAATGTTAAAAGGCGGCTGAGGCCCCGGGTGGATGGGTGTGTGTGGGGGAGGGTGCGAAGGAGGGGGGGGGGAGCAAATATGTGCATATACTGTCTGCCACAATGCATGCACAAAATTATTAATGGACAGACCAGTTTATCACTGTAAACAAGAAAATAGTGTACTACCAGTTCTCGCCAGATGCATCTTTACCTGTCTGTCTCTCTGTCTTTCTGTCTGTCTGTCTTTGTCTCAGTCTCTCTCTCTCTCTCTCTCTCTCTCTCTCTCTTTATTGTTGAGTTTGTTTTCTTTCATCCAATACATTTGACGCTGCAACTTAGAATTGATCGCCTTGACATAAAGGATGTAGCTTGGCCAAGGTAAATAAAAAGCGTCTGAAGCGTCCCTCTCTCTCTTGATTGATGTGGATACTTATACAGCGCCTATCCTCGGTCAGAGACCAAGCTCTAAGCGCTTTGCATACACGGGGACATTTGCACCACAGGCTGCCTACCTGGGTAGAGCCGACTGACGGCTGCCACTGGGCGCTCATCATTCGTTTCCTGTGTCATTCAATCAGATTTCAGACACACACACATACACACTCAGACAGACATGTAATATTTTACGTGTATGACCGTTTTTAAATTTTTTTTTTTATTTACCCCACCATGTAGGCAGCCATACACCGTTTTCGGGGGTGTGCATGCTGGGTATATTCTTGTTTCCATAACCCACCGAACGCTGACATGGATTACAGGATCTTTAACGTGCGTATTTGATCTTCTGCGTGCGCATACACACGAAGGAGGTTCAGGCACTAGCAGGTCTGCACATATGTTGACCTGGGAGATCGGAAAAATCTCCACCCTTTACCCCCAAGGTGCACCGAGATTCGAACCCAGGACCCTCAGATTGAAAGTACAGCGCTTTAACCATTCGGCTATTGCACTCTCTCTCTCTCTCTCATAGAAACACACAAAACAGAGGGATAGAAAGAAAAGTGACATGTAGAGAGGGGATGGGATGTGTGAGAGCCAGCAAAGATAAAACAAACAACAAACAATACTAGAAATAAAAACATAAGAGAGAGAGAGAGAGAGAGAGAGAGAGAGAGAGAGAGAGAGAGAGAGAGGAGGAAGAAACCTTGTTAGCCAGCATCCTTTTACGTGACAAACAAATGGCCGGGTCCCCCCCCCAAAATAGAACTGGTTACAAGGGGTTTACAGGAAACGGCATCAGAGCAGGTGGCTGTGTCTGATAGACGCTGACAGGCATCCAGCATCAGGAAAAAAAAGAAAGAAAAAAAAGAGAGACAGAGAGAGAGAGAGACAGAGAGAGAGAGAGACAGAGAGAGAGAGAGAGAGAGGTCCTTGGACCAGCATGCCCTGCCCTCCTTACATGCCAGAAGGGAACATCTAAGTTTAAATGTTTAGATATATATAGGTGTATATAAGTATATATGTATATTTGGTCTTCACTTTTTATCCCCATGTTAACAACGGAAGGTGAAATATTTTTGTAACTGAGTTTTTTTTGAAAGTATATCTATCTATCTATCTATCTATCTATATCTATATATATAGTGTGTGTGTTTGTGTGCGTGCGCGCGCGCGCCTGCGGGCGTGCGTGCGTGTCCATACGTGCATGTTAGCGAGTGTGTGTGAGTGCGTCAGTGTGCGTGCGTGCGTGCGTGTGTGTGTGTGTGTGTGTGTGTGTGTGTGTGTGTGTGTGTGTGTGTGTGTGTGTGTGTGTGTGTGTGTATGGTTGTTCATCACAATCAAACATACAGTTTGCTTGGTAAAGACAGAAGAAAAAGAGAGACAGAGATGCAAAGACAAACACAGAGCAAGACAGAAAGGTAGAAAGAGAAGAGAGGCGGTTCAAAAAGAAAAAAACCAAAACCAAAAAAACAAAACTGACGGAAAAACCACAAATTGCGAAATTGACGTCCAAAAGTATCTTCCTGTTTCGTGGGAGCCCTGTTCGTGATCAATCATCATCTGGAGCTGTCACCTGCTCCCTAACATCCTGTCACCCGGCAAACCACGGTCAGCTCTGGAAATAGAACTGAGTGCAGACACTCTGCAGGAAATGGGAGCGGGGCTGGAACCGCATCTGATAAGAAGGCACCCAAGCTGACAGTTTTTAGCGTTATCTCTGAAAATGGAACACACAAACACACACACACACTCACACGCACACACACACACACACACACTCAGCGAAAAGTGGAGCAAAGAACACATTAGATCTTAAATAACATTCACCTTTCTCTGTTTCTACAAAAAGCATTGTACTCTTGTTGACAACTTTGTTGGGATATATTCAAACATACGAAAATAAACACACAAATTTTGACATTGACACAATAAACATTCAGTTCAGCGTCACTGAGTAAGGCAATACAAAGTCCTGTGTACAGATGGAAAACTGACGCCTTCAAAACAAAATATACCAGGTCTCACAATAAACATTCAGTACAGCGTCAGTATGGAAAAAAAGAGAGACTATTATGTGAAATTAAAAATAAACGCCATCAAAACAACATATACCAGGAATACTGTATGCCAATGTGTAGAGAAGATTAAATTACAAATTCGCTTATTATTTCTTATGTCAAGTGAAAAGAGTTCCTGTACTTTTCAAAAACAGTTACAATTTTTGTTTTTGTTTTTTGTTTGTTTTGTTTTAATGTCCACACTAGAAACATAACAGGATAGTATTACATACACTAGTACATTTGGAAAAAAAAGACCAAAACATCAACAACTGAAAACAACATAGTAAATGAAAGGGGAAAAAATGGCAGAGAGAGAGAGAGAGAGAGAGAGACTTATCATTCAAATTCGGTTACCAAAATATTTAACTCTTCATCGCTAACTTTCGAATTTTTTGTTAGTTTATATATAAATATCCAAGGGATGTAAGTATTCTGACGTTTGACTCTTACCTGTTTTTACCAGTTAGTTGATTTTATGGTTCTTCTCATTTATCAGATGGGTGATTTTGGTTAACTAATAGAATTCCTTAGTTTGTTTCCTTACCCCCAAAATTCCATTTCCATTAAAACTTTCTCTTTCTTTTCACATTTGTAATTGTATACGGTTTTAAGACGTTCCCACACACATAAACACATACACTACACGCAAATAACCCACCACATTGGAAACACTGTTGATGAATAGATATCTCTAGAACATGTTCATGTTCACGATGCCATAAGTAACTTTAATCAAAATTGATAAAGCAGTCATAATAACAACATATGATCACGTGTTCTTATCAGAATTGGATGCATTTAAAAATGCTTTGTTGCCCATTGATAATTTTTGCAGAGTGGATTATTAGGTCAACTGTATTTTATTATTTTCATATTGCCGATGTTCTGTAATTTAATACGACGATGATAACAACAACGACGACGACGACGAAAACAACAACAATCGTAATGATAATAATAATCATAATGATAATGACTTACGCTTCCTCCTCCTCCTACTATTATAATTACTACTACTCCTACCCCTACCCCAACTACTATTAAAAGTTAAGCTACTGATTTCGTGCTCGGTCTTGTCAAGAGACAAATCAAAGCACTTTCACACTAGTCATTCACACGCTTGCGTAGCTTTGATTCAGGGGAATGAAAGACAAAACTTTGAAATCCATGTGGACAGAAAACTGGAGAAACTGTTGACCGGAACTGGAAGGAGGGAGGAGGAGTAGAGAGCTACTTTGGAAAGAGGAAGTTTTAAGGTTTAAACTTGAAAGAGCCGAGTGCAGGGATCTGATGAAGCGAAAGAAGGGGCTCATTCCCAGTGTAAGGTCAGGAGACAGAGAAAGAACGGTTGCAGACTGTGAAGTATTTGAATTTGTGAAGGCCTGAAGCTCAGTGTAGAGAGAGTGAAACGGGGTGTAGAGGTGAAGGTCGTAACAGGGATAGGAAAGGGCAGATTGATTTATGTATATTTACAGCACTGTGTCCTGAACATGTATTTTATTCTGTGTCAGAAAGGGAGCCAGTGGAGATATGCTCTTCTGAGAACGAATCCGGTGGCAGAGTTTGTCTGTGCTGAAAGAGGACGAATGGATGATGCAGGCAAACCAGACAAGAGAGAGAGAGAGAGAGAGAGAGAGAGAGAGAGAGAGAGAGAGAGAGAGAGAGAGAGAGAGAGAGAGAGAGAGAGATGCAGTGGTCAAGGCCAGAGAGAATATGAGAAACAAAGTGTTTAAATAAATTAATTTTGCGTCGGACAGGTTTGACTGATGAATTTTTGCATGGACACTTTTTTGTCAAGGACAACACCAAGGTTCTTGACCGAGCTTGAAAGAGGAATGGATGTAAGGCCAAGTTGGATTGAGTTAACTGTGACAGATGGGATTATTTGTTTGGTTCCTGTGAGCATTGCTTCAGATTTGTCGGTATTCAATTGTAATCTATTGAGTCACCCAGTTTTGAAAACCACACACACACACACACAGTAATTTGATAAATTCACACACGTACACACACACACAGACACACACAGACACACAGACACATACACAAAGACACAGACACACACACACACACACGCACACACACACACACACACACACACACACACACACACACACGCCACAAGCACACACACACACACACACACCGCCCCACTCCCATCCCCACACAAACATACTCCCACACCCCTTATGCACAGAAAGAGTAAAGGGAGAAGGATCAGTGTAGACAGAGTGTGGCAGCTGTACAGACAGACATAAAGACAGAGAGAGAGAGAGAGAGAGAGAGAGAGAGAGGGGGGGAGAGATAGAGATAGAGGGAAAGAAAGACAGATAGACATGCAGACAGATGGACAAATACAGAATCATACATACAGACAGACAGAAGAAAGAATCTTCTCTTTGATGTTCCAAATTAATGAACTTAGCTTGCAAGGGAATTACAACCAAAAAAAAAAAAAAAAAAAATGTGTGTGCAGTGATGTGAAGAGAGTGAGGCCCACCCATAAAAATGTCCAGGGTCAGATCAGGCATGGGAATCATTCTAATCAGGGAACTTCCAACACGTGCACATCCACTGCACGCTCTGTACGTTCAGACCACCGCCACCGCCACCACCACCACCGCCACCACCAGCACCACCACCACCACGCAAACAACACGTCATGGCATGTCTCTGTCGGTCCTTTCTGCTTGGTTTCTGCACATCACGTCAGCATGGTGTGTGGGGAGGGACGGGTCGCGTTGGGGTGTGGGTGTGGTGAGGTGGTGGGTGATGGGGTGAGGGGAGAGCGAGGAGAGATCAATTGCTGGCAGTGGGCATTTTTCATGGCCCTTGATCAGGCACATGACTGGTGTGACTGTGGATTCTCTCCTCCTGGTGGTGGACTTACTGTCGTGTGTGCTAGAGATGTTTTGTGCCCTGCTCTTATCAAAAACCCATTAGTTATATTCCTTCTCTCTCTCTCTCTCACTCATTGCACCCCAACAAAATAATGTGTGTGTGTGTGTGTGTGTGTGTGTGTGTGTGTGTGTGTGTGTGTGTGTGTGTGTGTTGTGTGTGTGTATGTGTGTGTGTGTGTCTGTGTGTGCATGCACACGCGGATGTTGTGTAGTTGTGTGTGTGTGTGTATGTGTGTGTGTGTGTGTGTGTGTGTGTGTGTGTGTGTTCGTTCGTTCGTTCTTTTGCTTAAGGTCTATCCACATTTGTGATTTTAGACGAATATGTGTTTGTGCGTTTGTGCGTTTGTCCGTGTGTGTGTGTGTGTGTGTGTGTGTGTGTGTGTGTGTGTGTGTGTGTGTGTGTGTGTGTGAGTGTGTTTCACTGAGCGTGCGTGCGTGTGTGCACGTGCGTGCGTGGATATGCGCAAGTGTGCTATTGTTTTTTTTTGCTATTTCGAACGTGAACACTTAAACTTTAAATACTTTGTCCGCTTATCAGGTCCAGTTCCATCCCCGCTATCGTGTCCTGCAGACGGTAAGCAGTCAGTTTATTTATTTATTTATTTATTTTTTCAGACCGTTGATTGTCGGGTGACAGGATGTTGGAGAGCAGGTGACAACTGAAGATGATGATGATTGATCACGTACAGGGCTCCCACGAAACAGGAAGATACTGTTGACATCAGGTTTGGGGTTTGTGTTCGACTACCCCCCCCCCCACCCCCCCAAACAACCCCTCCTCCGCCTCCCTACCTCCCAGTCCCACCCGAGAAAGTCTTTCCTGGCTTTTCGTCTATCTGTGTGTCTGTCCATCTCCTCAACCCTTCTGTGTGTGTGTGTGTGTGTGTGTGTGTGTGTGTGTGTGTGTGTGTGTGTGTGTGTGTGTGTGTGTGTGTGTGTGTGTGTGTGTGTGTGTGTGTGTGTGAGAGAGAGAGAGAGAGAGAGAGTTAGACACACACTATTGACGGGAGCTGAAACAGTCTGAGGATGAGAAGTATGCTTTTATAGGTCTGTTCAGTGCAGTACCTTTTAACCCCTTCCTTTCCACGTCCGTTATTCGTGACAGAGAGATTCCGATTCCGATTGAGATGGTTTATTCATTTTAGGCTTAGGCCCCTCATGAAGGGGGATGCGAACAGACAAGACAGAGAGAGAGAGAGAGAGAGAGAGAGAGAGAGAGAGAGAGAGAGAGAGAGAGAGAGAGAGAGAGAGAGAGAAGCTTTCAGAAAAAAAGTATTATAATAAAGAAAGAAAGAGAACAAATACTTGCACTTTGCAAGAAACAGATCAATCAGGTGGATCCAAAGTGACACCTCTAGCGTCTGCTTGTAATTGAACTGAAGAAAAAACAACCTTTCCGAGACAGGACAAATTGCCATCGGTGATGGAGTTTGAGAGATAGAGGTGCCTAGCAACTAAAGTCCATCAGATATAGAACATTATAACACACACACACACACACACACACACACACACACACACACACACACACATGTCTCTCTCTCTCTCTCTCTCTTCTCTCTCTGTGCTCCCCTGCGCTCATACATTCTGGTGGATATAAACTCTCTCTCTCTCTCTCTCCCTCTCTATCTCAGACACATGCACACACGCGCGCACGTGTGTGTGTGTGTGTGTGTGTGTGTGTGTGTGTGTGTGTGTGTGTGTGTATGCGCGCGTGCGCGCGCAACATTCTCATGCTGTTTGTTTCTTGCTAATTCTGTGCTTAATAATTATGATTATCGTGAATTGTCATCTGCTCCCCAACATCTTATATATCAAACAGCAAATAATAAACTACTGACCACAAGCATTTTGCAGGTAATGGGAAACATCAGACCCAATTTTTCAGTTTTTATAATTTTTTGAATTGGAAAAACGCTCCCCCCCCCTCCCCCCAACACACTCACCCACTAATGTTCACACACATATGGACTGAAACATGCACAGTGAGTGAATGTGTGTGTGTGTGTGTGTGTGTGTGTGTGTGTGTGTGTGTGTGTGTGTGCGTGCGTGCGTGCGTGTGTGTGTGTGTGTGTGTGTGTGTGTGTGTGTGTGTGTGTGTGTGAGTGCACGCGCGTGCACGAATGTGAACATTCACAGCCCACACCTGTTCAAATCACTGAGAGCACACACATTCATATCAATGCGTGTATGTGGACGTGGGTGATCACACCAAAAAAAAAGAAAAGAAAAAAAAAAAAAGAAGAAGAAGAAGAAAAAAGAAAAAAAAAAAAGATCTGACAAGGAGAACTAGTCTGCAGCACTGAGATACAACCATGTCATGCAGATCAATGTCTTGC
>NC_134879.1:19911235-19916235 GCF_041734735.1 Babylonia areolata
CAGCAGCATAACCCAACGCGCTTAGTCAGGCCTTGAGTGCATGCTTACATATTTGTGTACCTATGAAAGGGGATTTCATTTTACGTAATTTCGCCAGAGGACAACACTCTCGTTGCCATGGGTTCTTTTTCAGTGCGCCAAGTGCGTGAGAGAGAGAGAGAGAGAGAGAGAGAGAGAGGGGGGGGGATCAGACAAACAGCGAGAGAATGAGAGGATCAGAGAGTGAGAGATAGAGATAGAGATTTATATATTATATATATGTATATATATATATATATATATATATATATATATATATAGACAGATTCTGAGAGGGGGAGAGAGAGTGAGAGACAGAGACAGAGAGAGACAGAGACACAGCGACAGAGGATCGGACAGAACCACTGACAAACATGTCCTAGCACTCACACTTATGCACGGTTCCAAACAGGTGCGAGCAATGCAGGTTCATGTAAATACCTTCACTCAGGTTCACATAACCCAAGCATGTGCAAGCGGGAAATGTTTGATGGTCGGGACATCAGAGGGGTGGGGTGGCGGTAGGGTGTGGGGGGAGAGATAGAGAGAGAGAGAGTGACAGGGACAGAGACAGAGAGCGGGACAGAGACAGAGGGAGGTAGGGAGAGAGAGAGAGAGAGAGAGAGAGAGAGAGAGAGAGGGACAGAGACAGAGAGGTAGGGAGAGAGAGAGAGAGAGAGAGAGAGAGAGAGAGAGAGAGGGACAGAGACAGAGAGAGGTAGGGAGAGGGAGAGAGAGAGAGAGAGGGACAGAGAGAGAAAGACAGAGACAGAGAAAGAGAGGGACAGAGACAGAGACAGAGAGGGACAGAGACAGAGACAGAGAGGGACAGAGACAGAGAGAGGGAGAGAGAGAGAGAAAGAGAGGGACAGACAGAGACAGGGACAGAGAGAGAGAGAGACAGAGAGGGGAGTAAATGGGTTCTTGATGGAGCAGGGCAGCAGACATCCCTGGCTGTGCACCAAAGTCCATCAGGGTGATCCACGCCACATCAGTCACGTGCCACATCAATAGCCGTCCAAAATGCCACCAACTATCGATCTCTCCTCATTCTCACCCCCTCACCCACCACCACGGTATCCCACACCCCAACGCGGCCCCTCCCTCCCTCCCTCCCTCCCCACACCATGCTGACGTGATGTGCAGAAACCAAGCAAGAAAGGACCAGCAGAGACATGCCATGACGTGTTGTTTGCGTGGTGGTGGCGGTGGTGGTGGTGGTGGTCTGAACGCACACAGCGTGCAGAGTGGATGTGCACGTGTGAGTGCCCTGATTAGATTTATCCCCATGCCTGATCTGACCCCAGACATTTCGCGTCATTGTTTTTCCGTCCTCCAGCTAAATTCGTTAATTTCGAATATCAAATTCATGGATCTCTCTCTCTCTCTCTCTCTCTCTCTCTCTCTCTCTCTCTCTCTCTCTCTGTCTGTCTGTCTGTCTCTCTCTCTTTGTTTCAGTCAATTTGTCTGTCTTTCTTTCTTTTTTTTCTTTGTGTCTGTAAAAAAAAAAAAAAAAAGGAACAGGTCACCACCAGGCATAAAATCTCCCCCCCCGTGGCTCACAAGGGTAATGGACAGCAAGCATTCTGCACATGCCAAAGTACCGGCGACGACAATAAAGAACTAAGTTTCCTTGACTGACTGCTTGGAGTGCACTCAGGCTGTTGGGAAAGGAACTCCTCGGGCAGAAAGAGGAGAAGGTGGACGGGGAGAAGCTGAAGAAGATAGGGACAGAGAGAGAGAGAGAGAGAGAGAGAGAGAGAGAGAGAGAGAGAGGTTCAGAGCGCATCACAGTGCAACATAATGCGACTAATAACAACAACATTCACCCATGGTGGATTTCAGGTAGCAACAATAACAACACAGATCACAACACTGCGTCACATCACAGGCCTGACACACAACGCTCCACGCCACGACACATCCTGTTACAACCAAAACCTAACCTAACCGCATCACGCCACACCACACCACACCACACCAAACCCACCAAATCGCACCACAACACATCACAACATACCACACCACATCACAGATACCAAACCACACCACATCACATCACATCACATCACACAACACCGCACTACTTCACATCACACAACACCACGCTACACTACATCACACCACTCGGCAACACATCATACCACTTTGCAACACAACACACCAAGCCACAGACACCACACCACCACATCCACATCACACGACACCACACGACACCACACCACACCACACCCACGAAACCACGCCACACCACATCACATCATACAACACCGCACTACTCCACATCACACAACACCGCACTACTCCACATCACACGACACCACACCACACCACACCCACCAAACCACGCCACACCACACCACATCACACAACACCGCACTACTCCACATCACACAACACCACGCTACACTACACCACACCACTCGGCAACACATCATACCACTTTGCAACACATCATACCACTTTGCAACACATCATACCACTTTGCAACACAACACACCAAGCCACAGACACCACACCACCACATCCACATCACACGACACCACACGACACCACACCACACCACACCCACCAAACCACGCCACACCACATCACATCACACAATACCGCACTACTCCACATCACACAACACCGCACTACTCCACATCACACAACACCACGCAACACTACACCACCACACCACACCACACCCACCAAACCACGCCACACCACATCACACAACACCGCACTACTCCACATCACACAACACCACGCTACACTACACCACACCACTCGGCAACACATCATACCACTCTGTAACACACCACACCAAACCACAGACACCACACCACCAATTCCACACCACACCACATCACACCACACCACACCACACCACACTTCACCAAACAACACCAAACACATCACATAACACAACACCGCAACTGCAACACGCCACACACCCACACAAAAGCCGCTCCATATATAACACAACAGCACCCCCCCCCCCCCACACACACACACAACACAACCACACCACACACACACACATCACATACCCACAACACCACACTGGCAACACAGCACACCACACATCAACACAACACAACACAACACAACAACACACCAACCACATCACACAACACCACCAAACTACAAGACACAACACAACAACACAACCGCAAAACACACACAGCACACAGCACACACCACACACCCCAAAAACACAACACAGTGACAAACAAACAAAACCCAAACATGTTTCGATCCATAACACCGTCACCAAGCGCTCGGTCCACTTCTCTCGTGAAAAATGCAGAGGGCCCTGAGAAGGAAGGGGGGGGGGGGGGGGGGGGGCGGGGGGGGGGGGGGGGGTGGGGGTGGAGTTGCATGGGTTGCTAGATTTCCCATGAAAAATTGATATCCTACGACAGGGAAAACACTTCGTCAACGATGTCCCTGAAAAAGAAAGAAAGAAAGAAAAAAAAAAAAAAAAAAAAAAAAAAGTGACCAGAGGACTCCAGGCTGCTGCTGCTTAGCAAGAGTATTGCCCCTTGTTTCACCTTAACCAGAGTATCGCCCCTTGTTCTTTCTCTCTCCCCCCCCCCCCCCTCCCCCAGCACTCCTTGCCACCCTTCTCCTTCCCCCCCCTGGCTGCGACGATAGTGTCAGTGTCTGCAAAGAGTTAAAAATGTATGTCGAGCTGTTTCGGGCATTCGTTTGTGTACGTTCGGTTTGAAATTGCGAGTGTGTGTTGAGAGAGAGGTTGAGAGAGAGAGAGAGAGAGAGAGAGAGAGAGAGAGAGAGAGAGAGAGAGAGACAGACAGACAGACAGACAGACAGACAGACAGACAGAGAGACTGGGGCAGAGGGAAGGAGGCAGGGAGAGAGAGACAGAGACAGAGACAGACAGACAGACAGACAGAGACAGAGACAGAGAAGCTTTTCCCATGTCATCACATTAGTCAAGTGATCGACAGCTATTTGGGATAATTAAAAAAAGAAAAAAAGAAAAAAGGGGGGTGGGGTGGGGTGGGGGGTGGGGGTTAGAGAAGAATGAGGAAAAGTAGTGACAGACAGACAGACAGACAGACAGACAGACAGACAGACAGAGAGACAAGAGAGAGACGGAGCGAGATGGAGGGGCAGAGAGAGAAAGAGAGAGAGAGAGACAGAGAGACACAAAGACAGAGAGACAGAGAGAGGGAGAGAGAGAAGGGAGGAAGAGAGAAAATACGTACACACACACACACACACACACACACACACACACACACACACACACATATATATATATATATATATATATATATATACATATATATATATATATATATATATATATATATATATATATATATACAGAAAGAGACAGAGAGAAAGAGAGATACATCTGTATGTGTGCATGTATGAGTACGTACGTACGTGCGTGCGTGCGTGCGTGCGTGCGTGCGTGCGTGCGTGCGTGTGTGTGTGTGTGTGTGCGTGTGTGTGTGTGTGTGTGAACGCGCGCGCGCGAACAGTTTGTTTCTTATTATCGAACCAGTCACAAGCAGGTTGCAGCTATCTATCCAATCCACTTTTGCTTTCTTTTGTTTTCCGTGTCGCAGGTTTCATTAATGGCACCGTTTATGTTTTTTTCCCTTTTTTTTTTTTGTATGTATTGTTTATGAATGGCCATTTTTCAAGCCTTCTACCCCCGCCCCCCAACGCCCCACCCCAACCCTCGCCCCAATTTCTTGCTCCTGCTTGGCATAGTATGCAAGACCTTGTGTGTATGTGTGTGTGTGTGTGTGTGTGTGTGTGTGTGTGTGTGTTTACTGAGCTTAAAAAAACGTGACAATTGGTTATATATTATGAATGTGCAATATGTAGGATGAATAATGTGCAATATGCAGGATGAATGTACAATGGAATATGTCTAATGCTAACGTCCATATTCTAAATATATTTCTGTTAATGATTACGATGTAATAATTAATTGCAATGTTTTAAAAGCGAATATG
>NC_134879.1:19921235-19943735 GCF_041734735.1 Babylonia areolata
GTCATAGTCATTCTCCTCCTCCTTCATCATCATCAATATAAACAAAACAGTCTCAAAGTCTGTGACCTTTCATGCCCTGCTCTATTTGGTGACCTCAGTTTCGATACCCTTCCACTTCTGTGGTTGGGGTGAGTTCTGTAAATGCCTTCAGTGTCGGCAGATTCATGCGGGGCTGTTGTTTGAGGGACGTGGTGGCAGTCTCCACTCTGGGAGGGACGCTCACTCAGTCTGGCTCCGCGACTAAGCCATTATTGTCGTTAGTAGGGGGCTTAGTAGGTGGTGTCCTAAGTACATTGATTCAGAACAGGCACCACTGAACACCACCGAAGTGACTCAGCAGCAGTGCAGGGTCTCCTCTGGTGTGTAGCCTCCTGGCGACCTAACATCGATGGTTCCCTGCGGACTGCCGACGCTAGAACTGTCACGGACGAACCCGGGTGTGGCCGTGTATGGAGGAATCTAAATGAGCGGCGTGTGAGTAATGCCAGTGAAACGGTGCAGATGATGGGGCAGCAAAAAAAAAAAAAAAAAAAAAAAGAAAAAAGAAAAAAGCCACTGCCCAATTCTTAGGGGTGTGGTGGGGAGGGTTTGGGGTGGTGGGTGGGTGGTGGGTGGGAGTATCATACAGGCATGTATATAACCAAACAAACGGTTGCATCATTAACTAATCTTCTCATTCACTCTGATAATTGCCTCGGCCTTTTAAATGATCAATACAGACAGAGTGCAAAATTATTGATGACATGAGTTATATAGATTCGAATACCGATTGCCCACTGCAAAGCAAATCTGTTTTTCACGGTCACAAAGTGCAGAGAAAATAAATATCATAGGATATATATGGATAAAGTGCATTATTTTTTTTAATGACATGGGTAATATAAAATCGAATACCGATGGTGGGTAATATAAAAATCGATATCGAATACCGATGGTAGGTAATATAAAATCGATATCGAATACCGATGGTGGGTAATATAAAAATCGATATCGAATACCGATGGTGGGTAATATAAAATCGATATCGAATACCGATGGTGGGTAATATAAAATCGATATCGAATACCGATGGTGGGTAATATAAAATCGATATCGAATACCGATGGTGGGTAATATAAAATCGAATACCGATGGTGCACGACAGAATGAATCTCTTACCTCGCGAAGCGCAGCACAAATAAAAACTGATAGCATGAACTTTGTTTTTTCTTTTGCTGTCTCGTCATCTGCGCTGTTTCAGTTGCATTACATTCACACCGCCCTTTCCGAACCCCCGATACACAGCCACGTCCGGGTTCGTTTGGCGCAGTCCCAGCGTCAGCAGTCCATATAGACGGGCGCAATAGCCGAGTGGTTAACTCCTTGAGTGCATAGTAACGTCACTGATGAAGGGAAATAACTCTGGACGGCTGAAAATTCACAGTTTATCTAGAGTGGTATATCTCCAGATCATTTTCTCAGTTTTAGGCTTATTGCTTCGGAAAGTTATATGACTTAAAACACTACTTTCTACTGTTTTTTATCCTCTCCAGCACTGAAGGGGTTAAAGCGTTGGACTTTCAATCTGAGGGTCCCGGGTTCGAATCTCGGTGACGGCACCTGGTGGGCAAACGGTGGAGATTTTTCCGATCTCCCAGGTCAACATGTGTGCAGACCTGCTTGGTGCCTGAACCCCCTTCGTGTGTAATACGCACGCAGAAGATCAAAATTTAATACGCACGCTAAAGATCCTGTAATCCATGTCAGTGTTCGGTGGTTTATGGAAACAAGAACATACCCAGCATGCACATCCCCGTAAACGGAGTATGGCTGCCTACATGGCGGGGTAAATAAACAAAACGGTCATACACGTAAAATGTTACATGTCTGTATGAGTGTGTATGTGTGCGTGCCTGAAGTCTGATTGAATGACACAGGAAACGAATGATGAGCGCCCAGTGGCAGCCGTCAGTCGGCTCTACCCAGGTTGGCAGCTTGTTGTGCAAATGACCCTGTGTTTGTAAAGCGTCAGAGCTTGGTCTCCGACCGAGGATAACCGCTATAGAAGTATCCATAGCAATCAATCAATCAGCCATTGATGTCAGGCCGCCTGGAGGCCACACACCAGAGGACACCCTGCACTGCTGCTGAGTCACTTCGGTGGGTGCTCAGTTGCGCCTTTATTCCGATTTAACGTAATCAGGACACTACTTCTCAGTCCCTTACTGACGACAATAACAGCTTAGTCACGGAGCCAGACTTCGTGAGCAGCCCCCCCCCCCCCACCCCCCCAGTCCCCCACCTGCCCCCTGGAGTAGAGACCGCCACCATGTCCCTCTAACGACAGTTCTCAAGAATCTGCCGACACCGAAGACCTTGACAGGACTCATCCCAAGAATGGAAATGGAAGAGAATCGAAACTGAGGTCACCACGAAAGCAGGGCATGAAAGACCACAGAATACTGGGCTTTTTATATTGATTGCAGAGGAGGAGGAGGAGGAGGAGGAGGAGGATTATGACGATATTGCTACGGAAGTCCATTATAAGTTTGTGACGACGCTTACGCTTCCTTTCACAGTGATATACTGGCTTTAACCAGGTCCAGCATATACAGACACTTGGTCAGGAGATTTGAGCAATACAGCAAACCATGCATCCGTGAAGTGGATAATGCTCGACTGTGCGGTCCCAGTCTTCCCATTTTAGCCCATAGCACACTCGGCTCTAGGCAGGAGCCGGCAACGGGCCTCCCTCCTCCCCCCCCACGCCTCCCTTCCCCCTCCCCCAGGCCCCCTCACCTCCGCTGGGAATCGAACCCTTGTCCTCCTAGCCGCTAGTCCGCGGCGCAAACCACTTCGCTTCGGCGGCTGGTTGATAACATGAATTTCATCTCTCATGGAGGATCGACAGTGAAGTCCCGTCTGTGTTTCTTCAGCTGTATCTTGCATCATTAATTGATTGATTGGTTGATTTATTAGTGAACAGCACTGTCTTATAAATCTATTCTTAAAAAAGCATTCAGTTTGAGAGAGAGAGAGAGAGAGAGAGAGAGAGAGAGAGAGAGAGAGAGAGAGAGAGAGAGAGAGATCCATGGATTTGATATTCGAAATTAACGAATTTAGCTGGAGGGCGGAAAAACAATGACGCGAAATGTCTGGGGTCAGATCAGGCATGGGACTAAATCTAATCAGGGCACTCACAGCTTTTAATTGAATGTAAAACTGGCATGACTTCAGACTGTTGAAATGAGAATGGCAACGTGCTTCAGTAGTGGCACCATGGCAGAATCGGTTGGGCGTTGGCCTGGTCCGCTGTTTATACCAGTGATCAGGGTTCATTAATGTGCTGTGTCATTGGGGGAAGGCACTTTAATTCATCCAATTAATCCTCACTCCTCCCAGGTGTCAGTGAAGGAGAGGATGCTCTCTCCCCCCCCCCCGAGCCCCCCCCACACCCCACCCTCACATACCGAGCCCAAGACACAGTGGATATGAAATCGCTGTCCCGTGTAGGCCATAAAAGGTTGTAGGGCAGTTGACCTATCTTTCTTTTTTGTATGTGCTTCAAAAACCGTGTTTGGATATGTAGTATATCGATATTAAGTTGAGAAAGAGAGAGAGAGAGAGAGAGAGAGAGAGAGAGAGAGAGAGAGACAGACAGACAGACAGACAGACAGACAGACAGACAGACAGACAGAGACACAGAGAGATACCGACAGACACACAAAGAGATAGAAAGAGACAGAGACAGAGAGAGAGAGACAGAGAGAGACAGAGAGAGAGAGAGACAGAGACAGAGAGACAGACAGACAAACAGACAGACAGACACAGAAAGACAGAGAGACAGAGAGACAGAAGGCAGAGTGCATGGGTCAGTGACCTTGTGTATTAGTTGCCAATGCAATATGTGAAACGTGTGAGCGAGCAGTCCCTTTGGAACGAGACTCTTGGCTCAAACACTGCCCCTTTCTGGCACTCCTTTCTTTGTGCATTACATGTGTGTGTGTGTGTGTGTGTGTGTGTGTGTGTGTGTGTGTGTGTGTGTGCGTGCGCGCGTCACTCTACCTCTGTCTTTATCTCTCGTTTCTCTCAGCGTCAGTTCATATCTGTTCTGAACACAATAATTTCCCATCCATGTATCCACGTTTCCAGCATCCCTGCTAGTTCCAAAGTCTTGTCACACTCACAAAGCACCTGGAGTCTTGCAGCAAAACGGCAGTAGAACGTCCGCACGTGCAGCACGGCAGTTTTCCTTGTGTCGGCCACGAGGTCATGAAAACCTGTCCATTCTTCTCGGGAAATTACGCAATTTCCTCTCTGTTCACACGAAAATGGTGGAGCCATTTCAATGCCAATGGTTTATGCATGTTGGGAATGCTGCCGTTTAACGAAGGACACAATGTGTGTCAATCAATGCGCATGCCAAAGTGAAAGCAACAGCCAGCGTACTATGAATACTTGTGGTTGTTAAACTCTGGAATCCGTCCACATGACCTGGTCATGACTGAGCGCTAAAATCGAATTAACTAACATTCACCCACAACTTACGGGTAGCAATTATTGTGTTTTGCGTCCTATTGCAGGAACTATTGTTCCTGTGCAGTCAAGGATCACATGAATGAAGCTCACAATCATCGAGATGACTGGAATACCAACTGACCCCCCAGATTGCTCTAAAAACGCCCCTAAAAGTATATTTTGTAAATCAAGATGGAATTGGAAACTGCTGATCAGAAAATCAAAACCTGTCAGTGTTCTGCTCACAATGATCAAGTCACGACTTGTCAACGCGATGCTCTATACCTCTGTATTGAGATATATCACCAACTTTCTGCTTGGCCATGTCAATATTTGCTGACCTCCACATGAAATGAGATCATCCAAATTTACTGACAGTTCACTTGAAATAGACAAGTCAGGATGTCCCAGTAGATTATTTCCCATTGCTCTGCAACCAAGACTTGTTGATGGTCTTCCCGAGATGGCAAGATGAAAATTCGCCGACACTTTGTCCGGTATAAGAAAACCAAGATGTACTGATGCTTCCATAAACATGGGATACTACTACTACTACTACTACTACTGCTGCTGCTGCTGCTGGATCTTCTGCAGAGACGAATTCAAGTGCTTGCACACCAGTCATTCACATGCGACAGAATATTATTGATTCGGGGGGGGGAGGGGGGGGGATAGTAAACAAAAGAAGAAGATAAAAGTAATGACTGATGATATCAAAGATTAATAATCGATATTTTTTTCGTTACTTTGATTTTTTCCCCCCATGTACTCATGTACGAAATTTCTTTTTGGCATCGTTGAAAATGATTTGAAAATTTACCTATCCAGAAAAAAAAGGTAAATGAAAACAAAAAAAAAGTAATCGAGAAATCCTATGAAGAAAATCCTTCCAATGTTGAGCCAGAGAGGAAGCTGAATATGACAGGTAAAGCAATGCGTTAAGAGCGGATAGATAGGAGGGACATTTAATTAAACAGCAAAAAAACAGCAACAACTGTAGAATAGTATTACTCCTGCAGAGAGAGAGAGAGAACAAAAAAAGTTTTGAGGCCAGGGAAGAAAGGGAGAAGAGGGGGTGGGTGGGTCAGTCTCATCAAGACACCCGACCATGTGTCATCTCAGGGAAGGTTGCCCCCCTCTCCCCCCCCCACCCCCACCCCCAATCTGATATCAAGGGGGTGAGGGGGGGAGGGTGCGGGAGGAGGAGGGGGGGGGGACAAGGAAGTCCCACGAGACACTACTCTTCCAAAGAGAAAACCAAGGACTTTTTGATGCCCCGCGCTCCCATTCCCACCCCCCACCCCCAGCCCCCACCCATAACACCCCCACCCCCTTACTCCCACCTCCTCACACCCCATTCGAAAAGAAAAAAAAGAAAAAAGAAAAAAAAAAGCAAGCAAAAAGTAGGAATTCCAGACTTGCTGATGCTATTGCTACACTGCTGAATGGAAAGACCAAAGGCTTTGCTGTGAGGTTCTGCGCGAAATAACAAAAAAAAAAAAAAAAAAATCAATACTTTGCTGATCCCTCACTCACTCACTGAAGTCTGGGGGAAAACGACAAGGCAAATCTTGTCCAGGCTGTAACGTGAAATCGGGGCAGGAGTCGCAACGTGAATCTTGCATACGTGATTCCGTTCTGACAGGCCAAAGGAATCCGTTCCATAGCTTACTGTTGTGTTGTGCTGTGATGTGTTGTGTTGTGTTGTATTGTATTGTATTGTATTGTATTGTTGTGTTGTGTTGTACTGTGTTGCATTGTGTTAAATACTGTTGTGCCGTGTTGTGGTTTGTTTTGCTGTGTTGGATTGTGTTTGATACTGTTGTCTCGTGTTGTATTGTGTTGTGATGTGTTGCGTTTGGTTACATAGGTTTTACTTTTGTCTCGTGTTGTGTTGTGTTGTGTTGTGTTGTACTGTGTTGCGTCGTGTTAAAGACTGTCGTGTCGTGTTGCACTTTGTTGTATTGTGTTGCATTGTGTTAAATACTGATGTGTCGTGTTGCGTTGTGTTGTGATGTGTTGCGTTGGGTTACATAGGCCTACTGTTGTGTCGTGTTGTGCTGTGTTGCATTGTGTTAAATACTGATGTGTCGTGTTGCGTTGTGTTGTGATGTGTTGCGTTGGGTTACATAGGCCTACTGTTGTGTCGTGTTGTACCGTGTTGTGCTGTGTTGCATTGTGTTAGATACTGTGGGGCCGTGTTGTGGTGTTGTAGTATGTTTCGCTGTGCTGTACCTCGGTTTTGTTGTTGTTGTTTTGCTGTTGTTATTGGTGGTGGTGGTGTTGTTGCTGTTGTGCAAGGTATACTGTCAAAACAACAACACCTCCCATGCCCCCCCGTACCCCCCCTCCCCCACCCCCCCAAAAAAAAAAAAAAAAAAAGAAAAAAAAGAAGAAAAAAGCATGACATACACGTTGTTTTGTTCTGCATAGTTTCGTGTCAGAATCATAATCAGGAACTCCGCCATTTTCTCACCTGGAGCCAGTTGCATTGCTCAGACGGAAGAGCCTAGTATAGTCGTAACCCGCTACTAACTGTGTGTGTAGTATGGAACTGACCAATGACGTAGTTCGGTCAACCTAGGCATTTAGTCACGTGTAACTGTCAAAAAGTTAGAACCAAGCAATGCAACTGGCACATGGAGATGAGGTGATGAGGATGATACGGTTTTTGCTGTATTGCTACAATACAACACAATACAATACAATACAATACAATACAAAACAATGTAATGATGATCCCATACATGATGACGAATACAACACACGCGTGACCAAGAAGATTCTTGTACGTCGAAATGAAATGAGACAACGACCTTCCATTAATTAAGTACGAGCAAGGCTTAAAAAGGGGTCAGAAATTATCAATCGAAAGATAATGAGAAAAAAAGAGACAGACAAACAGACAAACACAGAGAGAAGACAAGAAGAAGAAGAAGAAGAAGAAGAAGAAGGGGGTACTGTAGGTATGAAAGAACGAACGATAGAACAAACGAACGAACGAACAAAATGAAAGGAAAAACAAAACAAAACAAAACAAACAAACGAACAAACAAACAACCCCCCCCCCCCCCCCCCGCACCCGCTCACCCCCCCCCCCCAAAAAAAAAAAACACAAAAAAAAGAGAAAGAAAAAAAAAGAGAAAGAAAAAAGAGGCAAAACAAGGAAAAAATATTAAAAATGAGTAAGATAGGTAGACACATGGATAGATAGACATACATCCATACATACATACAGATACTAAGCATCGCCAACACTACTGTAACTGGAATCCCGGAAATGGCCTCAACTAAATAAACCGTTGATTATACGGGACACACGGGCTTAATTCGGGAGACTTACAAACTCTTGTTGGTATGACTGTGAAGATTTTTTCCTACGATTGTTAAGCCAATGTTGGTATTGGTGGGCAGAGTATTTTCAGAGAAAATGGCAATGTTAAAGTTTACCACACACACACACACACACACACACACACACACAGAGAAAATGGCAATGTTAAAGTTTACCACGGACACACAGCCACAGCCACACACACACACACACACACACACACACACACACACACACAGAGAAAATGGCAATGTTAAAGTTTACCACGGACACACAGCCACAACCACACACACACACACACACACACACACACACACAACCGAACACCGGGTTAAAACATAGACTCACTTTGTTTACACGAGTTAGATAAAATGGGGACTGGACAGAGCGTGTGGTTTGCGAGCTATTGAGAGATATAGAGAAATAGATAGACAGATAGATAGACAGACAGATAGATAGACAGACAGATAGACAGAGGAAGATATATATATATATATATATATATACATAGAGAGAGAGAGAGAGAGGGGGGAGAGAGGGGGAGCGGAAACATGAGAAAACAATATCAGCTAATGGTTAGATAACCTCATGATATAGATAACGGTATGTCAAGTCGAAGTAAACAGAGAGAGAGCAAGAGCGAGAGCGACAGAGAGAGAGAGAGAGAGAGAGAGAGAGAGAGAGAGAGACAGACAGACAGACAGACAGACAGACAGAGAAGGAGAGCTGTTTGGTGTGCATGTGTATTCGTTCTCAAGATCGTCTGTGAGTCGTGTTAGCTTGCGGTCCCAGCGGTAAACGGGTCTGGACACATTAAACACCCTGCCAGCTCTTCTATCAACTGGGTATTTGTTGCAGACTCTGGAGCACCAGTGCGTGCTGGCTTACGTGCGTGCGTGCGTGTGTGTGTGTGTGTGTGTGTGTGTGTGTGTGTGTGTGTCTGTGTGTGCGTGGGTGTGTTTGTGTGTGTGTGTGTGTGTGTGTGTGTGTGTGTGTGTGTGTGTGTGTGTGTGTGTGTGTGTGTGTATGAGTGTGTGTGCATGCGTGCGTGCGTTTGTGTACGTGCGTGCGTGGTGTGTGTGTGTGTGTGTGTGTGTGTGTGTGTGTGAGGGTGTTAGGGCACGTGCTAGTGTACGTGCTTGCGTGCATCTTTTCATGTTTATCCCGAACACCCAACGCCTCATCCTCGTGTCAATGTCTGGAAACCACAGCAACTTCTGAGACCTCCATTAGCTGTGCAGCAGAAAAAAAAGGAAGAAAGAAAGAGAAAAATCGCACGTGCAGCACAGAGATTTCCGCACGGGCCACTGGGTCATTAAAAACAAAAAAAAACAACAACAAAAAACCCAACCAAAAAAACACCCCTGTCCATTCTTCTCTGAAAATTACGCAATTTCCTGTTTTGTGCACACAAACAAATCTGGTGAGCCTGTTTCAATGTCAATGGTGTATGCATGTTGGAATGCTGGTGTTAAATGAACGATGCCATACGTGCAAATCAATGGGTACTCCAAAAGGAAAAAAAAAGAGCAGAACGTCATTAATATTTGTGGTTGTTAAGCAGTTGTGTCCATCTACACAGCGGTTGTTACGGACAATCGGATGGAATTAAAAAACAAACAAACAAAACTGTCGCAGCATGTTTATCCATCGTCTTCAAGGTAGCAATGACAAGCCATGCGTCCGATTTGGGGGTTGATTTTTTGTGTGTGTGTGTGTGTGTGGTCATGAATGACGACGAAAATGAGTTCAATAAACATGGAAATAACTTTCGGACGTCAAATGACCTCTCAAATGAACGGGAACTGACGATAATTATTAAATGTCATTGAATTCAGGAGGAAATTCATTGAAATAGGAAACTACTCGTGGAAAAACAACAACAACATAATGTCATGGTGACGCTCTGCCCAAGTTGCCCAAGTCTTTACTTTACAAAGCCATGCTCGAAATTTAACACAGAAAGGATTCACTTTGATCTTGAAGTGAGAAAACAACTGTCGTCTCTCCGCTTGGAATAGTAAAACCAACATCTATTGCCAACGCTTTGTTTCAGATTGCCCACATCAAAATTTGCTGAGTTTGCTTGATTGTGATTACCAAGAGTTTGCATTACTGGAATTGGAAAAAAATCAATATGTTCCAACGCTTTATCTCTAATGGGAAAGTCGAAGCCCGTTGCCCTGCTTGATACCAGAAAATGAGAATTTACCAAAGCTCTGAATCCTACACCAGCTGAGTGTTTCTTTTCCAGACAAAATAATCTGCCTGAGACAACAGATCTAGATCTGAATGCTTGAGTCAAACTGGTGACGCTTTTCTGATGCACAGTACGGTATATAGATATAGACAGGTAATATTTCTATAAGAAAAAAAGTTTTACAAACACACACACACACACACACACACACACACACACACACGCACGCACCCCCCAAAAAAAAACACCCAAACAAACCAAACAAAAACAACAACAACAACAACAAAAAAACCAAAAAAACCCAAACAACCCACCAACATATAATGAGAGAAACAATATCCTAGTTAGTAAGTTACCATCCAACACAAGCTGTAATAAGATAAAAAAAAAAATCGATTTTGAAGAGAGTTAAGATAACAAGGACAACAACAAGAACAACAACAAAACAGGAATGACGCTGTATATATGTCATATTTGAAGAAGAAAAAAAAAAGTAGTATGGGATTGATACTGAGAGGAGGTCGAATATGAATTTGTGATGTGGACCCGGGGTAGGGAGGTGGGGGGATGATGGAGGGGGGGGGGGAAAGGGGGGGGGGGGGTTACTGAGCTGAAAACTATAGAAAGTTACTTATCCAACAGAGGCAAGTTTCTTTTAGAACAGGGAAGAAGGGGTGGGGGTGGGTCAGTCTCATCAAGACAGCCGACCATGTGTGATCTCAGGGAAGCTTGCTCTCCCCAATCTGATATCAAGGGGTGAGGGAGGCGGGGTGTTGGGGGGTGGGGGGGTGGGGGGGGGGTCACAAGGAAGTCCCTCCAGACGTCACTCTCCCAGTGAGACAACCGAGACTTTTGGATGCCCTGCACCCCCCCCCCCCCCCACTACACCCATAGCACCCCCCCCCACCCACCCCCATCCTCCTCCGTCAAGCCTCTGCCTCCCTTTCTATCCCCTCGATTTCAGAGGAGATTGCCCCTGTCTGATATCAAAGGGTGAGTGGAGAAAAGGGAACTCCTACGAGACCCTACACTCTCAATGAAAAAAACAAAACAAAACAAAAAAAACAACAAAACACACACACACACACACACACACACACACACACAAACCCCACAAAAAACAAAGAAGTTTTGATGTCTCGTGCTCCCCTTCTCCTCTAAAACCCCTCTCTTTCCTCATCCCCTTACTCCTTCCTCCACACCCCTGAAAGAAGAAGAAGAAGAAGAAGAAGAAGAAGAAGAAGAAGAAGAGAGAGAGAGAGAGAGAGAGAGAGAGAGAGAGAGAGAAGTAAGGAAAACACACACACACAGGAATTACAGACTTGCTGATACTATTCTACACTCTGAATAGAAAGACCAACGCTTTGCTGTGAGGTTCTGCGCGAAATAACAAAAATCAATACTTTCCTGATCCCTCACTCACTCACTTCACTCACTCACTCACTCACTCACTTCAGTCTGGGGGGAAAATGCCTAGCCAGACTTGTTGTCTCACGCTATAACTTGACACAAAGGGCGGACAATTCACAACTTGCCGTTTTACACGTCATTCCGATCGACAAGCTCAAGGGTTGCACACACACAAATGGCAGGCCTTGATGTCAGAGTTGCGATGTGTCAACAGGTGTCGCGTCTTGTTAGAAATGTGTTGTGCTGTGATGTAATGGTGTGCCGTGCTGTCTTATTTCAGCTTTTGTGTCCGAATTAAAACTACAATGAAAATCACGATCACCCTTTTCAGGAAGCATATCGTTCACTTTCATCGTCTGTCTGAGAGCTAACTCATGGACATTTTCTTATTAAACCCACAATTAGAATCACAAGCATTTATTTACCATGTTAATCGATGAATTGTCCCCTCCGCTGAATTGTCGCCAGTTGTTTTTAAAGGAAGCGTATCATTTTAATTTCTGTCATTTAATCAATGGGACATTTTCTTGCTCGTCATTGTGTTCGGAGTGTGTGATGATATGTCTGGGGGCAGAATCATCGTATGATTTAAACTGGAATAAAGATGGTGATTCATGACAATGATGATGATGATGATGATGATAATACTGCCACGTGCTGTATCGTGTTGTGTATTGTGCTGTGTTTTGTTATATTCCATATTACCATAGCTCTTCGATGTCAGAAATATACCTATATCTGTCAAGAGAAAACCTACGCTGTCGGCTGTATTGCATAATATTGTATTGTATTGTATTGTATTTTATTGAATTGTATTGTATTACTTTTTGTCACTGCACTATTCTCGATGTTAAGTTCGGGCGTGGAGGGACAGCGCGTCGCCACAATACAGCGCCACCCATATATAATATATATCACTCTCCCTGTCAGTCAGTGTTTTTGTCTTACTATCACAGTAGATTTTTCTACATAATTTTGTCAAGAACAACAACCCTTTTTGCTCCCCGTGGGTTCTTTTACGTGCGCTTAGTTCAGGTCATGATATCAGCCCATGGGACAAACGGGTTTATCGTCACAGCAAACAAAAAGACTAGCACCCAGACCACCGCCTATTGGAAGGGGCGGGTGTGTGAGGAGGGGAAGTGAAAATCAACAGTATGGGGACTCAAACTCCGTGGACACTCAGCTTCTTCCTAGGAGGTCCGGCGGCATTACCACCAACCACTAAGCCACCGCTCCACAACAGCTTGATTCATAACGATGCCAATGGTACCACCACCACGACAGACCACCACCACCATGACCAGTACTACCACCACCACCACCACACCACCACCATGACCACCAACCACCATGACCACCCCCATGACCACCCCCACTACCACCACCACCACCACCACCACTACCACCACCACCACCACCAGTACGACCAAGTACCAACACCACCACCACCACACTACCACCACTACCACCACCACCAGTACCACCACCACCACCACCACCACCACCCACCAGTACCACCACTACCACCACCACTACCACCACCACTGCCACCAGTACCACCACACCACCACCAGAACCACCAGACACCACCACCACCACCACCACCCGTACCACACCACCAGTACCACCGCCCCCCAACACCCCCGCCCTACCACCACCACCACCACCCCACCACCTACCCCGAAAAAGCCCCCCAAAAAACCCCACCCCCCAAGAAACCCCGGGGGCCCTACCCCAAACCAAAACCCCCCCAAAACCCCCCAAACCACCCCATACCCCCACCACCACCCCCAACCAAGTACCACCGCCAAACCCCCAACCGTACCCCACCACCATTCCAGAAAAGATAAAACCCCCAAAAAAGGGCCACAAAGCCCCCAAAAAACCCCCAACCAAAAAACCATAAAAATTTTCCCCCCCCCCCCAAAAAACCAAAGTAAAAACCCCCCCCCCAAAACCCCCCCCGGACCCCCACCCCCTAAAAAGAAAAAACCCCCCATCCCACCACCCCCCGACCAACACCCGATACCAAAATAAATTTTAAACCCCCCCCACCCCCCTCCCCCCCCCCCTCCCCCCCAACACCCCACCACCATAACCCTTTTAAAAAACCACCCCCCTAAAAACCAAAACCACCACCCCCCTAAGACCAAAACCCCCAAAAACCCCCCAAATTTCAAAACCCCCCAAAAAAACCCCCAAAACCCTTTTAGTCTAGCCACAGAATGGGGGGTTTTCGGGGGTTTTTTTTGGGGTTTAGGGGGGGTTTAATGAGGGGGCCAGGGGTTTCCGGAGTAAAGGTTTTTGTTCCCCTATAGGTGGGTTTTTATGGTTTTAAAAAACTTCTGAAATTCCTTCAAAAACCCCCCACCCACAAAATCCGCCAAAACAATTTTTCCCCCGTTTTTTGGGCCGGGGCGGACCATTCAATTGGGGGGGAGGGAGGGTTTTTTAAAAGGGGGGTTTTTGGGGTTTTTTGTGGGTAACAAGGAAAAGGGGGCTTGGGGGGTGGGTTTTTTTTTTTGTTTTTTTTTCCGGGGGGAGGCATAGGGGGGGGGAAAAGTTAAGGAGGGGAAAAGGGAGGGGTTGGGGGTTTGGTTGTGGGTGGGTTTTTTTTGAGGTTGTCTGTTTTTTTTGGTGTGTGCTCGTCGGGTTCCCCTGTCAAAAAATTGTTTGGGGGGGGGGGGCCCGGGGGGGGGGGGGGTGTTGGGGGGGGAGGGTGGTATAAGGGAAGAGGGAAGGAAGAAAGGGGAAAAAAAAAATGATGACCGGATTGGGGAGGGGGGATGGTGTGTGTCCCCTTAGGGCAGGAAAAAAAAAATGGCCCCCCCCTCCCCCCCCCCCTCCCCCCCCCCCCCCCCACCCCCCTACTTTCCAAAACATTTATGAAAAACCCAAATTGTTTTAAAATTGAATTAGCAAAACCCCGAAATTTTTCCCAAAATTTTTACATTTTTTCGCTTTAAACAAGAACAGTTTTGTGGTGTTTTTTTTTGTTTTTTTTTTTTTGATTTTTCACTGTGTTGTTTTTTTTTGTTTTTTTTTAGCCACTGTGTCGGGGTATTATTTTAAAAATAAAACCCCTTCAAAAGGGGCCCTCCAAACAAAAAAACACGAATTTCCCCTTTTTTCCCCCCCCCCCCAAAAAAAACCCACCCCTCCGCCTTCCCAAAACCACCTTTCCCCCGCCTTTTGCCCCCCCGACCCAAAACCCAGAAAAGCCCTTTGAACCCCAACTGGAAAAGTGGAGCATAGGAAAAGGAGAGCGAGACCTTAAATTTTACACATCACATCAACCCCATCAAAAGCAAAATCCTCTTACACCAGCCCGGAAGGGGGAAACATGAAAAGCATTTGGGGGAAATGATATAGAAATTTTTTTAAGCCCGTCACACTTTTTTTGAAAAAATTTTTTAAAAAAAATTTTGAAACTCAAAAAATTATCTTAAAGGGGGGGGAGATGTTGAGGGGGTTGGGGAAACGGGCTGGTAAAAAATTTTAAAATTTGAAAGAAAAAAAACAAAAAAAAAACAAACAAACCAAAACAAATTTTTTTTAAAAAAAAAAAAAAAAAAAAAATTCATAACAAACCCCAAAAGGTTTTGGGGAAAAAAAAAATTAAACACCAAAAACAAAAAATATAATTTCGTTGGTTAACTTGCGGGAATTTTCCGGGGAAAACCCCCGCCCAAAAAGGGCCCCCGGAAACAAGGCGAATACAACAACACAGGTACCACAAAAGGAATTAAATTTTTAAGAATCCCCCAAAAAAAAATCCTTTCATCAAAAACCCAAAAATAAAAAATTTTGTTTAAAAAAAAACAATCAGAAAAAATTTTTTAAAAGCAAAAGCATTTTCCCCCCTTACGTTATAAAAAGGTAAAAACTCCCCAAAGTAAAAAAAAGAAACGTAGGGATATAGCCCCCCCCCCCCCACCCTTTTTTTCAAAATTAAACGTAAATCCAAAAATATAAAAATAAAAAAAAAAACCCAATAAAAACAATGGATAAAAAGTGAACAATCATGTAGAATTTTTCAGGTTTTTAAAACCCCATCCAAAAGTTCCTCCCCCTTTGCACAAATATGTGTATATATTACAATTGTAGTTAAAAAAAAAGGGGGGAAATGCAAAAAAAAATATTTTTCCTCCCCTGACAACTCATCCCCACCCCCCCCAACCAAAAACCCCCCCCCAACCCCCCCAAAAAAAACACCATAAAACCCAAATCCATCATCCCCTTTCCTACCCCACTTTATTTTTCCGTTAAAACATTTTTTTGAACCCCCGACTCTGAGCCGACGGGAACCCGGGGGGTTTTTTTTTTTTTAACAGTGGGGGGGAAAACAGTCCGAAACCCGAAAAAAACCCCCCGAAAAAAAAACCAAAAAAACAAAAAAGAAAAAAATCAACAAAAAAAAAAACCCAAAAAACCAAAAAACAAAAAAAAATAAGACAGACAGACAGACAGACAGAAAAAAAACAGAAAAATAACACCCAAAAAAACACAAACACACACCCAAAAAAACACAAAAACAAAAAACAAAAAGACACAAGACATACCAAAAAAAAACAAAAAAAAAAACCAAAAACCAAAAAAACACACAGAAAAAAAAAAGAAAACAAAAAACCCCCACCCGTCAGAAAAACTTTCTTTTTTTTAAAACCAAACCATCCCGCCAAGGTTTCCCAAAAAAAAACAAAACCTTAAAAAATTGCCCCGAATGTTTTTGGCAAGGGTTTTTTTTTCAAAAAATTTACCGTTTTTTCCCCCCTTTCCTTTTTTTTCCTGAAAAAAAAATTTTTTTTTTGAATTCCAAGCGGCCCTTAAATGAAAAAAACGGTTTTTGGGGTTTTAAAAAAAAAGAGGGATTCCCCCTCAACTTTTAACCCAATAAAAGCCGGTTTTGTTAGGTTTTAAAAAAAAAAAAAGCCAAAAAAAAAAAATTTTTAAAACCAAAAAAGGTTTTTTTGGGCCCTTCCCTTGTTTTTATAAATTTTTTTTTCCAAAATTTTTTTTAAAAAAAAAAGGGAAAAAAACGTGGTTTTTTTTTGGGGTTTTGGTGTTTTTGTTTTTTTTTGGGTTTTTTTTTGTTGTGTTTTTTTTGTTTTTTTTTGGTTTTTTTTGGTTTTTTTTGTTTTGTTTCCTTGTTTTCCCCCCTTTTTTTTTTTTTCAGTTTTTTTATCGTTTTTCGAAAAAAAAAATTTTTTTTTTTTCCAAAAAAAAGGAAAAAAAATTGGGTTTGGGGGTGGTGGGGGGGGGGGAGGGAAAAAGGAAAAAAGGGGGGTGGGGGGGGAAAAAAAAAAGGGGGTTTTTTTTTTTGGGGGCAGGGGGGAAGGCAAAGGCAAAGGGGGGAAAAGGGGGGCGGCCAAAGGGTTTTTTGGGAAAAAGGGGGGGGGGGGGTGGGGGTGTGTGGGTTTTGGGGGGGGGGGGGGGGGGTGGGGGTTGGGGGGGATTTTTTGGGGATTGGGGGTGGGGGGGGGGGGGGGGGGGGGGTTTTGGGGGGGGTTTTTTTTGGGTGTTGGGGTGTGTTGTGTTGGGGTGTTTGGGGGGTTTTAGTTTTTTTTTTTATGTGCCCCTCAGTAAGGAAACCCCCACCTTTCTTTTTCCAAAAAAAAACCACAGACACAAACACTACTTCAGTCTTCAGAGACCACCCCAAACATATTTCCAAAACCCCCATAGTCAAATCTTTTAAAAATACTTTTCCCCGACTGAGACTACAAGAACTTATTCCCAACAAAAAAGTCCCCAAAACAAAAGTCTTTTCCCCCCTTGGACTAGAGACTACAAAAATCTTATTCACATAGTCAATGAATGTCGCCCCTGGAAAAAAACCCCTTTCCCCCAAAATCTTATTCCGCAAAAAAGTTCAAAATCGAAAAATCTCCCCCTTAAAAACTAAAATTTTTTCCTTTTCCAAGTTCCCCCTTAAAAAATTCACATAGCCAATTTCCCGAAAAAAGTCTTTTCCCCAAACTAGAGACCTTTCCCCAAAAGGGGGGTTTCCCCCCCTTAAATCCGCATTGAAACAATCGAAAGTCTCCCCTAAACTAGAGACCTCCAGATCTTATTCACATAGTCAAAGTGAATGTCTCCCCTTGGACTAGAGACCTCCAGATCTTATTCGCATGGTCAATCGAAAGTCTCCCCTAAAGTAGAGACCACCCAAATCTTATTCGCATAGTCAGTGTGAATGTCTCCGCTGGAACAGATAACCATATCTCATTCGCAGAGCCAGTCTGGAATCCCTCCCCTGGAACAAAACAACCACCGGATCGTATTCGCAGAGCTACTCTGAGTGTCTCCCCTGGAACCGAGACCACCAGACTGCAGTCGCAGATCGGTTCCATGGACAGCCCCTTTAACTCAACAAGCCCCCCCCCCCCCCCCCCCCCCCCCCCCCCCCCCCCCCCCCCCCCCCCCTCCCGTATTTTTTTTCCCCCCTTCTTTACTCCATAGCGCTCTAGTCTGGACAGGACCTAGCTGACATACGCCTCTGATGAGGGTCTTCGATCCAGCAGCTGACCTTCCCGCAGTCAATACTTGGCGCTAACGAACCTCGTCACCGCGACTGATTAGGTTTCTGACGAACCAAAAATTAATTAAGACTCGTACACGCATCACGGCCAGTGCCACTGGGCCGCAAACACAACTGACTCAACCGCGATCATGTAACAGAGTACATAAAAGAAAACTGGCGGCGGTGGTGGTGGCGGTGGTGGTGGTGGTGGTGGAGGGGTGCAGGGAGGGGGGGGAGGAGAGGGGGGGACGGGGTGGAGCGGGAAGGGGGTGTAGGAAGAGGGCGGATGAGGTGTATAGGTGTGGGTAAGTGTAACCGGAGAGAATGGGTGGGGTAGGGAGGTGGGGGCAGGAGGGGGGGGGGGGGGGGGAGAGGGCTGGTAATGGAGTGGGACGGGAGAGAGAGAAGGGATGGATGGGGTTGGGTATGTGGGGCCGGGGGTGGGGGTGGTGGGGGGGGGTGAGACTGGCTAGGACCAGCAGACCCCAGGCAAGCACATACACACACACACGCACACACACACACACACACACACACACACACGCACACACACACACACATACACACGCACACACACACACGGACAGTGGAACCATATTGTTTGGTGAGGAGCAGGGAGGATCGGCTGGCAGTGATAATCAATGGACCCCATGCTGCCTCCATGAGCCACTATTGACGGTGCAGTTAGGCTGAATGCTGCCACACTCCCTGCTCTCTGCACGCCAACTTTTGTTTTCTCGCTCTCTGTGTCTGACAACTGGACTGTCTGTTGTGGCTGGTTGCTCTCTCTCTCTCTCTCCCCTCTCTCTTTGTCTGTCTGTCTGTCTGTCTCTCCCCCCCCTCTCTCTCTCTCCCTCCCCCTCTCCCTCTGTCTCTCTCTCCCTCTCTCTCTCCCTCCCTCTCTGTCTCTCTCCCCCCCTTCTCTCTCCCTCTCTCCCCCTCTCTCTGTGTCTCTCTCTGTCTCTCCCCCCCTCTCTCTCTGTCTCTCTCTGTCTGTATGTGTGTGTGTGTGTGTCTCTCTCTCTCTCTCTCACCCCCTCTCTCTCTCCTCTCCCTCTCTCTCCTCCCCCTCTCTCTACCCCCTCTCTCTCTGTCTCTGTCTCCCCGTCTGTCCGTCCCTCTCTCCCCTTCTGTTTCGTCACGCTGATTGGAGCTCTTTGAGTTAGCTAGTGTCGCGTCAGTCACAGCATGCGACACATCACCAGTTCGTGACCAGGCATTGGTTGGTGATTTTGTTTTTTGAGGAAGGTTCAATCGTTGGAGTGAGAAGTGTTAAAAGTCTGTTTGTCAAATACTTGGAATGTTGATTATATATATATTTTTTTTCAGTTGAGGTAGGAGAGGAGGAGTATTGATCGACCAGTTGAGAGAAAATGTCGAGCGGTTACAAAAGCCTGTCCGAGGTGTAGTGTATCCACACTGCCGTTAAAGCAACGTCAAGGTTGGTGGTGCAAGGAATTTTGAACAATCAACTTGCTGGTGATGTTTGGGAAACGACTAAAGTTCTGTCGGGAACATTGAACTGTTGACAAGATCGTTGTTGTTGTTGTTGTTGTTGTTGTTGTTGCAAAGGAATTATGAACTCTGTCTGAGCACCTGTCTAAATGTTGTTGAAAAATACTGTATAGCTGGGACGTTGAGCTTTGTTAAAGGGATTTGGAAGTTGTAAAGCGGAACATTAATAGTTACTGTAACTGGTGCAGTTTTTTTCTAAACGTTAGTACAAAGTATCAGACACACGTTGGTCACTTGAAAAAAGCCAGTGATAGTCGTAAAGAAGATTAACTAGAAAAAAAACAACAACAAAACAACAACGGCAAAACCAAAACCACCATCACCACCGCCACCAACATCAACAACAATACCACAAGCACCACACCCATTACCATAACCGCCATCACTTTCATCACCACAACCATCAGCAACAACATCATCACCATCACCACCAAAAAAAAAAAGTGTTATCCATCTTTTTCCTGTCTGTAGTAGAAAAATTGCAATCACTCTCTCTGAAAACAGCTGCGTGTTACAGGGAGTCAGGTTGCATTATTGATGGATTATGTCGGGTTATTTACCAGAGTTTGGCATTTTTCTAAAAGCCTCGAAATTATCTGAGAGTGTATATATTTCCAGGCAAGAACCGTGTGTGCTGTGTGACGTGCTGTCAGTTAGCGAAACAGACATCGGAAAAAAAAAGTTTAAAAAAAATCTGTCACCACAGAGAGAGAGAGAGAGAGAGAGAGAGAGAGAGACAGACAGACAGACAGAGAGAGAGAGAGAGAGAGAGAGAGAGAGAGAAAGCGCTCTCGCTTTGCGCCCAAGCCAACAAAGAAAGAAGTCTGTGTGGAGAAATAATCGCCGGGCTTGAGTTGTTGATGATGTAATCGATAGTGGCCTGCTGACCGGATCGTGCAACTGTTTGGACAATTTCCTCCTCGTGTCCACTTTGCCCAGTGCTCCGCTCCAATCCCTGGCAACTTTTCTTCTTTCTTGACGCGGAGAGGAAACGGGCAGAGGTGAAAATAGTTCAGCTGGCACCTCGTGCCATTGATTTTCCCCCTCCCCCCCCACCCATTGAGAGAACGGAGCGCCGCGCGCGCGTGCGCGTGCCTGGCAGTCTTACGGAATAATAAAGTGGAGGGGTTGTGCCGAGCAAAGGACAAACCGTGGTCGGCAGAACTGTTGTCCACACGACTCGGACAGTGGTGATAGCTGCAGTGTTTGCGCGCTTCATTCATTTCTAGAGCTTCACTGCAGTGGAAACAATAAGCCGGTTTCTCATAAAAGTGTTTTTGAGGAAGTTCGCACCTTTAAAGACGTGCGTATTTCTTTCTTTCTTTTTTTTTTCTTTGTTGTTGTTGTCAATTGAGTTGGACACTTTGGAGGAAAGGACACTGATATAGTATCATAGACTAAAAAACAGAGAGAGAGAGAAAAAAAAAAAAAAAGAAAGAGAAAGAGAAAAAAAAGAAGAAAAAAAAAGAAACAGAAAATCATAACTAGCAAGGATTTTAGTTTAATGTTCGTGAAACACACTGTTGATTGTATGATCGAAAATCCTAACTGTTTAACCTAATGTTTCAGTTCTATGTCCAGGTTCACAACGGATGTTCGGCATTGTGTTGGATGATGAACTTTAACTGCAGTACTCCAAAAAAATAATTCCATGGGAAATCCGAGACCGAAGTTTTAGTTTTCTTTCTTGTAAATAGCTGGACTGCAGACACCGGTATTCCGTCATCGGGAAAGACATCGATTTGTTCTGTTTGCCTGGATTGTGAATGAAACCTTGTTGGTTGAACTACTGGATGTGTGGAACACAACTCAGCGCTTGTCAAGTTCTTGACACCGTGACGAAAACAGTTCATAGATAGTTAAAAAGAGAGACACATACAGAGAGAGAGAGAGAGAGAGAGAGAGAGAAGCCATCATGACTTTTATGTCCGCGAGGAACCAGTGGTGAAAAATACATATTTTATAAGGTGAACTTTTCAGAAAACTCAGCCCAGAATATCATTTACCACGACGTAAAAACAAACGGGCAAACATATACCCAAAGAGCTGGAATTGAGTTTATGCATCACATCCATTACCACTGACTGAAACAATTATAAGCAAAGCTGCGCCTCCTTTCACTGGACAAAAAACAGAAAAGTGTCTTTGTCCCCGAAAAAACCATTTTTTTTCCTCTTATCTCAAAGCCACGTTGTGTGGATCCTAAGATCATTATCAACATCATCATCATCATCATCAACAACAACAACGACAACAACACAAAGGACAATCAATTTCAGCTGTTCATGATACATTCACTTTTGAGGTGAACGCATCAACGCATCAAGACCTACTTGTCCTCATAGTGTGGAAAGACAGGAGCAAGGATAAGAACACAAAAAAAGGACATCAATTTCAGCTGTTCGTAATACACTGTTGAGGTGAACGCACCAAGACCTACTCGCGCTCATAGTGTGGAGAGACCGGTACAAGAATAAGCACACAAAAAAAGGACATCAATTTCAGCTGTTCGTAATACACTGTTGAGGTGAACGCACCAAGACCTACTCGCGCTCATAGTGTGGAGAGACAGGTACGAGGTACAAGGATAACCAGCCACCATGGACCAGCAGCCCCCGGCGATACCCAAGACTGAGGAGGAGTTGGAGCGGGAGTCTCTGATGAAATGCATCGAAGACACGGCTAATGAGGTGAGCCTACCACCAGCGCGACTAATGTAATATGAATTAGTATCCACGTCTGTCTGTCTGTCCGTCGATCTATAGATGTTTTATTAGTCTGTCTGTGTTTACTACGTCTATCTATCTGTCCGTCGATCTATAGATGTTTTATTAGTCTGTCTGTGTGTTTACTACGTCTGTCTGTCTGTCCGTCGATCTATAGCTGTTTTATCTGTCTGTCTGTGTGTTTAGTCATTGATGTCATTGATGACTTGGGCGTGTTAAGTTTCAGTCGGGGTTGATTTCAGGCATAGTAGTGTGTGTGTGTGTGTGTGTGTGTGTGTGTGGTGGGGGCTGG
>NC_134879.1:19961235-19963735 GCF_041734735.1 Babylonia areolata
TGTAAAACATGTAGACACACATTAACACATACACCCACACATGCATAACAGATATGCACCAAGCATGCAGTTTCACAGATATGAAAGCACAGTCAAATACACATAAACGTACATGAGCTCCAACACACACACACACACACACACCACACACATTACCCTGCACCTCCTCTACCCCCCTCCTCTACACACTCGGTCCACGCGACCGATGAAAGATACAGTAACGAAAAGAAAATGATCCGCGCTTACCAGAATTCTCGCTTTTCTGGAGCTTATAGAATAGAATCGACAGAATAAATCCATTGCAAAGATTTTTTCCACCGCAGAAAAGCCTTTCGTGTATTTTACTCCCTCACAAAGGACAAAAAAACAAACAAAACAAAAAAAAAAAAAAACCTTTCAAAAGTGAGAATACATTTTCAATGGCCTTTCAGATGGCCGATTATAGGTTTGCAAGCTTTTGGCGAAGTTTTTGTTATTATCATTTTTTGGGTACAGTTATTTTATACAATTTTGGTTTAAATCAGCTGTAGCATGAGTATGTAAGCATTCATGGTCAATTTTTCTTTCCCTTCGAATGCCATTCTGTTTCGTGAAGAAAATAATAATAATAATAATAATAATAATGGTATTTATATCGCGCTGGATCTTGTGCAGAGACAAATCAAACATTCACACGCATGCTTAACTCTAAAACTGTTGAAACAGGGAAGGGTAGGCAAGGGAGGCTATTTTGGGAAGAGGTACCCGGGTTTTAAGGCCAGACTTGAAAGAGCTGAGTGTGGAGACTTGACGAAGCGAAAGAGGCAGTTCATTCCAATCGCAAGGTCCAGAAACAGAGAAAGAAGGAAGGAAGGAAAGGGGAAAAAAAAGAAAGTAAGCAACAACAACAAAAAAAGAAAGAAAAAAAAAGAAAAAAAAAGAAGAGAGAAAGAAAGAAACTCTCTGAACAAATGATGCGTACTTGGTGCCATAGTTTGGTAGGGGTGGTCATATTGGTATATATATATATGTATATATATATATATATATATACATATATATATAGTGTGTGTGTGTGTGTGTGTGCGTGCGTGCGTGCATGTGTGCGTGCGCGCACGCGCGCGCGCGCGTGTGTGTGTTTTCTTTTTCTTTTTGCATTTGGATAGAGGGAAAGGGTGGGGGTAGTGGTCACGATGTCTTTTGAAAAGCAAGGATTCTTTGCGGATTGGGTGATTGATTCATTTAATCAATTAATTGTTCATTTCTTCGTTTCTTTCTTTGTTTATTCATTCAATCAGTTGTTTATCTATTCGTTCATCTATTTATGTATTGATTTAATCAATTGTTTATTCATTCATTGATCAAATCATTTTTCTTTTTATATGTCCATTTATTTATTGTTTATTTATTCATTTATCTACTCATATATATATATATATATATATATATATATATATATATATATATTCAATTATTCAATCAATCTCGTCTTCATCTATTTGTGTATATCTCAGGGATGCTGTTTTATGAATCTCGGAGGAATAAAAGAGAAGGAACGCTTTTTGTTCTCTATCTTACACGTGCATCATTTTGTTTTGGTGGCGGAGTGTGGAACGCGAGAGAGAGAGAGAGAGAGAGAGAGAGAGAGAGAGAGAGAGAGAGAGAGAGAGAGAGAGAGAGTTATGGTTTATTCAAATAAGACCATAGCCCCCCATATGAATAGGGGGGTAATAACAGAGTTCTACACGTGTCATTGTAAAAAAAACCCAACAAACATTGGTAACATAAACGACGCAACATCTTCCACGGCAAACTATCAGTGAATATGAGAGAAGAGCGAGAGAGAGAGAGAGAGAGGGGGGGGAGAGAAAGAGAGAGACAGAGAGAGGCAGAGACAGAGAGACAGAGACAGAGAGGTGTAGCAAAGAGGCACAGAGATAGACAGAAACACAAAGAGAGAGAGAGAGAGAGAGAGAGAGAGAGAGAGAGAGAGAGAGAGACGTGCTACACAAGAGAGACGCGCTGAGTGTAGAGGTGTTGACGTCTCTCAAAACCTCTTTGTCAACTACTGTCACGTTCAACGTCAGTGAGAAACTCGCCACCTTCTCTCCATCCCCCCCCCCCCCCACACACACACATTACGCGCCCCCTACTCCCCCCCGCCTCACCCACACACCCCCCCCCCCCTAACACCACTGTACTCCCCCTCCCTCACCCTTTCTCTATCGCACTATCCTCAACCCCGAATACAAATTCCCTTCTCTCCTCCTCCCCACCCCATTCCCCACGCCATTCTCCTAACCCCTAACCATCCCCCCCCCCCCCCCACACACATACACACACAACCCCCCCACCCACGTCCCACCCCTTGCTCTACCCCCCCCCCCCCTCCCAGCCCCCCTCCATCTCTGGGTGTTGCAGGCAGGGTGCCAGATATATCGTTTAGCTAGCTGCAGCAACGGAACACAGGAAATGGTCTGTGGGGGGTTCTCAACATTGCATTTCGCAGCCCCAATACTGC
>NC_134879.1:19971235-19976235 GCF_041734735.1 Babylonia areolata
CTCTTATGAAAAAAAAGAAGAAAAGAAGTGTTGTTTCAATCACTCACTCTCTCTCTCTCTCTCTCTCTCTCTCTCTCTCTCTCTCTCTCTCTCTCTCTCTCTCTCTCTCTCTCTCTCTCTCTCTCTCTTTCTGGCTTCGCGTCTTTGACAAACAACAACTGCCCAGTTTTCCACAAGCGCTTGTGATGAGGGTTCGCGCCTTTTCATGTTGCTTTTTTGACTCACTTGTGTAAACAAAGTGAGTCTATGTTTTAACCCGGTGTTCGGTTCTCTCTCTCTCTCTCTCTCTCTCTCTCTCTCTCTCTCTGTGTGTGTGTGTGTGTGTGTGTGTGTGTGTGTGTCTGTGTGTCCGTGGTAAACTTTAACATTGACATTTTCTCTGCAAATACTTTGTCAGTTGACACCAAATTAGGCATAAAAATAGGAAAAATTCAGTTCTTTCCAGTCATCTTGTTTAAAACAATATTGCACCTCTGGGATGGGCACAAAAGATAAAAAATGAAGCCTAATTATATGCAAAGTGCATTTACTGTTATATTTATATTTTTTGTATTCTCTAAACTTGGCACTTTGATCTGATATTCTGACCCAACAACAAGAGCAGTCATTATTATCATTTTTAGTGTGTTCAAACAGGAACTTCTTTTGCTAAGCATGGAAGTTTTATTTATTTTGCAAACGTTTTTGGTGCAGATAGTAAAAAAGGGAAATTACTCTGTAATTAATGTTAGGGGACCTAATTTGCTTTAAACTGATCTTTCTCATCTTAAACATTACATTTTGAAATTATACTCAATACATAAAAAGCTTGGATTTAAAAAAAAAAGTGTATCACAAGTGAGTCTTGAAGGCCTTGCCTCTCTTGTTCTGTTTGTGTTTGTTGTTGATGCTGCTGTTGTTGTTGTTGTTGCTGTTGTTGATGTTGTTGTTGTTGCTGCTGCTGGTGTTGTTGTTGTTGTTGATGCTGTTGTTGTTGTTGTTGTTGTTGTTGTTGATGCTGTTGTTGTTGTTGTTGTTGCTGCTGCTGGTGTTGTTGTTGTTGTTGTTGATGCTGTTGTTGTTGTTGTTGTTGCTGCTGCTGGTGTTGTTGTTGTTGTTGTTGATGCTGTTGGTGTTGTTGTTGTTGCTGCTGCTGGTGTTGTTGTTGTTGTTGATGCTGTTGTTGTTGTTGTTGCTGCTGCTGGTGTTGTTGCTGTTGATGCTGCTGTTGTTGTTGCTGCTGCTGGTGTTGTTGTTGTTGTTGCTGTTGATGCTGTTGTTGTTGTTGTTGTTGTTGTTGCTGCTGCTGCTGCTGTTGCTGCTGCTGGTGTTGTTGTTTTTGTTGTTGTTCTCGTAGTCCTTGTTGAATTTTGCTCCTCTCTTGTAAACAGCGCAACACAAGACAAGGGATGTTTCCAGGGAGCGACAGAAGGTGACTGGGTTTTTAAATTAAGCCTTAATGTATACATTATCAATGTCCCTTGCAAGGAATCTGGTTATGGGCGTTCTTCCCGTGTCTCTCAGTGTTGATTACGGTTTGAAAGCCCTGTGTATGTGGACTTCATAGCATACACAGGGCATGGGAGAAACAGAATCAGTCTTGTCAGTGGTCTCTCTCTGTAGGAAGGAAGGAAGGAATTTTTGTTTAATGTCCCGTCACACATATCGGTGATTGAAGACATTTTGTAAAAGTATTTATGAATACATCTGAGTATTATCGGTTAGAAGGGGTGGGAGATGTGGATGAATGGAGGGTTGGGGGAAAATGGGCAAATGAGGGTAAAAATGAGGGTGAAATTTGAAAGAAAAACAAAACAAACAAACAAAAAACAAACAAAACAAAACAAAAACAAAAAAACACCCCAAAAAACCCACCTCTAAATACAGTTACAGGAAATTACTTAAAGGACTTCGTAAAAGAGAAGTCGTTAAACTGACAAGCGAAACAACTGATAATGAATGCAAAAAGTCAAAAACATCAACGTTCTCAGACACTTGTGAAGACACACTTTCGTGTACAAAAGGCTTCATCAAGCTGCAGTGAAAAATTATATGCTCAATTGTCAGGTTATTAATGCATATACACTTGACATTAGAACAATACTTGGTTCGCAATGAATTTGATAATAGTCTCTCTGTGTGTGTGTGTGTGTGTGTGTGTGTGTGTGTGTGTGTGCGTGTGTGTGTGTGTGTGTGTGTGTGTGTGTGTGTGTGTGTGTGTGTGTGTGTGTGTGTGTGTGTGTGTGTGTGTGTGTGTGTGTGTGTGTGTGTGTGTGTGTGTGTGTGTGTGTGTGTCCTTTTTCAATGTTAATCAATAATTAATTCTTTCATTCACGCATATAAACAGATAACAAAAAGAACAAGGAGGACGAAAGAAAGAAAGAAAGAAAGAAAAAGAATAACACACGAATATAATCAAACAATTCTGAAAATATCATCTCACAGAACAACAAAAATACGAGGAAGAGGATATTCATTTCACATGTCTTGGTTGCCTGTATCTCTATTGCTTTGTTGCCCTTTATTGCTAAGCACAGTTACTTTTTTTTTTTTCCTTTTAGTGGTATTGCATGTTTTTGAAGAATAATATTGATTCGTTTATAGAAAGTTAGTGTGAGTAAATGGGGAGGAATACACACGTTGCTGTACGGAGGGAGGTGGTAGAATGGTTAAGATGCTCATCTGCCGAAACAAGAGTCCGTGATCGAGGGTCTGGGTTCGAATCCCGCATTCGCACTTTCTCCCAATTTGGACTGGAAAATCGAAGTGAGCGTCTATAGTCGTTCGGATGAGACGAAAAACCGAGGTCACATGTATAGCACGCACTTGTATTTGTATTTCTTTTTATCACAACAGATTTCTCTGTGTGAAAGTCGGGCTGCTCTCCCCAGGGAGAGCGCGTCGCTACACTACAGCGCCACCCCCTCTTTTTTCCCCCCTGCGTGCAGTTTTGTTTGTTTTTCCTATCGAAGTGGATTTTTCTACAGAATTTTGCCAGGAACAACCCTTTTGTTGCCGTGGGTTCTTTTACGTGCGCTAAGTGCATGCTGCACACGGGACCTCGGTTTATCGTCTCATCCGAATGACTAGCGTCCATCCCCACCACTCAAGGTCTAGTGGAGGGGGAGAAAATATCGGCGGCTGAGCCGTGATTCGAACCAGCGCGCTCAGATTGTCTCGCTTCCTAGGCGGACGCGTTACCTCTAGGCCATCACTCTACTGGCGCACTGAAAAAGAACCTATGGCAAAATTCTGGAAAATAAATCCACTCTAGTATGTACACAAGAATCATATATCTGTATGCACTCAAGGCCTAACTGAGCGCGTTGAGTCATGCTGCTGGCCAGGCATCTACCTAGCAGATATGGTGTAGCGTATATGGATTTATCCGAATGCAGTGACTGCCTCCTTGAGTTAACTGGAACTGAAACTTGTTACTTTCTGTGGACGACAGAAGACGGACTGTAAGGACTTTGAGACATGTATGTATGTACCCTATCTCCATCCTTGAGACGAACCACTTGAGACGAACTCACTCGAGATCAAAGAAACCTGGTCTCTCAGTTTGACATGTCAGGGGAATTCCCCCCACCCCTATTTTCCCTCTCTCTCTCTCTTCTACCTCCCTCCCTCTCTCTCTCTCTCTCACAGACATAAGTATACATATAACACGCACACACACACACACACACACACTCACACACACACACACACACATACATACGTATACATAACACACACACACACACACACACACACACACACACACACACAATCACACACACACTCTCACACACACACACACACACACACACACACACACACACACACACACACACAAGTATACATATAACACGCACACACACACACACACACACTCACACACACACACACACACATACATACGTATACATATAACACACACACACACACACACACACACACACACACACACACACACACACACACACACACACACACGCGCACACTTCTCTCTTTTGTATTTTCATCTTTATTAGGGCACGGTGTAAAGAAGAAACTTTTAGCTGATCCTTTTTTAATCTCAGTAGTTAGTCTTCGAGTTCAAATTCGAGTTCTCTGTCTCTGTCTGTCTGTGTATCTGTCTGTCTGTCTGTCTCTCACCATCTCATCACCTTCTTCTCACTGTCTGATCACCCCATATCTCTCTCTCTCTCTTCCTCTCTCTCTCCCTCCCTCTCTCGCTCCCTCCCCCCCTCTCTCTCCCGCTCCCTCTCTCTCTCTCTCTCTCCCACGCTCCCTCTCTCGCCCGCTCCCTCCCTCTCTCGCTCCCTCTCTCTCGCTACCCCCCCTCTCTCTCTCCAAAGGTGTTACCTCCCAGAGAAATCTTGCTATGTACACTTATTATGCTTTAAAATTTAGAGACGAATTTACACAATGAATGAATTAGTATAACAATAAGCATGATGAGTACGAACATGCTATGTATTTTTCATCCAGTTATCGGTTACTCGTACAAAACTGACTTTTTTTATGTGTGTGTTTGTGTGAGCGATTTTTTTTTTTTAATGTATGCTTTCTGCATGTTGAATTGCCCCATTGTATCCCCCACCCCTTTGTGTATGGGCCGGTGGCCTTCACAATTAAACCTGTGTCAGTGTCAGTGTCAGTGTCAGTGTCTCTCCAAATGTATATATGTTTGTAATTATCTATATCACCCCCACCCCCATCACCCTTTCCACCAGCCATGTGTATTGTGGCCAAAGGCCGATGTACATTTTTAACCTTCTGAGTTCTGAGTTCTCTCTCTCTCTCCTGCTCCCTCTCCCTCCCTCTCTCTCCCCTCTCTCTCTCCCCTCTCTCTCTCTCTCGCTCCCTCTCTCTCCCCCTCTCTCTCTCGCTCCCCCCTCTCACTCTCGCTCCCTCCCTTTCTCTTTCTCTCTCTTCCTCTCATAGAGCTTTTAAACAACGCAGTGCCTATGTAACGTAATTTTGATTCCCTTGTATTAATATGCGACTTAATGTCAATTCCATGTGTACCC
>NC_134879.1:19981235-19988735 GCF_041734735.1 Babylonia areolata
CTGTGTTGTGGTGTGGTGTCCAGTGCTGTGTTGTGGTGTGGTGTCCAGTGCTGTGTTGTGGTGTGGTGTCCAGTGCTGTGCTGTGTTGTGGTGTGGTGTCCAGTGCTGTGTTGTGGTGTGGTGTCCAGTGCTGTGCTGTGCTGTGGTGTGTCCAGTGCTGTGCTGTGTTGTGGTGTGGTGTCCAGTGCTGTGTTGTGGTGTGGTGTCCAGTGCTGTGTTGTGGTGTGGTGTCCAGTGCTGTGCTGTGGTGTGGTGTGGTGTCCAGTGCTGTGTTGTGGTGTGGTGTCCAGTGCTGTGGTGTGGTGTCCAGTGCTGTGCTGTGCTGTGGTGTCCAGTGCTGTTCTGTGGTGTGGTGTCCAGTGCTGTGGTGTGGTGTGGTGTCCAGTGCTGTGTTGTGGTGTGGTGTCCAGTGCTGTGGTGTGGTGTGGTGTCCAGTGCTGTGTTGTGGTGTGGTGTCCAGTGCTGTGCTGTGGTGTGGTGTCCAGTGCTGTGTTGTGGTGTGGTGTCCAGTGCTGTGTTGTGGTGTGGTGTCCAGTGCTGTGCTGTGGTGTGGTGTCCAGTGCTGTGCTGTGGTGTGGTGTGGTGTCCAGTGCTGTGCTGTGGTGTGGTGTCCAGTGCTGTGTTGTGGTGTGGTGTCCAGTGCTGTGCTGTGCTGTGGTGTGGTGTCCAGTGCTGTGCTGTGCTGTGGTGTGGTGTCCAGTGCTGTGCTGTGGTGTGGTGTCCAGTGCTGTGCTGTGGTGTGGTGTCCAGTGCTGTGGTGTGGTGTGGTGTGGTGTCCAGTGCTGTGCTGTGGTGTGGTGTCCAGTGCTGTGTTGTGGTGTGGTGTCCAGTGCTGTGCTGTGGTGTGGTGTCCAGTGCTGTGCTGTGGTGTGGTGTCCAGTGCTGTGTTGTGGTGTGGTGTCCAGTGCTGTGCTGTGGTGTGGTGTCCAGTGCTGTGCTGTGGTGTGGTGTCCAGTGCTGTGCTGTGGTGTGGTGTCCAGTGCTGTGCTGTGCTGTGGTGTGGTGTCCAGTGCTGTGGTCGTGGCGGTGTGGTGAGTGGTTTTGTGTTGTGTTGCACTGTGTTGGCGGTTGTCGTTGCGTTGTTTTGCGTTGCGTTGACTTGTGTTTTGTTTTGTTTTCCATTGATGCCATGAACGATTTCTTTGTTGCAAATTCGGTCTGTTGTCCTCGGGGATGGCAAGTCGCCACAACAAAGCGGGTTATCTGCAGAATTTTACAGAAGGGAGAACGTGTTTCGTTTCTGTGTGTTTTTTTGTTGTTGTTGTTGTTTTTTTTACGCGAGTCAAGTTGCATCCCTCAAGGTATAAAGGAGGAAGGTGGGGTAGGAATAAAATAAAATGTCGCATCTGTACGTGTATTGAACCTGGGACCTTCCCATACAGTAGGACGTCTTGTCCACTGGACCACCCCTCCAATATATTCTACCCATCTTGTTGCTTTGAACAGAACGTCTGATCAGAAGGCGACACAGAAGAAGAAGAAGAAGAAGAAGCATTGGAATTTTCCATCTAATATCTTAAGAAAAGACTGATGATGATGATGATGACGAAGAAGACGAAGGAGAAGAAAGAAAGAAAGAAAGAAAGAAAGAAAGAAGGAAAGAAAGAGCACAGGAACTTCTCATCCACAACACCAAAACAAGTTTTCGATCAATGTTGCATCCACATTTCAATAACAAAACAACGGATTCGTATTAAGATTCTTGTCAGAAGAAGAAAGAAGGAAAGAAAGAAAGAAAGAAAGGAAGGAAGGGAAAAAAATAGCATCGACACTTCCCGTCCACAACACCAATACAAAGTTGCGATCAATGTGGCATCCACATTTCAATAACAAAACAACGGATTCGTATTAAGATTCTTGTCTGCTCTTCAATACTCGTGCGCTATCTGTCCGTCTAGAATATGCGCTGTAAACAAATCTGAGAGAAAAAGAAAAGGAGAAAGAAAGAAAGAAAAAGGAGAAAGAAAGAAAAAAAAAGAAGTAAGAGAAAAACAAAAAAAGGAAGAAAAAAAGAGAATGAAGAAAAGAAAGAAAAAGACAGAAAGAAAGAAAGGAAGGAAGGAAGGAAGGAAGGAAGAAGAAAGGACAAAAACACTGAATGTCTGTCAGAGGCTGCGGGTTCTTCCCTTTACTGAGTTTCCAGTAAAGAGAGAAGAAACAGAGTGTATAACTAATGGATAGAAAGAAAGAAAGAAAGAAAGACAGAAAGAAAGAAAGAAAGGGAGAAAAAAAAGGAGAAGAAAGAAAGACGTGGACATGACAGACACCCTCAGGTCTGGCAGCTAAAAAAAAAAAAAAAAAAAAAAAAAAAAAAGGAAAGAAAGAAAGAAAGAAAGACAAAAAAGAAAGAAAGAAAGACAGGAAAAGTGTGCAGAGAAAGAGACCTGCCAGCCTCTTGTTCGGTCTGCAAGGAGCACAAGCAGGCAGCTGCCTCTCCTTTACTCAGAAAACAGGCATAAAGCTTCTTTCGATGGCTGCTGGAGGAGGGGGGCGAGGGTGTGTAGTGGAGGGGTGGGAGTGGGAGTGGGAGTGGTGGATGAGGAGGAGGAAGGAGAGTAAGGGGTGGTGGTGGGTGGGAAAGGGATTGGTGTGTGTGTGGGGGGGGGGGGGGGGAGCAAGTGGGTGGGAGGGGGGCAAGGGGGAGGGAATTAGCTGACAAAGCAGCTAGAACCATGTTATGCTTGCTGCAATTGTGTGGTGTCGTCACCTTTTTTTTTTTTTTTTTGAGAATTGACAAGCCGAACGTTCCACTTGCTTGATGCTAATCAAGTCCTTACTTTTATCATTATGATGATGATGATGATGACGATGATGATGATAATTATTATCATCATTATTATTATCATTGCTATCATTATTGTGCGTTTTAATAAACAGTTCGATTTACACACACAGACAAACACACACACACACACACACACACACACACACACACACACACACACACACACACACACAACGAGAAAACTATACCTCCCCGAAAAACAACAACAAACAAACAAACAAATAAAAATACAAAACAACAACAACAGCAACAAACAAACAAACAGCAGCAACAACAACAACCATAAAAGTTCGCTATAAGAATAGAACGCTGTTCTTAGTTTGGAAACTGATTCTCCCATCTTTAAATTAACAAAAGGATAGAATAACCCATCAGCTAACAAACACTCTGCTTTCCACAGTTTGTTTTCTCTTCCCAATATTCTGTTTCCCTGTAGATGTTGTTGTTGCTGCTAATTTTGTTGCTGCTATTGTTGTTGTTGCTGTTGTTGTTGCTGCTAATTTTGTTGCTGCTATTTTTGTTGCTGCTATTTTTGTTGTTGCTGTTGTTGTTAAGTGTTACGGATAGAAAGGTGGCAGAATGGTTAAGACGCTCAGCTCCCAATACAAAGAGTCTGCGAGGGTGTGGGTTCGAATCTGGATCTCGCCCCTTCTCCCAAGTTTGACTGGAAAATCAAACTGAGCGTCTAGTCTTTCGGGTGAGACGATAAACTGAGGTCCCGTGTGCAGCACGCACATTGGCGCACTGAAAAAAAACCAAACCCAAAGGCAACGAAAGTGTTGTCCTCTGGAAAAATTCTGTAGAAGAAATCCATTCTGATAGGTACACTAAATAATATATGCATGCACTCAAGGGCCTAACTAAATGCGTTGGGTTATGCTGCTGGTCAGGCATCTGCCTGGCAGATGTGGTGTAGCGTATATGGACTTGTGAGAAAACGCAGTGGTGCCTCCTTAAGAAACTGAAACTAGGGGTAACACACTCATGTGCATTAAAAGGCCACTCCAAGATACGAGTGAACGTGAGAGTTGCAGCCTATAAACACAGAAGAAGAAGAAGAAGAAGAGGACGCTGTTTGTTCTTGATGTGAGACCAGTGGGTTTCTGAACACTGAACTGATAAACTTCAGTTCTTGACCTTTAACAGGAGTGCACTGAAAATGAACCCATGGCAGCGAGAGTGTTATCCTCTGGCCAAATTATATTTAAAAAAAAAAAAATCCACTCTGATAGGTACACAAATATAGATTATAAGCATGCACTCAAGGCCTGACTAAGCGCGTTGGGTTATGCTGCTGGTCAGCCATCTTCCCATCAGATGTGGTGCAGCGTATATGGATTTGTCTGAACGCATGCCTCCTTGAGAAACTGAAACTGAAACTATTGTTGATGTTGTTATTATTAGTGTTGTTGCTGTTGTTGGAGTTGTTGTGTTGTTTTGTTTTTCACATTTCTCTCGCAATATTTCTCGTTACCCAGAAATCAATACAGTTATTACTCAGGCCCAGATTCCTTTAGAACGAGAAAAAAAAAAGAGGTTGTGAACTCGGGGTGGGGTGAGAGGGAGTGGAAGGGAGAGGGGTGTTTGTGTGTGTGGGGGTGGGGGGGGGGGGGGGGTGTAGGGTGTGGGAACTGGGAAGGGGTGGAGTGGAAAAGATTTTGGGGGGGCCGTTGTCGCCGATGTTTCTTTAAACTTCAACAAAAATCCTTTCCCACCCGGACTGAAGACTGAAGACTTGGAAAACACAAGAGGCCGCGGCTACAACTTCGGAAAGAAGCACGAGCGCGCACACACACACACATAAATTATATACACACACATTCACACTGTGCACGTTCACACACACACACACACACACACACACACACACACACACACACACACACACACACACACACACACACACACACACACACACACACACACACACACACACACACACACACACACACACACACACACACACACACACACGCACACACATAGAGTCGGATATACATCGTTTATTCATATCACAGTCCATATCCCCCTATATAGAAAGAAGATGTGCTGTAGAATGCTTAACTGAAGTACACTGGTCGTCATCATGTGGAGTCTTTTCACGAGACAGAGAGAGAGAGAGAGGGGGATAGGGAGAGATAGATAGATATTGTGGGAGAGAGAGAGAGAGAGAGAGAGAGAGAGAGAGAGAGAGAGAGAGAGAGAGATGTTTTATTTAATGCAAAAGGTTAAAGTGAAAAGCTGCTTTTCGTTATATTAGCTCTCGCTTGCAAACGAACAAACGAATGATAGATAGCTAGAAAGAAAGAAAGAAAGAAATGGACAGACAGACAGACAGACAGACAGACAGACAGATAGATAGATAGATAGATAGATAGATAGATAAAGACAGAGAGACAGAAGCAGAGTCAGAGACAAAGAGAATGAGAGGGAGACAGGGAGGAGGGGGAGGGAGAGAGACAATGAGATAGAGATGGGGATTACAAATGTTTTATTGACGGCAGAAGGATAAGCTGACTCTGAATGTTTACATTATGCAAGCGAGACAGCGAGCTCACGCACAAGAGAGAGAGAGAGAGAGAGAGAGAGAGAGAGAGAGAGAGAGACAAGACAAGACAAGACAAGACAAATGGTTTATTGTACATCGGCCTCAGGCCATTATACAAACACATGGGAAGGGGGGTGGTGGGGGCGGTGTTGGGGGGCAGGGTCTGGTGCGGTCGGGGAAGAGGAGGGGGGGCGGGGGTCGGAGGGGTACAATGTTGATAAACATATCAGTAGTAAGAACATTGTTATAATATGAACTCGCGTGGTGGCAAATCTCAACAGAATCAGACAAGCTGATAAAAAGTCGAAGGGGATATTTTGATTCTCACTGATTGTCGTTCAGCCGGCAAAAAAAAATTCAAGGGTTGACAAACTTCTTTAACGATCACACACACATACACACACACACACACACACACACGCGTTTGTGTGTGTGCGTGTGTGTGCACACATGCGTACATGCGTGTGTGTGTGTGTGTGTGTGTGTGTGTGTGTGTGTGTGTGTGTGTGTGGGGGGGGGGGACCGGGGGGGGGGGGGGTTGTCGGTGAATGGGAGGGGAAGTCACCGAGAGTGCATTCAGATTCATGTGTCTCAGACAGGGGATACAATTATTACAAAGACATGCAAAATGAGTTGATGCATGACCTTGTCGCTTTTTCTTTGTTTCCTTTTCTTTCTTTCTTTCTTTCTTGTCTTTGATATCATTATTATATTTTTTGTTTCTTAACAAACAAACAAACAAACACACATACAAAAAACACGCAAATGAGCTCATGCAATACTTTCTGACTTCAACCTTCCTGTTTCTGTCTTTCTTTCTTGCCTTTACTTTATTTGTTTCTTTATTTCTTTCATTAACATGTAAAGTGGATTGATGGCCTAGAGGTAACGCGTCCGCCTAGGAAGCGAGACAATCTGGGCGCGCTGGTTCGAATCACGGCTCAGCCGCCGATATTTTCTCCCCCTCCACTAGACCTTGAGTGGGTAGCCTGGACGCTAGTCATTCGGTAAACCGAGGTCCCGTGTGCAGCATGCACTTAGCGCACGTAAAAGAACCCACGGCAACAAAAGGGTTGTTCCTGGCAAAATTCTGTAGAAAAAATCCACTTCGATAGAAAAAAAACAACAAAACTGCACGCAGGAAAAAAATCACACCAAAAAAAGGGTGGCGCTGTAGTGTAGCGACGCGCTGTCCTTGGGGAGAGCAGCCCGAATTTCACACAGAGAAATCTTGTGATAAAAAGAAATACAAATGCAAATACAAATAAATGAGCTCGCGGATGACCTCATCGACCTTAGCTTAAACTCTCTTTTCTTTCTCTGTCTTGTCTTTGTTTAGTGTTGTTTCTGTGTTTGTTTGTTTTCCTTTCGCGCTTTCTTTTTCGTTTCCTTTCTTTTTGTCTCTGTTGTCGTTGTTTCTTTCTGTTTGTTTCCATGTTTGAACTTTCGCAATCAAATCACCTATCTGTCTTATTGTCGTTAGTAGGGGTTTAGTAGGTGGCTGTCCTAAGTACGTTGAATGAGAAAAGGCACCACTGAACACCACCGAAGTGACTCAGCAGCAGTGCAGGGTCTCCTCTGGTGTGTGGCCTCCTGGCGACCTAACATCGATGGTTCCCTGCGGACAGCCGACGATGGAACTGTGACGGACGAACCCGGGTGTGGTCGTGTATGGGTGGGGGAATCTAAATGAGCGGCGTGGGAGTAATGCCACTGAAATGGTGCAGATGATGGGGCAGCAAGAAAAAAAAAAATCTGTCTGTCTGTCTATCTGCCTGCATGTATGTATCTATCTATCTGTATTACTATCTTTTTGGCTGGCTGGCTGGCTCTCAGTGAAGGGAACACAGCAATCATACAGATTATCATAATGCATCACTTCCCTTCAGGCGGTTACACTGCACGAACCCACCCAGAGTACTCTCTCTCTCTTGTCTCTCTCTCTCGTACATACACACATGCACACAGACACACACAGACACACAGACACACACACACACACATAGAGTCACCCCCCCCCACACACACACACACACACACACACACACACACACACACACAGACTCCCACACCTTACACACACACACACACGCACACACACACACACAGACACAGAGACACACACACACCCCCCTACACACACACCCACCCACCCCTACACACACAG
>NC_134879.1:19998735-20016235 GCF_041734735.1 Babylonia areolata
CAGAGAAGGAAAGGGGATGGGGGAAACGGGAGAGGGGGTATAGGGGGAGGAGCTCCTTCTTCAGCGTTTCGCAGGCCCATGTTCAGAACGGTCAGTCCAGAGTAGGTGACGAAGTCTGCAGTCCGCTGTGGGAGCTGTGTCGCTGTTCCTCACAACTTGTCCTGGAGTGCTGTCTGGGACTGGAGCAGATCTGGCACCTCAGCTCTTGGTGTACGGGGGACGGGGGGGCAGTCTTGCAGGACATGGGCTGGAGTTTGAGGAGCGGTGTCACACGGACATTGGTCTGTGTGTGGTCTGTGTGGACATTGGTCAGTTTGCGGAGATGGGAGAGGAGCTGGCAGTGGCCTGTGCGCAGTCTGAGGACGATGATTTGGGGAGGAACATATAATGAAGAGTTACACACACACACACACACACACACACACATATATATATATATGTATTGTATTGTATGGTATCAGTCGTGTCAGACTATGACCATCAGAAAAAACAGAGGAAGCAACTGCTGTCCGAAGTATCTGGGCCAGAATTTGATTATAGTGGAGAGTATCTTGCCCAAGTTACATCCCCACTCTCTCGGCCAAGAGGTTTTTTTTTTTTTGTTTTTTTTCTTAGGACAGTCGGCGTTGAGATGGTTCCCAAAGGCCAACTAGCCCGAAAGGCTGCAGCGCTAAGAGTCAGTTCAATCTTGCCTCCTAGTTTAAGAGTCACAGTCTTTCACAAAAGACTGAGCTGTAAATGAATTCCCACTGCAAAGGAGAAGCCACTGATCATACAGCTCTCACTTTGCTGTTGACCCAGCTGTAAATATATATATTTACATTTTTATTTCGATTAATATATAAACATTTAATATAACATTTAATATATATATATATATAAACATTGTTATTTCGATTTTTTTTTGGTTATATTCACATCCGCAACATGCGATGTGTGTGTGTGTGTGTGTGTGTGTGTGTGTGTGTGTGTGTGTGTGTGTGTGTGTGTGTGTGTGTGTTTGTTTGTGTGGAGATAGAGAGAGAGAGAGAGGGAGAGTGAGAGAGAGGGAGAGTGAGAGAGAGAGAGAGAGAGAGAGAGGGGGGGGGGGGGGGTCAGGGTTTTGGCTCTGAGCCAGAAATCGCAAGTCTTCTCTCGAAGGATGTCTTCGAAGTTTTTTTGTTCTTCTTCTGTTCTTGTTTTTTGTTTTGTTTTGTGTTTGTCTAAGCTGTGACCTGCTGGGACTGTGTGTAAATGGGTGAATTACGACTTGTTTGCTTTGTTTTTTTTTACATCTTGTTTGTTTACGTCAGTTTGTGTTTGCTTCTGTTTTGTTGTTGTTGTTGTTGTTGTTGTTTTTTAATTGAATTTTTGTTAAGTCCGCTTAGGATGATCTTACCAGGTTTCTTTGGGTTGGCTTGGGTTTCGTTTTTTTTTTCTGTTTTGTCTTCCCTTTCTTTCTTGCTTTTTTCCCTGTGTTTCTTTCCTTTCTATTTTCTTTCTTTTATTTTCTTTCTTTGTGCCTGCTTGTCTTTGTTTCCTTCCTTTTTTATATATATTTATTTATTTATTTATTTATTTTCTTTCTCTCTCTCTTTTTCTTTACATTTCTTTCTCTCCCACCACCACCACCACCACCACCGCCACTGTAAATAGAATGGGGGCCAAATTAATTGGTGGTGAGCTAGTGGGGGCTTGGGGGGGGGGATTGATGGGGAAGGGGAAGTGAAAAAAAAAAGAAGTCAAGGTCCGAGAAAGATAGGACTCGAACATTGGGACACTGGCTGGGGACGCGTTACCATTAGGCCACCGTTCCACCCCTCAGGCATCTGCTTGGCAGATGTGGTGTAGCGTATATGGTTTTGTCCGAACGCAGTGACGCTTCCTTGAGCTACTGAAACTGAAACTCCACCCCCACAGTAATGGAGCTTGATTAACAAGTATTGCAAAAAAAAAAAAAAAAAAAAAAAAAAAAAAAAAAAAGCGACGCAACCCACACTGTAGGCTCAATACTACGGAAAAAAAAAAGACTGCCGAGTCTACAAAAACACCACATGGAGAATGTTTATATATATATATATATATATATATATATATATATATATATATATATATATATATATATATATATATATATATATAAACTGTGGGGTTGTAAATATGAATAAGACTCACTTTTGATAAAATGGTGTCCAATGTTTCAGACCACAAGTCTTGTCTTCAGGGGACTGTGTTAGTTTGGAAAAAAAAAGAAGAAAAAAACATTGGTAGGCTCAATGTATACGGAGCTGTTAATAAGTATGCTGCTGGGAGGTAGGTCGTACAGCCAATGCCACAGGCTGGACACTGGCCACCCCTCTCCTACCCCCGCAGCCCCTCGAGAGCAGCCCCTCACGAGAAACAGGTTTCCCTTGGTTATACCTTGCTCGGTAAGTAAAGAAAGAGTGCATTGCAACAAATACCCATATATGTAAGCCATTACACTCTCATGGTGCAGAAATTAGTCTGTTATGCAGCGAGCGTCCGGGGCTTATTAAGATTATTACGGATAATATGGACAACAGTCTTCGGGACGTACTGATTCATCATCGACAGCTCACCCCCGAAAAACGGAGTATGGCTGCCTACATGGCGGGTGTAAAAACGGTCATACACGTAAAAGCCCGCTTGGGATGTACATACGAGTGAACGTGGGAGTTGCAGCCCACGAACAAAGGAGAAAGAAGATGATCATCGACAGCTCCAGTCAGCACATAGAACAGCCTTAAAGACAAGGTCGAGTGGGGGTGGAGTGGGGTAGGGTGGAGGGAGGTATGGAGGGGGAGGGGAGGGGAAGCAGAGAAATAGAGGGAGGGAGGGAGAGCCGACGGGGGGAGAGGAAAAAGAGAGTGGGGTGAAAGACGGGGAGAGAGAGAGAGAGAGAGAGGAAGAGAGAGAGAGAGAGAGAGAGAGAGAGAGAGAGGATGGGCGAAGAGAAAAATAAAAGAGAGAGAGGTAGGCAACAGAGAGAGAGAGGGGGGGAGGCAAGAGACAGAGAGAGAGACAGAGAAAGAGAGAAAGAAAGAGAGAGAGAGAGTGAGGGAGAGAGCGAGACAGAGGGATAGGAGGGAAAATTAGAGTAACAGTAAGAGAGAGAGAGAGAGAGAGAGAGAGACAGACAGACAGACAGACAGACAGACAAGACAGACAGACAGACAGAGACAGAGAGAGAGCAGGGGTTTTGGTCGAAACCCAGAAGTCATTAATTCCGTCGCGAAGACTTTTTAAAGGCTTCCTCTCTCTCTCTCTCTCCCTCTCTCTCTCGCACCATTTCTGTTTTGCACCATTTATGTTCTTATTTGTACCTACTATGTCACTAGAGCTTTACAGCTAATGACATTAAACATTTCAGTGTTCAGTGTTCGGTGTTCTCCCCCTCCCCCCTCTCTCTCCACCCTCCCTCTCTCTTTCTCGTCGTTTCCTTTTGACTGTGTGAAGTTAGGTGGTCTGGGGTGGGGTGGGGGATGTTGGTAGATGGACGAATTGTGATTTCTTTGTTTTAATTTGCTTGCTTCTTGCGCATAGATGTTTGTCTTTTTGTCTGTCTTTTTATCTTCTTCATTCTCTTCTCTTCTCTCTCTCTCTCACTCGCTCTCTCTCTCTCTCTTTTATATTATATTTTATTTTTAAATATGTCTATTCTGATTATGGTAATCTTACCAGAATTTGTTTCCAAGCAATCTTTTTTGTTTTGTTTTTGTTTTGTATAACCATTTGATTTCATTCCTTTTCTTTCTATCTCTCTGTCTGTCTGTCTTTCTTTTTTCTTGTTTTTTTTTTCATAACAAACATTTTTATTTCTATTTTTTGTTATATTCACACCCGCAACATGCGATAAAATCAGTCGAACCAATGTCCATTTAAACTGTCCGTTGCGTGTATCTTTTTGGTATTTTTAGAGGCCAATAACATGTATGCATAGAAAGACAGACATAATATCTATCTATCTATCTATCTATCTAGACTGTAGAGAGACAAAGAGAGACAAAGACAGAGACAAAGACAGAGACAGACAGACACACAGACAGACATTAAAACGGAGTGTCAGAGACGAAGAGGCAGAGACAGGGAGGAGAGGGACAGGGACACACAAAAAATGGCTTGGCAAAGAATCAAATGGCTTCAGGTTGTCTGGAAGGATTTACAAGGTTTCATCTTGGCCTTGTTTTTCTTGGTCTTCCTGCTTTTTTTTTAAAACTCTTTTTTACATCTTTTTTATTTTTATTTTTTAAAACTTTTTTTTTTATACTAATGTTGTTGAAGTTGGTGTTTTCTTCTTCTTCTTCTTCTTTTCCTCCTCCTCCTTCTCCTCCTCCTCCTTCTTCTTCTTCTTCTTCTCCTCCACCTCCTTCTTCTTCTTCTTCTCCTTCTTCTGCTCCTTCTTCTTCTCCTTCTTCCTTTTTTCGTTTCATCCTATTCTTTCTTTCTGTGTCTTTAGATATGTCTTTCCTTTCCTTTCTTCTCTCCCCCAGCCCCTCTTTTCTTTCTCTCTTGAAAAGCCGTTCCAGTACTTCATCTTGTCCTTGACGTTGTCCTTATCGTCGTCGGTGTCCTTGTCGATGTCCTACTCGTCGCTGTCGTTGTCATCGTTGTCGTTGTCATCGTTGTCGTTGCCTTTATCGTCGTCGTCGTCGTTGTCACTGTCACTGTCGACGTCCTCGTTTTCGTCGCTGATGTCGTTGTCATCGTTGTCGTTGCCTTTATCGTCGTCGTCGTTGTCATCGTACTCGTCCACGTCGCCGATGTCGTTGTTGTTGTTGTCGTCTTCGTCGTCGATGTCGCTGCCGTCGTTGACGTTGTCGTCATTGTCTTCGTCACCGTCGTCGTCGTCACTGTTGATGTTGCTCTTGTTGTTGTTGTTGTTATTGTTACTGCAACTCTTCTTTCTTTCTTTCTTTCTGTTTTTCTGTCTTCCGTTCTTTCTGTCTTTCTTTCTGTGGTCATTAGTTCAAGGAAGTCAGCAGACAGAGTCATCGATTATAGTGGCCCGATTCTGCCCCCCTTGTCACGTATGATCAGGATGATTCAGCACATAACTGAGTAAGTCTTTGCAGTTCCAGGCGGTTTTTTTTTTCTCTTTCAGTTATTCTATTGGCAGTGGCCGTTTAGAAACACACACGGTTCTTGGGGCCATGATGATTTTGGTTTCTGGGTTGGCTCAAGTCCGCAACCCCTCCCGCCCCCCCCCCCCCCCCACCTACCCCCCGACTCCCCCCCCCCCCCCCACACACACACACCCCACGCCCCCGCAAGAATACTACCCCCAAAATGGGCTTGGCAAAGGACCAGGAGGCTTCTTTCTGTCTGGAAGGCTTGCCACGAACTGATCTTATTATTGTATCGTTTTTCCTGTTTTTATTCTATTGATCTTTCTCTTGTACTTGTGTTTTTGGTGTTAATTTAAAAAAATTTTTTTATTGATCTTTCTCATGTTGTTGTTGTTGCTGTTGTTGTTGTTGTTGTTGTTGCTGTTTTTGGTGTTGTTTTTATTTGATTGATCTTTCTCTTGTTGTTGTTGTTGTTGTTGCTGTTTTTGGTGTTGTTTTTATTTGAATGATCTTTCTCTTGTTGTTGTTGTTGTTGTTGTTGTTGTGTTTTTGGTGTTGTTTTTTATTTGATTGATCTTTCTCTTGTTGTCTTTGTTGTTGTTGTTGTTGTGTTTTTTAGGTGTTAATGTTGTTGCTGTTGTTGTTCTTCGTCAACGCTTTCGTCTTCTTCTTCTGTTTGTATTTCTTTCTGTCTTTCCTTCTTTCTCTCTTTCCTTTTGTTGCTTTCTTCCTTTCCTTAATTCTTCTTTCTTTCTTTAATTCCATCTTATTTTCTTTCTTCTATTCCTGTTTTGCCTCTGGACTTTACAATGTACACTTTACGGATGACCTTTTTTTTTCTGAACACACATCTGTCTAACCCCCACCCTACCCTTCCCACATCTTCTCCGTATACATTGTTATTTTTGGAACACACGTCACCATAACCCTTCACCCCACCCAATCCCTAACACCTCCCCCCCCAATTCATTCTCTCCTTATACATTACCCCCAACCCTTCCCAACCTATGTAAAAAATTTAAAAAAAGGAAAAAAAAAAAAAAAAGCCAAGGCAGGCAGCAGACTCGATGCAATCTCGAGTGATTGATGACACTGACCCAGCTGACTGATTGAATAATTCCCTCTCTGCTGCAGCCAATGCTTCTACAGTTATTGTATAATTTGCTGTGCGCAGCTGTTCAGAGGCAGAGAGAGAGAGAGAGAGAGAGGGAGAGAGAGAGAGAGACATGGAAGGATATACTTCTTGGGGCATAAACATTTACTCCTGGCTGGTTTTGCTAAATAGCGGAAATAAGAGTGTTGACAAAGACAGTGGCTAAAATAGGGTCTTGGTAGAGATAGAGAAAGAGAGAGAGCGAGGCAGAGAGAGAGAGACAGAGACAGAACGACAAAGACGGAGATAACGAAAGGAAACGAAATGGTACTTTAAAACGGAGAGAGAGAGAGAGAGAGAGAGAGAGAGAGAGAGAGAGACAGACAGACAGACAGACAGACACAGACAGAGAGACACAGACAAAGAGAGAGATACGGATACGGATAATTTATTCATGTATAGGCCATTGCCCATCATGAAGGGGTACGTACATTCACATGATCATGTAAGAAAAGCAACAAAAAAAGCAACAAAAAATGAGCAGTCATGTCATCAAGAACAACTTCAATATTCTAAGACGTCAGAGTTGATCGCAGTCTAAATGCTTTAAACGAATAAATTGACAAATTGCGAATGGTCTGTTCATGCTGAGAAGCCATGAGTAATGCTAATCTATGCTGACTGGGAAATTTACAGAATTTGGATGATATATACCTTGTTCTTAAGTCATGCAGGACAGGACAAGTTAGGACGAAATGTACTTCATTTACAGAGAGAGAGAGAGAGGGAGAACGAACTGACGAACAATCGAAGCTTTGTTTTTTCCAGGGTGTGATCATTTTTGCATAATAACAATAAAAAGCTTTTTTCTTCACCCAGCCTTGGGGAACAAACTCAAGGCAGAAAAGCATAGAAAAGGAGAAATATAGTTGGAATAGGAATAATTGGCCCTGCAGTGCAGGAGAATCCATAGAAAGAAAGTTATGTTGGTCGTGAAGAAGAAGAAGAAGAAGAAGAAGAGAGAGAGAGAGAGAGAGAGAGAGGGAGAGAGAGAGAGAGAGAGGGAGAGAGAGAGAGAGAGAGGGAGAGAGAGAGGTGGGGGTGGGGGTTCCAGTGAACCGAAAGACTATTATCTTCCGTATTTTGGTGTCGTACAAAACCAACCAACCAAACATCATGCCAAGTGATTCTTCATAGCGCATTTTCTTGTTCAGTACATTCACAAAATTATTTTTTCATGCATATATTCATTATCCAGTGTGTGTGTGTGTGTGTGTGTGCGTGCGCGCGCACGCACATGTCTGTATATGTGTGTGCGTACGTGCAAGAGCGTTTCCTGCACTCCGAGGAGCATGTCTGTGGGTTGGCAAGAGCTTTCTCCACCCAGTGAAGTGGATCTGTTTTTGATGCTGACATATGTCTGTGACTTAGGGTGTGTGTGTGTGTGTGTGTGTGTGTGTATGTGTGTGTGTCCAGCTGATTTGATTTACGTATTAAGATTTCAGTTTGTGGAAAAGACACGCGGCATATGCATTCGCAATGGCTGTTCAGTTGTCGAGGAAATGGTAAGTCTGTTTCCAAAATTTAACGGTTTAGTTGTAGATCCCTTTGATGCAATACCCCCCCCCCCCCCCCCGCCCCCCCCCCCCCCCCCCACACACACCCCTTTAAAAAAAAAATCATTATTCTTGCACTGCACAAAGGAACTATCAAATTCGTGAAACAATGTCAACACAAGAGAATAGGGTGAAGGAAAGATCACATTGTTCAGAGATACCACGTCCATGATACAGTCTCTGAATGACTCCAGTGATCTCATTGAAGCAAATGACGTGAAACACGATTTTGACGTAAACATAAACTGGAAACATTTGGAATTTAATTGTTTCCCCCCAAGACAATGACTTCAAAGAAAAAAGTTTTGGTAAACCATTGATGATTCTTCATGTAGGAAAAGACGTTTTATGTAATCTATATTCTGCAGAGAAAATTTACCTGAAAATTTTTAGTGCATTGATAAAGATGGGCATTGTAATATATACACTCGATGGAAATGATGTCCATAGCATTTTCTAGAAAATGGTACCCATACATAAAAATGATCGAAGGCAACGATGAGGAGGAGGAATGAAAACCACGAATGTAACGTTGTTCTTTTTTTTCTTCTTTTTAAAAATTATTTTCCTTTCATTTTTTTTTTACATTTTTATGCAGTGCATATGACTTTATTTGTGTGGGTTTTTTTTCTGTATATAAACAATGTTGTGTTGTTGTTTTCCTGCTTTATAGTTTAAATAATGTATAATAACAAATAATATTATTGATAATTACAAATACAATTTTTGTATGTCCGACTGTATGTATATATGCATTCATTAAATGTTAAACCTGAATAAAAATGTTTATTAAAAAAAAGAAAAAAAGATGGGCAATGTTCCCTGAACTACCGTAAGGTCAAATAGGGTATACCAAACGTAACACACACACACACACACACACACACACACACAAACTCCTCGCCCCTAGACCCCACACATTCTTCCTCTCGCGAACACATCAATGGAAAACATGGATGATAAACAACTGCTACAAAGCGCCTAGAACTACCGGCCTTTTTTTCCCCCCCACTTCTGTATTTCCACCGACACAGACAAAGTATAGGTGGACGTACCTCAGTCCGTGCGTTCAGTACAGCCAGTCAGTAATTTACCGATGTACAGCGACTAGCAGTTCAGTTCAGAGACAGATAAGACACAGCGCTTGGGGGGCCATATTGATTCCTTCAGTGGGCCGGATTCTGACGCTTAGGTCTATTCAGGAGACAAGCTACACACACACACACACACACACACACACACACACACACACACACACACACACACACAAACACACACACACACACACAGAGAAACTTGAAACTTGAAATGTTTTATTGTCATCGCCTGCAAAGGTCTTTTGACAAGGGGGTAACTTTTTCACGTCAACAGATTACAATAATCTTTATGATGTAAATTTTAAACATTGCAGTTAAAAAAAAAGATTGGTAACACTGTCGCCATAATTATATATGTACATTGTATCATTTCATCACTTCAAAGAAAATACTAAGAAAAAGAAAAGAGAGAGAGGAAGGGAGGGAGAAAGAGAGAGAGAGGGTGAACAGAAAGAGACAAAGACAGAAATAGAGATAGGCTGAGCGAGAGCGAGAGAGAGAGAGAGAGAGAGAGGCAAAGGCAAAGACAGATACAGAAGATTATCACCTCGTGATCTTCTGAGAGAGAGAGAGAGAGAGACAGAGACAGAGACAGAGATAGAGACAGAGAGAGAGAGAGATGCAACGAGCATGTGCCACAAAGAGTCATACACATTGATACTTGTGTGGAAAGAAGTGAACTGTTTTTTTTTGTTTTGTTTTTTCCACTTCTCATGTGATCCACTTCTGTATACCTACTAATCATAAACTTTATCCACCGTAAGAGACTTGTCCGTTGGTTAATATCGGTAGACTTGGATGGAGGGGCTGGGGAAAAAAAGTTATGTTGCTTCAGTATGCGTTTTTTTGTTGTTTTTTTTTTTGTGTGTGTTTTTTTTTTTGTTTTTTTTCAACAATTTGGGGAAATCAGTCATTTCAAAAAATGACTAGCACTTTCAGGCATCCCCATACCCCCAACCCCTGGAAAAAAAAGAAGAAGAAGAAGAAGAAGAAAAAAAACACCTAACTAACAAACAAAACAAAACAACTGGTTCAAGCAGTCGTTTCCAGAATCCTTCGAACACGTCCAGTCATTTGCCTGGAATGACTGCAAAACTGGTATTCTAACCTTTACTTCCCGTTCTACTTCTGTGGACTAACGTCGTTACAAGATTGCCTCTGTTGATTCGAAGCGATACAATCAGTAGCGCCGTTGACACGTACGTAGCGCATAACAAGATACGAACATAAATCGAAAATCATACACAAACAATAAGGGAAATCAAGGGACTTGGAAAATATTAAAATACACTTCATTGATTCGGTAACATATTACAGTTTTTAAAGTTCAGTCCTGTACAGGGTGTCTTCCATAGCTTCACACACACACACACACACACACACACACACACACACACACACAAATGTAAGCCTAAACAATGTAATCAAGAGATTCGGAAAACGTGAAAATTCACAACTTCACCGAATCAGTAACATACGGAGTTCTTAAGTTCAGTTGCTATAAAGTGCTAGGCAGGGTGTATATACCTACTTGTCAGCATTGTATAACCTATACAGGTTAGCAGTCTCAAGAACTTTCTTTTTTCTTTTTTTTTCTCCTTTTTTTAAAGATGTGAGACCGATCAAGCCTCTTCGTGGCAGAGTTAGAAATAGCTGGTGTCTGTATGCACTGTGGGAATCCCTCACACAAAGATAAACACTGTGGGCGTATTGATCTATTTTCTGGCGAAAGCATACAGACATGCATAAGTGGGTGAAGGGGTGAGGGGGGAGTGGGGGTGGGGGGTGGGGGGGAGTGTGGAGTGGGGGGTGGGTGGTGGTGGGGTATGTGGACGGGTGGGTCTTGCGGTTGGAATGGGGATAGGACTGAATGAGAATTGGCACGGAACCAGTGTCTGTCAAGGATGTGTGTGTGTGTGTGTGTGTGTGTGTGTGTGTACATGCGTGCGTGCGTGCGTGTGTGTGTGTGTGTGTGTGTGTGTTGCTGTTGTTGTGTGCGTTGTATGTGTGTGTACGCACGCGCGTGTGTGTGATTATGTCTGTGCGTGCGTGCACAAACAGTTTCCTACACTTGGAGGAGCATATTTGTGGATTGGCAAGAGCTCTTTCTCTACCGAGTTAGGTGGATCCGTTTTTGATGCTGACGTAAGTCTGGCTCTTTTCAGCTAACAAGGCAGGAGTTAGTAACGACCCTGACGAGGTCTTCACGGAGCGAAACGGGTCTCGGCTTGCTGGAGCCACACAGACTGACCTCCTCTTCAGCGGAACTTTGTGGCTTCTGGCTTAATTAAACGACACCCACTGGACAACGCCAGTCCTTCCTCATTGCCTCCGTCCTCCCTTTCACTGCTCCCTTAACATCTACGCTCTCTCTCCTCTTACACACTACCCCCCCCCTCACTCCCGCTTCCCGCTCCCCCGCCCCCAACCCTCCCACCACAGCCCCACTCCTTTCTGTTGCGCTTCCGGCTTAAACGGCACCCACCGGACAGCGTCAGTTCTTGCTCTATGCCTGAAGCACTAAGAAGCGCTTTGACTTCCTCATGCTTCCAGTGACACGGGAGCATCTAAGTCGATGAAAGTAAGCCTCAGTACCTCCCTTTCCCGCTCACCCCTTTCCTTCCCCCTCCTTGAGCAATTCTCTCTGAGAAAAGTACCACACTTATACGAGGACCTTTCTCTTTCTCTCTCTCTCTCTTTTTTTTTATTTTTTATTTTTACACTTGTTCCACTTAAAAAGGTAAAAAAAAAAAGAAGAAAAAAAGACTGAAGTAGGGAGGGAAGATGAAGGGATCGCAGAGGCCGGGATCAATGAACTTGGGCAAACACCCCATCAGAAGAAGTGAGCACCGGTGCGCTGTAAAGTGTGAAATCAGCTACTGAGCTCAGAAACTGGCTCAGTGGTCGGTGCGTCGGGGCAGTTTGTCCTCCTGTGTGGGAGGTCTGTGAGTGTCATGGGTTCAAATCCCAGCTAGCAGCGCCTGGTAGGTTCAGTGTGTAGGGATTTTCTTGTCTACTAAGTCAGCATACGTACATACCTGCCACCGCCTTGTAATAACAAATTTCCATGTGTTCACACATGTAGTAGATGAAAAGCAATTATTACTGATCTCACATACTTCTTGCCGGCGCCTGGGTACACAGAGCAGCACGACATGTATATCCCCCAAAAGAGAGTATGGTTACCTGCACGAAGGGTTAAGAGAGAACTCTCTGAACTCTGAACTAGCTTAATTCGTGAGGCCACCGACCCGTACACAAACTGAGTTAGCTGAAATTAATGAAGGGGAAAAAAGAACAAAAATAGAGGAGAAAAACAAGAAGACATTGCATCGATGCATACAATACGTCAATTATACATACTATTGGAGTGTAAGCAACTGGTCTCGCAATCTTAAGGCGTAAAAACTGTGCATCGCTAAATCTCTCAGACAGAGAGTATCTTCGTTCTGTAATAAATAAGCTAGAGTTGACCAGCCGCCGTGGCGAAGTGGTTAGCGTTGCGGACTGACGGCTGGGAGGACGCGGGTTCGAATCTCAGCGGAGGTGGGTTTTTCGGCCCGTGGCCGGCTCCTACCCAGAGTTGAGTGTGCTGTGGGCTTAAATGTGGAGACTGGGACCACACAGTCGAGTGTCATCCACTTCAAGGATGCGTCTTTGGGTGTGTTGCTCCAATTACCTGACCAACACTGCAAGTGTCTGTATCTCTCGGGCCTGGTTAACGCCGGGATATCATTATGACAGGAAGCGTAGAGTACAGCCTTGTCACGCAGTCCCAAACCAAAATGGACCTCCATAGCAACATCGTCATCATCATCGTCATCCTCCTCCTCCTTCATCGTCATCAATATAAATAAAATAGTCTCAAAGTCTGTGGCCTTTCATGCCCTGCTCTCGTGGTGACCTCAGGTTCGATACCCCTCCACTTCCGTGCTTGGGGTGAGTCCTGTCAATGTCGCCAGTATCGGCAGATTCATGGGGAGCTGTTGTTTGAGGGGCGTGGTGGCGGTCTCCACTCTGGGAGGGACGCTCACTCAGTCTGGCTCTGCAACTAAGCCATTATTGTCGTTAGTAGGGGGCTTAGTAGCTGGTGTCCTAAGTACGTTAAAACAGAGCAGGCACCACTGAACACCACCGAAGTGACTCAGCAGAAGTGCAGGGTCTCCTCTGGTGTGTGGCCTCCTGGCGACCTAACATCGATGGCTCCCTGTGGACTGCCGACGTTGGAACTGCGACGGACGAACCCAGGTGTGGCGGTGTTTTGGGGAATCTAAATGAGCGGCGTGGGAGTAATGCCACTGAAACGGTGCAGATGATGGGGCAGAAAAAAAAAGAAAAAAAAAGAAGAAAAAAAAAAGAAGCTAGAGTTTGATGACATCTATTTCTGCAGTGCTTTACAATGTATTTATCTCTTAAAGCGGAGTAACGTGGACAATCAAAAAGGAAATGATTTTCGGTTTCGGTGTGATCACAAAATGGACATTTATTTGGTTTTTTGAGAATATCTGTTGTTTGTATTTATCTCACATAACCCAAGCCTGAGTTTGGTTAATGTTTGTCTAAATTTGGCTACAAATAATGACATTGATATATCTCTCTGGCTCTAAAGGGTTAAGAGAGAGAGAGAGAGAGAGAGAGAGAGAGAGAGAGAGAGAGAGAGAGAGAGAGAGAGAGAGGAGTGAACTGCGTGCAGTCGATCCGCACTGAATGACTGCCGCAGACTTTATCTAGTCGTCACACTACACATGTTACTTCAACATCAGAAAAAAAGCACTGTTCAAAGAAATCGGCCTCTGTGACATGAAGGCTATTGGAAATACCCAGCTGGGCGTAAAGTGACCCTTGTATCAATGCTCCCCTTATCAAGATGAAACGGTCCGATGGGGTCATTTTGCTATTTTTGGAAGCTCTTGAATTGTTGATAGCTCTCTTTTCAAACTGGACGATGGCTGCACAATCAATGCAAAAATTGATGCTGTCGATAAACGTTTTTCTTTCCACCTCACCTGGGCAAGGCCAGTTCAACGTTAGTGATGGATTTCCGCATGACGGCCAGCGTTGATTTTGTAACTGGAGGTGTTGTTGAAAAACATCAAAACTGCTTTGCTGCTAAAGAAGTTTTATTTTAAACAATGCATCTAAAGATTTCCGAAATAACTATTCTTTAATATTCTCGGAGCTAAAGAAGATTTGCGCGTATGTTTCAGTGTCAGGGGTGAAATTGTGTTCCCATAATTAATCAGATCAGACCATCTCTTCTACATTATGTTTTTGGTTTTATTTTTGTTTTTGTTTAAGTGAAGTGTGTTTCTGATATGATTTCAATTACCGTGGGAACAAAACAGTGTAATGAAAACCCTAGGTCAGGAATATGAACTATGGAAATAAGTTTCGTTTTTGAACTGCACATCAATTGCACCGATGACACTTGAGAGAGAGAGAGAGAGAGAGAGAGAGAGAGAGAGAGAGAGAGAGAGAGAGAGAGATTTACTGGATGATTTCTCTCATACTGTGATGAATACTACTGCTAAGCAGGAATATAGGGGTGCTCACCTTTGATTGAACATGACTTTCTACACACCACCAAAAAACAAAAGAAAACAAACAAGAAACAAACAAACAAAAAACAGGCTTATATAGCACAGTACCCCCATCTCAGATGTAGTTCACTGCGCTTTACAATAAAACATACAAATTTATGACTAATTGTAGTAAAATATGTACAAAGTCAACACAGTTTCACATGACATTGGCTAAAATATGCATATATAAGACTAAGTGACATAACAATATGTAAATCGACACAGCGCCATCACAGTCTCAAATCACACAGGCGCAAATCGCAGCAAAACAAAGAACATCACATTCACCATTGTCAAAAATAAACACCAGGGAACCAGGTCTCGCGAAAAACACTCCAAAATTATTACATACAGATCAACACAAACAACACAAAGAGCACATCCAGCAATAAAAATCACAGCAAGCATATGCAAATGGAAAATGTTTCAGTGAGAAAAGTACAGTTTGAAAAGAATGCGGTTGCGGATGTTGGGGTGTAGCAGAGGTGTTAGGGCAGTGAATTCCATTGTTTAGGTACAAGAAAAGAAAAGGAACGTTTACCGTAAGTTTCAGTTCGAATCTTTGGAATGGACAGTGTGCGCTTATCATTTGAAGAACGGAGTTGTCTTGATGGTGAATAGGCAGAAAGTAGATCTGAAAGATAGGACAAGAATCAGTGAAGAAATTGTGACAAAGAACTGAGAGGTTGTATTATATCTGTGCTTGAATGGGGAGCCGGGGGGTGATGTGTTGACGTTTATTAGCTTTGAGAGTGAGTCGAGTCGTGCCGCAGAGTTTAGAACTTTTAGAAGTTTGTCAACACAGTGTTTAGGACAGCCAGCAAGAAGAACATTTCCATAATTAAATCTAGATAGAACAAAAGAACAAACCAAAGTCTTTGTGGTTTCTGTGGTTAGATATTGCCGAATGGAGCTGATTTGTAGGAGTGCTGCATATGCTGACCTACAAATGTGGCTGATGTTTATGTCAAGTGTCATGTCATCAGAGAGCATATAACCTAAATTGCGTGCAGATGCTGAGAAAGGTATGTCTGAGGTCCCTACCAGGATAGATGAAGGCTTAGGCAAGTCAGAAAATGAGCGCTTTGAGTGGATGAGAAGTACCTCTGTCTTATTATCATTTAGTTTGAGTTTGTGATTTGTCATCCATGATTTGACAAATGTGATGCATGACTATAAAGTCTGTATGGTTTGACCTATTTCTGTAGGGTGACATGTTTTATAAAACTGTGTGTCATCTGCGAAAGACTGATTAGAAACCAAGTGACTTTGGATGAGTGTATGAAGAGGTGTGATGCACATGATGAAGAGTAAAGGACCTAAGACAGAACCCTGCGGAACTCCGAACCAAACAGGTGCTGGTCGCGATGAGTGATTATTGATAATGACTGTCTGTATGCGACTTGAAAGATAGCTTTTAACCCAAGAAAGAACTAATCCTGAAACTCCACAGTAGTGCAACAAAAGTGTATGGTCTATGGTGTCAAACGCTGCACTGAGATCTAACAAAGTAAGAACAGAAACATGACCTTGATCTGGTGCCAAAAGTATATCGTTTGTGACCTTGAGAAATGCAGTTTCTGCACCATGTGAGGGTCTGTATGCTGACTGGTAGTAATGAATATTTGGAAAAGATTTCCAGGAAACATTCTGAAACAGACAACCAACCAACCAACCTTCCAACCAACCAACTAAACGAACAAACGAACTAACAAACCAACGAAGAAAACAACAAATAAAAAAAAAAAAAAAAAAAAAACCCAATGAGACAATGTTAGTTTCTTTTAAATAATGTTTCATAAAAAAAAAGCTTGGCTTAACACAGAATAAAACATACTCACAGAATCTGTGGCATTGTCAATTTTCTTGTTGTCTTTTTTTTTATATTATCATTTTAAAGTACCTCTTTTATTAAGAGCAAACAGACAGCCAGGCACCTCTGGCAATGTCATCCTCCTTTAAATCAATCTCCATACTGCATTCCCTCTCTACCTTCTTCGTCTTGTCTTACCACAATTTGTTTCCACCATCGTTTTTGGTGTGTGTTTTTTTTTCTTTTGGGTTAAAACACACACACACACACACACACACACACACACACACACACACACACACACACACACACACACAATAGGGCACCACCCAGGCGCCACTCAGAGAGGATAAACGTAAAAAAAAACAGAACAATAAAAGAAAGAAAGAAAAGAAACAGCGACAATCTCTCTTCCCAACGTTCGTAGCTCTTTGATGTTTCTTTAGAATATTATTTTTTCGGGGTTCTGGTCATGAAATACTTGCTTGTTAGTTAGTTAGTTACATCCATCGATATCTAGGATAAATTATCTATCTCACCAAGCTCCACATACTGCATCCCAGCTCTTCCTCCATCGTCTTATGCTTGATCCCTATTCGTTTGTACATTTTGTGTTTACCCCGACTGGATTTAAGAAAAAAAAAAAGCACCAAGGCGCCACACATTTCGAGATGATGAAAAGAAGAAGAAGAAGAAGAAGAAGAAGAAGAAGAAGAAGAAGAAAGAAGAAGAAAACAAAAAGAAACAGCAACAATCAATCAATCTCTCCTCCAACCCCTCCCCCCTCTCTCTCTCCCTCTCTCTCTCCCTCTCTCTCTCCCCCCTCTCTCTCTCCATCCCGCTCTCTCTCTCCCCCTCTCTCTCTCCTCTCTCTCTCTCTCTCTCTCTCTCTCTCTCTCTCTCTCTCTCTCTCTCTCTCTCCACCTCTCTCTCTCCCTCTCTCACCCTCTCTCTCTCCTCTCTCTCCCCCTCATCTCTCTCTCTCCCTCTCTCTCTCTTGTTCTGGTTTTTCTGCGGGGTTCTGGTATTGATGTACTCGCTGCTTAGTTAATTACTTCCAGCTTTATACAAAAGCCGATATCCGTCTTCAGGTGATATGGCCAAAGGGGATGGCAATAGCTCCTATAGCAAGAGAGGTGGGGTGGGTGTGGGTGTGGGGGTTGGATGGCCTAGGGGTGGTTGGAGAGGTGGTGTGTGTGTGTGTGTGTGTGTGTGTGTGTGTGTGTGTGTGTG
>NC_134879.1:20031235-20033735 GCF_041734735.1 Babylonia areolata
AACAACAACCAACAACAGGAAAACAACAAAACTGATAACTACACCATAAAATAAAAGTATGATATTCTGAAGTGAACTGCAGACAACTGCTTGTTGGGTTCGTAAATCGTCACTTCGGATGTATAGTCTGTCGGGTGGCAAATGGTGACCCTCACCCCGGCTGGTATACCTGGTTGCAACGTCACAGTACCAGAACAATGAACATCATTCATTTTCTTAGTGCTCAACTTGAAATTTAGAAGCGTGGACACACAAAGTCTGCATCATTCACAACAAAAAACAACTTCGAGACAGCCATAAGATTAGTGACCGAACAAAGCAGGGCTCAGAATGAGAAATACGAAAATTGATGTGTTCACAAAACCCGTACAAAGTTTGAAGGGAGCATAAAGCTTGCAAAGAGACTGGGTGATGCATTGTATGTATTTAACATTAAAAATGCCATACATGTTCTTAAAAGCAAACAGTTAAACACTGATATAGGGACAGAAAGCCCAAGAGCAGGAGGGTACCACAGCCGGACCATCAACTTCCAGGTAAAAAGACAACTTGCACTGAAAGCTTTTATTTATTTTTTTTTCCCAAAGAGTTTGCTGCATCATGTGTGACAAAGCGAGGAAATTGAACCCAGTTTCCAAAGAGCATGGCTCTGGAATGGGGAGAAAAGTGTGGCAAAATTGCTGAAGACTCTGACAGGCGCAATAGCCGAGTGGTTAAAGCGTTCGACTGTCAATCTGAGGGTCCCGGGTTCGAATCACGGTGACGGCGCCTGGTGGGTAAAGGGTGGAGATTTTTACGATCTGCCAGGTCAACATATGTGCAGACCTGCTAGTGCCTGAACCCCCTTCGTGTGTATATGCAAGCAGAAGATCAAATACGCACGTTAAAGATCCTGTAATCCATGTCAGCGTTCGGTGGGTTATGGAAACAAGAACATACCCAGCATGCACACCCCCGAAAATGGAGTATGGCTGCCTACATGGCGGGGTAAAAACGGTCATACACGTAAAAGCCCACTCGTGTGCATACGAGTGAACGCAGAAGAAGAAGAAGAAGAAGAAGAAGCTGAAGACTCGATCAGAGACAGCTTCTCTATCCGAGGGAATTGTGATCGTCTAAATACAAGACACAGAGCTTGTGGCACGGGAAGCACACTACCAGACAATCTTTCACTTTCATCTTTCATTTCTGGGTGCGTTTCTCTTCATTAGTTCTCTTACTGCTCTGGGAATACTTAAGAGAGGGAACAGGCTTTAGTGACATCGTCGTTCACTTGGGCATCTGCACCAGGGGCTCCGCTGATGCCTTGTGGCCGGGAAACACAACGACCATGCCAATTTAGAACACCTCAGTGTTAAGTGCAAAATTTGGATGCGGCTGTCAGTTTTTCCTGACATCAGTCTCCAACAATGAAACTCAATAACAAATGATAAAATGATGTTAACTTATTTTTCCACATGCCTTGATTCAGTAAATGAAAAGTTGTATGCTTTTTCTTGTATGGGTGATTCATTCCATAATTGCTATTGATTACAATGATATAGTTATGGAATGCTGGGTATTGGTCTTGGTTATGACTTCCATCTGTTATTGTTAATGTTGACTGTCTTCAGATTAAAAAAAAATCTTTTTATGTATTTTTTTTCTTTTCCATCTATTCTGAATTGTCATATTAAATTTATATACAAAATAAAACGGTGGTCGACCCAAGAAAGTCCGGGAAAACACGAAAAAAAAATAATTAAAAAAGAACACCTCAGTGTTGGAAGTTCTGGCGATACTTCAGCTGTGACAGTTTCTCAAAGACTCACCACGTAGCAAAGGAACTCCCCGAGGACGCAGATGGGCATCTCAAATCCCCCCAAATGGAGGGAAAAAAGCCTACCAAAGTATATCATTAATATAAGCGAAGTACAGGAAAGAGGTTCTTGTGACAAGAAATGAAAGAGGGCACAGTTTGGTAGTGTGCATGAACAGCTCAGTGATATTTTCTGTGATTTCGTAAGGAATGATTAAAGTCTGTTTTGCAATGAACACTAAACTGTCTGCTATTTGTGTTGGCCACACCTTTCGCAACTGCCAAAGGAGGGAGTTGGTGGGATTCTTCCTCTTTTTTTTTTAAACATTGCCTAGATTCTTAAACCGCAACTGACGTTATGTGACACAGGTAATTATGGACAGGTAATTGCGGACTAAAAAAAACTGACCAAACTAGAAAGCGGATATTGTGAAAAATTCCCCTGATGATGTAAGTGGGGTGTATGGACGTAAAAAACCATTAATGATGATGTTTTGTTTACCAAATAGAACGTTGTTGTAAACTGCGGCGACGCGATACTTGACAGTGTGGAGTTTGGGTCAGTAATGTAACGCCTGTAACGCCCGGGTTCATCGTAGCTGGTCATTCTTGATAGTAGCTACAAAGCTAATCTTAGACAAATAGAACATGTCACTAATAACAAGATACCATTTTCGCTGATGACACTTTCGCGACAATACA
>NC_134879.1:20053735-20056235 GCF_041734735.1 Babylonia areolata
GAAGGAAGAGGAAGAGAATAAGGATGACAAGGGGGAAAAAGAGACGAAAGAGGAGGAGAAGAAGAAGAAGGAGAGGGAAAAGGAGGAGAAGAAGGAGAAGGAAGTGAAGGAGGCGTTCGTTCTATTGGCGTTTGGATTCACGCGTTTCCTTCACATGCTTTGTTTGTTGGTTTGTCTTCGCGACAAGAACGGAAAAGCCAATAAGGGAAAGAGAAAGAGAGAGAGCGAAACATAGGTTTTTATCTGCGCATCAAAGAAGGGGAAAAAAAGGGTAAGAGAGAAACAGAGACAGACAGACAGAGAGAGAGAGAGAGAGAGAGAGAGAGAGAGAGAGAGAGAGAACTCAAAACGTTTTTTTTTTGTTTTTTTTTTTATTCAAGGATTAATATTTTAGGCATGGCCAATTCTTCCAATCTGTCCTTGAGAGAGAGAGAGAGAGAGAGAGAGAGAGAGAGAGACAGACAGACAGACAGACAGACAGACAGACAGACAGACAGACAGAGAGAGACAGAGAGAGACAGAGACAGAATCAAGAATATTTGTTTTACCCTTCACGTCTCACGGTCTGGTGAGGAAAAAGTGATGCTGGAGCTAATTAATATTATAAACATTTCCTTCTTCCCGCAATGCCATGAGACTCAGCCGAACAGACATTTACCTTAGACATGACTTGTACCTTAGACATGACTTTTACCTTAGACATGACTTGTACCTTCATTAACAACTGACTCCCCCTCTGTACAAAACTCGTGAAAAATAAGTATAGATAAAAAAAAGAAGGGTTACATTTGGATAGTTAATCTCGACATTGTAATTATTTGGTATGTTCGTATGACGGATTTTGATGTTGAGGCATGAATAGTTATTTCAGGATTCGTATGTACTTAAGTATGTGTTTGTATTGATGTGATGTGTGCCGATGTTACATACGTAAATATTTAAACCTTGGAGACGAACACATTACCCCCCCCCCCCTCCCCCCTCCCCTGTTACATGTGCTTTAAGCTAATGACAAATTGCCAAAGTGTCGCAAATCTCTTATTAGTTTGTTCTGTTTCAATTCTTTTTTTTTTCCTTTCTGTTCCATTTTATCTGTTTTGCACCATTTTGTTCTGATTAGTACCTACTATGTCACTAGAGCTTTTCAGCTAATGACATTAAACATTTCAGTGTTCAGTACAATACTCACGAGGGAAGGACATTTCTTCTTAAGAACAATATTGCTGTTGATGACTATGACTTCGTTGATTTTTAGATTCAACAACATTCGTCCAGCACAGACATAGCTTATGTGACCACATGCTGTCCTACAGACATAAATGAATGAATGCATGAACGAACGAACGAACCAACCAACCAAGGAATGAACAGTTGTCAAAAGCTATGAGAAGAAAACGAGAAGGTTGAATAGGAGGATGAGGTGAAGGAAGAAGAAGAAGAAGAAGAAGAAGGAAAAAAAAAAGAAGACAAACACAAAGACAAATACAAAAACAAGGATGAGAAAAGAAGCAGCAGAAGAAAAAGAGACTCACAAACAATCAGACAATCAACCAACTAACCAAGCCAACCAACCAATCAATCACACATACAAACACCATAAAAAAAATATTGTGAATAAACTACCAAATCCGCGAAGACGACAATGCAGTAAAATCCACTGACCGTAACCCGCCCCCCCCCCCCCCCCCCCCCCCCCCCCCCCCCCCCCCCCCCCCCCCCCCCCCCCCCCCCCCCCCCCCCCCCCCCCCCCCCCCGCCACCCCAAAAAAGGAGAAAAAACAAACACACACAGAGACACAGACACACACACACACACACACACACACACACACACACTCCAAACACACACATTTTTTTACCTGTGCCCAACACTGTGTGCAGAACAACTGGACCGCATCGAGGAGGGGATGGACCAGATCAACCAGGACATGAGGGACGCAGAGAAGAACCTGGAAGGTCTGGAGAAATGCTGCGGGCTCTGCGTTTTACCCTGGAAAAGGTTAGGCGCGGGCCATGAACATCTTTAACCCCTTGACTGCTAGGGGAAAAACTAAAAACAAAAACAAAAAAAAAAACAACCCAAACCCCCCCAAAAAAAACCCCAAACAAAAAAACATTGCTGAACTGAGATCGTTCAGTGTGGTATCAGACTTAGCGGACGGAGTGTCAGCAGTGAGCAAGGAACCACCACCACCACCACCACCACCACCACCACCACCACCTTCTTCTTCTTCGTTTGTGGTCTGCAACTCCCACGTTCACTCGTTTGTACACGAGTGGGCTTTTACGTGTATGGCCGTATTTACCCCGCTATGTAGGCAAGCCATACTCCGTTTACGGGGGTCGGGGGCGGGGGGAGGGATTTAGGAGGGGGTATGCTGGGTATGTTCTTGTTTCCATAACCCACCGAACGCTGACATGGATTACAGGATCTTTAACGTGCCTATTTGATCTCCTGCTTGCGTATACACACGAAGGGGGTTCAGGCACAAGCAGGTCTG
>NC_134879.1:20061235-20063735 GCF_041734735.1 Babylonia areolata
GGGCAGCCGTGCCGTGCGTAACGTGGCTGACTGCAAGTTCCCCCCAGGAGGAGACTGCGCGCAGATGGACGGAACAGCCTCTTCAACTTCTTTAACTTCGTTCTTTGAGGACGTTGTTTTCTTTTGGGGTGGGGGTGCGGGGTGCGGGGGCCGGGGGGATGTGGGGGGGGGGGGGGGGGCATGGGGAGGGGGAGGGGGGCGTTTTCTTCTTCTTCTCTACGGTTATGTCCCGTGGGAAACAAAACGTTGGTTTCATCGAATTCTGACAGAGACTGAGTCATTATGACTGTCTGAGACATGACTGGTGTTAGCTCGTGTGAGCATCATAGGATCACGTTGATGCTCTGAGCCCAGTTATGAATGAGCATTAAGCTTTCTTCCTATGTTCTGGCTCACAAGAGAAAGCATTCCAAACCCGTGCTTGATTTGTGAGTATTCAGCAAACGAGTTTTTATCGAATGTTCTGATGTTGTTGTTTTTTTTGTGTTTTTTTAAATTGTAACATTTTGGGCGAGGGAGACGGCGGGGGGTGGGGTGGGGTGAGGGGGGGTGTGGGTGTGGGGGCGTTGGAGGAAGTGGGTGGGTGTGGGTGCGGGAGAGGGAGGTAGTGTGGAATTTTTGATAACATGATATAGTTCCCCCCCATCCTTTTCGCTACTACCATTCCAGAGTTTTGTTCTTTTCATTCTTCTTCTTCCAGTTCTTTTTTCTTTCTTTTTATCATTCTTTTTATTCAATATACGAGATGTTTTAGTGTTTCATATAGTAACTTCATAGACATTTTAGAGAGTCTGAAGGAATCGTTGCGGTTTTTTTTTTCATGACTAATTATTTTTTCTTCTAAATCTTCAAGATGTTTTAGTGTTTCATATAGTAACTTCATAGACATTTTAGAGAGTCTGAAGGAATCGTTGCGGTTTGTTTTTTTTCATGACTAATTATTTTTTCTTCTGAATCTTCAAGATGTTTTAGTGTTTCATAAATATAGTAACTTCACAGACATTTTAGAGGGTATGAAGGAATCTTTGCGTATTTTTATTATATTTTTCTTTTCTTCTTTCTAAATCTTCAAGATGTTTTAGTGTTTCATGCAGTACCTTCATAGACATGTGAGAGGTTACGAAGCTATCATTGCGTTTAAAGTCACCACTTCAGTCATTTTCATTGCTTTACTTTTAAACAATGTACTGATGTCCGCACTCACATGTCACAACCATTTTCTCTCTCTCTGTCTCTGTCTGTCTGTCTGTCTGTCTCTCTCTGCCTCTCCCTCCCTCGCCTCCCCCCTCCCTCCATCTATTTTACAAAGTATTATTTTGGACAATGATATTGTTCGTCTTTTTTTTCTCTCCTCTTTTATGAAAGAAGTCCCTTCTTAAACATTTCGTTGGAAATTTGTATTGAACACACTTGTGATAAAAGTCATTATAAAATGCATTTGTTTTGTTTTTTGCTTACATTGTCATTTTGGAATGATAGTATTCTTCAGCCATGTGCTTTTCCTTTCACTGTTTAATGCTTGTTACATAGGTTTGTGCAATAGTTCTACTTGTATATATCAGGTTTTTTCTTTCCACTTTTATCTCTTGTCCCCGTGTGTGTGTGTGTGTGTGTGTGTGTGTGTGTGTGTGTGTGTGTGTGTGTGTGTGTGTGTGTGTGTGTGATGGGGGAGGGCAGGAAGGGGCGAGGGCCGGGCGAGGGATGCTTGTGTGAGGGGAGTGGGTTTAGGGGGTATGTGTGTGTGGGTGGGTGTGTGTGTGTTTGCGTGCGTGCCTGCATGCGTGCTTGCTTGTGTGTGTGTGTGTGTGTGTGTGTGTGTGTGTGTGTGTGTGTGTGTGTGTGTGTGTGTGTGTGTGTGTGTGTGTCTTTCTTTCTTCACCATTACGGCATTAGCCATCTCAAATCACATCATTAATTTATATACTTGTTTATCTTTCTTTTTTTTTTTATCAAGTGAAAACTGTTGCTTTTTAGGGATCGTGGGGGTGGGGCGGACAACCAAGATAGAGTGAACTGTCCAACACGCTAGACAGAAAACAAAATTCAGAGATGTCTGGGGTGAACGTGCGCGTGCGTGTGTGCGTGCGTGCGTGCGTTCGCTCGTATGTAAGTTGCAGATCTGACACACACACACACACACACACACACACACAAGTTTTGTTGACTGATATAAAGTCTGAATTTACACACCATCGTGATAATACTGATACAATCAGTGTGAAATTACGACCCTGTACAACCTCAACTAGCAAAACTAACGTTTGAATGTTTCAAAGAGCACGTCGCATTTTCATTCGAACATCTTGCACTTAGTTTTGTTCGTTTTTTTTAAAAATAATTTTTATTTTTTTTTTTTTTTACCTTTGATTGTTATGTCTATAAACCTTTCATTCACGGTTTTCATGACAAATAAGTATGATACTGGTTCTGATTCACACAGACACACATAGACACAGACGCAGACACAGACACACACAGACGCACATACACACAGACACAC
>NC_134879.1:20066235-20083735 GCF_041734735.1 Babylonia areolata
AGAGAGAGAGAGAGAGAGAGAGACAGAGAGAGAGAGACAGAGACAGACAGAGAGAGAGAGAGAGAGAGAGAGAGACAGAGAGAGAGAGAGAGAGAGAGAGAGAGAGAGAGAGAGAGAGAGAGAACGAAGAATAAGCACACATACGCAAGTATACAACGCAAAAATGGCTGCACAATACATAGCATCCTGCACATTTCTGCTGAGATACACAGTACCTGTTGATTCAATGCTTCTTTTCTTTCTTTCTTTTTTTTCTTTTTTTTTTTTAACAGTCTAATCAGGCATATTTGTTGATTTGCACATTGTATACGAATGTATGTTAGACTCACCCTCGTGTTTGAAAAACAACAACAACAACAACAACAAAAACAAACCCAACAACAACAACAACACACACACACACAACAACAGACTTCACAAAATGTTGAAAACCACTTCATAAAAGCGGGGACTATTTCCATAAAATGTTTGATAAATGGAGATATTGTTTCAGATTATGCAAATGAATATGGTCTATCACAGGCCTGTCATTATAGATCATCACAGCTACATTAACGGCTGTTTCAGGCACGTCTGCACTATGAATGTCATGAAAAACGCTTTTTGAACGCCATTTTATGCTTTTCGAACGCATTATTATTATTATTATTATTATTATTATTATTATTATTATTATTATTATCATTATCATTAAATGGAAGCGCATGTGCAAATAAACACCTCTGTGGAGTGATGGCATAGAGGTAACGCGTCCGCATACGAAGCAAGAAAATTTGAGCGCGCTGGTTCGAATCACGGCTCAGCCGCCGATATTCCCCCCCCCCCTACCCTCCACTAGACCTTGAGTGGTGGTCTGGACGCTAGTCATTCGGATGAGACGATAAACCGAGGTCCCGTGTGCAGCATGCACTTAGCGCACGTAAAAGAACCCGTGGCAACAAAAGGGTTGTTCCTGGCAAAATTCTGTAGAAAAATCCACTTCAGTAGGAAAAAACAAATAAAACTGCACGCAGGAAAATTACGTGGCGCTGCAGTGTAGCGACGCGCTCTCCCTGGGGAGAGCAGCCCGAATTTGACACAGAGAAATCTGTTGTGATAAAAAGAAATACAAATACAAATATGAGTGGTGCAGCGACGGGCGCAACCGGTTATCAGCCTGATGGTTAAAGCGTTGGATTTTCAATCTGAGGGTCCCGGGTTCGAATCACAGTAACGGCGCCTGGTGGGTCTGTCTTAATTAAAAGGGGTGGAGATTTTTACCACCATCTCCCAGGTCGTCAGCCTGAATGAACGAATGCAGACATGCTGTTAGTGCCTGAAGCCCCTTCATGTGTGTACGCACGCAGTAGATCAAAATACGCACGTGAAAAATCCCGCGGCAAGACTATATAATTATACGCCAGTGTTCGGTGGGTTGTGGGAACAAGAACACAGCCGGCATACAACCCCCACCCACCACACCCCTCCCCCCACCCCCGCTAAAAATTCAGCAGCGATTCATCATGATCTATTAAGAAATACTGTGCAATGTCCCGCGTGGTCCCTAACTGCTCTGTGAACCTTGAGGTATATAACATACAGCGAGGAACAAGTGCAGGGCCAATGCTTTGCTTTGCAGCACGCATGCATACTTATTTTCGGATATTACTTCACGAGAATAGTTCGATAGAGCAGCTTATGCAACTTTCCGTTTGTTTGTTTATCCAGTCTGTTTCTTTGTTAACGCTATGCTGGGTGCCCTTCTAATTGTCAGCTAAATATTCTGTGTGTCATTTCCCCTCCCCCTCCCCCCACCCCACCCTTTTTTTTCCCCATTTTTCAGTGAAGGCTTTTAGCAACACTGATTTGTTTGCTATTTCTTTTGTGGATGTTAGAAAAACAACGCAAGGGAAAAAAAACAACATCACATGCTGCTGTTGTTGCTGCTGCTGCTGTGCGTATACTGTGTTCGCGTGTGCGCGTGTGTGTGTGTGTGTGTGTGTGCGTGCGTGCGTGAGCGCTTGCTTGTTTGTGTGTGCTAGTGTGCGTGTGTGTGCTCTCACATGCGTGCGTTTGATAACGGTAATTCTTGAAAGAGAATGCGGGAATTAGAGGAGATAAGCAAAGCGGAGGTGTAATCAATATCATTACCATCTTTTGATCAGTTATCATTACTATCGTTGAATTAATCAGTTAGTTAAACAGATGGAAAAAAAAGTATTGATTAATTGTGATCATTTATTTATTTGTAAGCTCACACATATTTAGAAGTCGAAAATGCGAATGACGAAAGGGAGACATGACATGCAACGCTTGATCTTTGGTTTTTATCTCATCTATAAATAAATATATTGTACAATTTTGTGTTTGATGTGGGTGGGTTGGGGGAGGGGTGGAATTCAGAAATGTGTGATTTAAATAGAATTCAGGTTGCGTTTATCTTTACCTTTTATTTAAGAGGCACACACAGACAGATCATAAAGCGACAACTATCACTGGCTTATTGAAGTGTACCCCCCTTTTTTTCTCAAACGAACCAACGTTAATCAATTCGTATACTTGCTCGTTGTTTAGTACTATTTCATGTACCTGTATCCATTCCTTTCCAACACGCTGAGGCAGTACGTGTTTAAAAAAAAAAAAAATATATATATATATATATTAATTTTTTTATGCTTGACCATTGTGTGTAATTACGTTGGTGTTTAGTTTGAAAAGGTGAAAAATAATGTCCAGTCTTGACTAAATGCTAATGATGTGCCGTGCGTCTTTCTCTGTTGTTGCTCGGCTACCGAATAGTAAGTAGCCTGGGTGTCGTCGAATGGAAGGTGTATGAACAGAATGTGGACTTACATACTTACTGACTTACTTACTTACTTAGTTTAAGAATGCAAGCAAACAATAAGTGACTGTTCACAAAACTTGATGCATTCGTCTACACTTCAGGCGGTTCTGACTATTAGCGTGGGAAGTGTGTTTTTTTTTTTTTTTTTTTTATTTTTAAATAAACTGGAGGGTGTGTGTATCTGGCGTACAGTTGAGGTTCTGTTTGTTTTGTTTTGTTTTCCCACTAAGCAATGCTCCTCGGTCTGCACTTTTAACATATTTTCTTTGAGTGCAAGCTCTTGGGGGTAAAAAAACAAACAAACCCACGAACAACATCAGTACTGGGTTGAAGTTGTGTGCCAGTGATTTGTTCAGAAAAAAAAAGGAACTGACTGCTTAATTTGACGTTCAAAATCAAGTCAGCCACTATTTCCAGCCTGTTAGCATAACAACCGTCCCCTCCCCTCCCCTTTTTTTTTCAGTTGTTTTAAGCGAAGGGAGATAATTGCAGAAATTTGTGATGTTATTAAGATATTCTCACGTTTATTGTAATCCACAATATTATCATAACTATTGGCAGTTGATAATGAAGAAAAAAAAAAAAAAAAACAATCGAAAACGTTATCTTGTTCTTTCGAGCATTCCATTCTAACAGTCACTCATCGTTTTGAAAATCCATGTTTATGCAACAGAGAATGGCTGATGTTCATGACATGATGTGGTTTTAAACACTAATGATGACGTCATTTCTTTTGCCGTGTAGTTTGTGTTGAATTTTAATTGGCTGCTGAAGTTGTGGTCTTTAGTTGCTGAGTTGTGTGTGTGTGTGTGTGTGTGAGAGAGAGAGAGAGAGAGAGAGGGCGGGGTAGGGTAGGAAGCGCTTTTGGATTTACGAGGAAAATCGAAGAGCACACACACACACACACACACACACACACACACACACACACACATACAGCTCCATCCAAATGCAGTTGAGCATAATTTGATGTGTCGATGTGTGTGTACGCGCGGTTTCTTTTTTATATACAGACATTTTTATCATTGAAAAAAAGAAAAAAAAGGGTGGTCAGGGATGGAGGTAAGGGGTTGGGTTGGAATGAGGGTTCTTGAACTCATTATCATTCACTTCACATCATTTTGATCATCGAGTATCCTTCCAGGAATTGTGTGCATTAAAAAAAATCATATTTTCTTTCTCCCCGATTCTCTCTCTCTCTCTCCATTATTGAAAAAAAAAAAAAAGTTCCATGTACATTGACATTCCTGTCATTTTCTGCATCAGAATTGAATAAAAAAAATGGGCTTCACACTGGCTGTTACTTGGACATTTTTTTGTGTATCGAAAGACTTACGTGTGTGTGTGTGTGTGTGTGTGTGTGTGTGTGTGTGTGTGTGTGTGTGTGTGTGTGCGCATGTGTGTTTGCGTGTGTGTAATGAATCGAACAGAAAACATTTGTTTTAATCAAAATGATATGACGATTCTCCATCATCACCAGAAAGTCATCTAGAGAATGAATCAAAAGAATATATATCTAAAACATAATTAAAAAAAAAAAAAAATGATGGTACTTTCCTTGAGGCACCGTGGCAGAATCGGTTAGACGTTGCTCCCACCCCCCACCCCCCCCCACACACACACACCGCCCCCTCCCTCTTTCTGATCCAGTGTTCACCAGTGATGAGGGTTCGAGGCCCCGTTTCGGTCCTTGAGAGAGACACCTTACTTCCCAATGTCCCCACTCCCACCCACAAATGTGAATGGATTAGACTAACTTTTAAGGTTTTATTCATTCATTCATTCATTCATTCATTCATCAATCTATTTTATTCTTATTTTTTTTAATTATGTATTCATTTTTCATTTGTCTATTTATTTATTTATTTATTTGTTTATTTATTTATTTGTTTATCTATTTATTTATTTTGTCCATCTGTTTATTTGTTGACTTATTCATTCATTTATCATATTTCATTTTATTTTATTTCATTTCATTTCACTATTTTATTTTCCCCTGACGAAGGGCGTTTGGCAAGGCAAGGCAAGGCAAGGCAAGGCAAGGCAAGGCAAGGCAAGGCAAAGCAAGGCAAGGCAAGGCAAGGCAAAGCAAGGCAAGGCAAGGCAAGGCAAGCAAGGCAAGGCAAGGCAAGGCAAGGCAAGGGCAAGGCAAGGCAAGGCAAGGCAAGGCAAGGCAAGGCAAGGCAAGGCAAGGCAAGGCAAAAAGTTAATTTCTTGTGCCCCCTTGGGGGCATCGAAACGTTACATACATACATATTTTAGATATACCATGCAAAAAACAACAACAAAAAACAAAAAAAACAAAAAAAAAACAAAACAAAAACCAAAGAGGAAAAAAACAAAAGGCCAGTAGGCACCGCCAATATACATTAAACAATAACTCTTCCTCATCCATTTACCACAGGGCGTAGCTTTACCGAAAGGAACTACAAATAGAAGAGACAAATGAATTTAGTTTTAACAATATTCTTTTTTTTTTTTTTTCGGAAAAAAAATCTAAGTGGAATTTAAGGGAGTTTGGTTACGCCGGCTGCTGGTTAGGCTTCTGCTTAGCAGATGTGATGTAGCATATATGGAATTGTCCGAATGCCGTGACTGCTTCCTTGAGTAACTGAACTAAACTGAACTGTCGAGAAACACAGGTTTCGAAAACAAGGAAGATATTCTCTTCTGTTCTGTTTTCCCACACCTTTGAATTGATATAATTTTTTTAAGAGTCTTCACAGTGAGTACATTTAGTAAAATACTGACTGGTGCTGTGTTTTAATACACGTTCGGAATTGGACGATGATCATGAAAACAGTTCTGTTGAAACGCCTGCGCGCGCGCGCGCTCACACACACACACACACACACACACACACACACACACACACACACGAGCGTGTACGCACGCACGTACGCGCGCATTCACGCTCTTTATGCTTGTACTTGCGATAATAAGGTAAAAATAAATAAACTGTAACAACCGAGAATTATGGCAATATGGAAAAAACAACCCCTCCCCCCCCCCAAAAACAACAACAAAACAAAACAAAAAACAACAACAAAAAACAAAAACAAAAACAAAACAAAACAAAAAACAACAACAAAAAACAAAAACAAAAGAAAAGAAAACAAACAAACACACACACACACACACACACACACACACACACACACACACACACACACACACACACACACACACACAAACCCACCAAAAACAAGAAAAGAAGAAGAAAAAAGAAACAAAAAATAAAGATAAAAGAAAAGAAAAGAAAGAAAAAAAAAAAAAAAAAAGAAGAGAGAGAGAGAGAGAGAGAGAGAGAGAGAGAGAGAGAGCTGTGCCGACCTTTCAGAGGGAGACAATCGCTTCAGCTGGTGTGTCGAACAATCTGAAGTTATGTCCCTTATAATTGAACCGTGACTGACTGTTTGGTCTGTCTGTCTGTCTGTCTGTCCGTCTATCTCTCTCCCAGCTCGCCTCCCTTCTCTTTCCCTGTCTGTCTGCCTCTCCTTCTGTCTGTCTGTCTGTTTTGTTTTTTTTAATTTTTTTTTTAATCATTTTATTAGTATTACTATTATTATTACTACTACCTTTTTCTATATTATAATTATTATTCACTTATTTATTTATTTATGTAAGCTTATCTATCATTTATTCCCCCGTTTTATTTTTTATTTATTTATTTTTTCTCAAGGCCTGACTAAGCGCGTTGGGTTACGCTGCTGGTCAGGCATCTGCTTGGCAGATGTGGTGTAGCGTATATGGTTTGTCCGAACGCAGTGACGCCTCCTTGAGCAACTGAAACTGAAAACTGAAACTGTCTGTCTGTCTGTCTGTCTCCCCCATCTCTCTGTCTCGTTATATAGTTAGAATTATGAACATCGGGTTCTGTTATTTTCAACACTCACGTTTTGAATGGTAGGGGGCTGGAGGGACGTGTTCACGGTGGGGCAGAGTGAAGACCTGGACGCTTCATTGCTGGAAGAACGCCTGAAGGAGACCACGTGGACCTTCCGCTAATCAGCTGTGACACTGTGGAGACTCCATCACTCCTGCAATGTATCTGCTTATGGCTGTCGTGTGTTCCGCTATCAGCTGTGACACTGTGGAGACTCCATCATCCTGCTATGTATCTGCTTATGGCTGTCGTGTGTCCGCTATCAGCTGTGACACTGTGGAGACTCCATCACTCCTGCCATGTATCTGCTTATGGCTGTCGTGTGTTCCGCTATCAGCTGTGACACTGTGGAGACTCCATCACTCCTGCAATGTATCTGCTTATGGCTGTCGTGTGTTCCGCTATCAGCTGTGACACTGTGGAGACTCCATCACTCCTGCAATGTATCTGCTTATGGCTGTCATGTGTTCCGCTATCAGCTGTGACACTGTGGAGACTCCATCACTCCTGCAATGTATCTGCTTATGGCTGTCATGTTGTCCGCTATCAGCTGTGAGACTGTGGAGACTCCATCATCCTGCTATGTAGTGTTCCGCTATCAGCTGTGAGACTGTGGAGACTCCATCATTCTGCAGTGTATATGCTTATGGCTGTCATGTGTTCCGCTATCAGCTGTGACACTGTGGAGACTCCATCATTCTGCTATGTATCTGATTATGGCTTTCATGTGTTCCGCTATCAGCTATGACACTGTGGAGACTCCAGCAGCCTGCTAGTAGGGAGACTCCAGGGGGATACTGATGAGAGTAGGATTCCGACCAGCTGGCAGGCGTGGAAGCTTATCATCATTGGATGGGCTTTCAGCATATATGTCATGTATTGCACGATGTGCAGCTGTGAAGTGTTGTACGCATGATCGTGATATTGTGTGTTGGTTGGGAGTTGGTATGTGTTGCTATCAGCTGGTGTACATGTGGTGTACTCAGCGTCTGCTGTGTGTGTTCTTGGTGTGTGTGCTTGCGATGTGTTCGTGTCGATGTGTGGAGTACTGTTGAGGACGTGCATGCTTGTGAATGTATCTGGTGTATGGTGTAGTGTGGTTCCGCTATAGCTTGGGTGATGTGGGCTGGATCTGCTATGTAGGGGTTCGCGATCAGCGTGTGTGTGTGGGTCATCTGCTGCTAGTGTTTCTGTTAGTGGTGTATGTGTGTACCGTATCTGGTGTGGTGGTGTGGTCGTGTCGTCTGAATGTAGTCTCTTATGGCTTCCTATGTTTTATCTGCTATTGCTGTCATCTGTTTACTTTGCTGCTGGCATGGCTGTTTGATCAGATGATGCAGTTCTCTCACAGCGGTATTCTCTTATCAAGTTAAAACATGGAAAAAGAAACTAAAAAGTGATTCCAATCCTCTCAAGTCAACTTGGAACTCGATTCGTGTCGGTCACGCCTTAGAATGATGAAAAAAAAATCACAAATCAACTACGGGTTCGAATATTTACTCGTGATTCAATTGGGGGGTAAAAAAAAAAAAAAAAAGAAAGAAAAAAAAAGAACACACACACACACATACACACACGCGCGCGCGCGCCCCACACCACAACACAACTGAGGCACACGCCATGTTTTAATTAAAAGAGAAAGAACGAGCGAACGAACGAATGAAATTATTTTTTATTTTTCCAATGTATTGAGAAAAGCACAATAACAAGAATTTTATTCATCCAGCCCTGGGGTTCAAAACTAAGAAAGAATAGCACAAGAAAAGAAAAAAATAAAGAGAAATAAAATGAATAGAGGAGGAGAGAGAGGGGCGAAGGGAATAAAGAAGAAAAGAAACTAGACAGACAGACCGGCAGGCTGGCAGGCAGATAGGAAGGCAAGATTATAATCATTGGATTCTGGTCTTGTGCAGAACAGTATAATGTCAGTATAGTGCAACGAAATGTGCAGAGTGAGTGAAGTGTAATGTAGCGCAGTGTTGTGTTGTGTAGCGTAGTGTGGTGTGGTGTGGTGTGGTGTAGTGTGGTGTGGTGTGGTGTAGTGTGGTGTAGTGTGGTGTAGCGTAGTGTGGTGTGGTGTGGTGTGGTGTGGTGTGGTGTGGTGTGGTGTAGCGTAGCGTGGTGTGGTGTGGTGTGGTGTGGTGTAGTGTGGTGTAGCGTAGCGTGGTGTGGTGTGGTGTGGTGTGGTGTAGTGTGGTGTAGTGTGGTGTAGCGTAGCGTGGTGTGGTGTGGTGTGGTGTGGTGTAGTGTGGTGTAGTGTGGTGTAGCGTAGCGTAGTGTGGTGTGGTGTGGTGTGGTGTAGTGTGGTGTGGTGTGGTGTAGTGTGGTGTAGTGTGGTGTAGCGTAGTGTGGTGTGGTGTGGTGTGGTGTGGTGTGGTGTGAATATCATGGTCTTCTTTAGAAGGTACCCCTATGTCTTTCTTATATCTTCAATTCATTCATGGCTGTAGGGTTTTTGTTTGTTTCCTTGAATTGTTTGTTTATTTTTCGAATGATTTCTATCTTAAGGACATGTTTTCACATGTTTGTGTGATGGATTTCTATCTTCAGGACATGTTTTCACATGTTTGTGTGATGGATTTCTATCTTCAGGACATGTTTTCACATGTTTGTGTGATGGATTTCTATCTTCAGGACATGTTTTCACATGTTTGTGTGATGGATTTCTATCTTCAGGACATGTTTTCACATGTTTGTGTGATGGAATTTCTATCTTCAGGACATGTTTTCACATGTTTGTGTGATGGAATTCTATCTTCAGGACATGTTTTCACATGTTTGTGTGATGGATTTCTATCTTCAGGACATGTTTTCACATGTTTGTGTGATGGATTTCTATCTTCAGGACATGTTTTCACATGTTTGTGTGATGGAATTCTATCTTCAGGACATGTTTTCACATGTTTGTGTGATGGAATTCTATCTTCAGGACATGTTTTCACATGTTTGTGTGATGGATTTCTATCTTCAGGACATGTTTTCACATGTTTGTGTGATGGAATTTCTATCTTCAGGACATGTTTTCACATGTTTGTGTGATGGATTTCTATCTTCAGGACATGTTTTCACATGTTTGTGTGATGGAATTTCTATCTTTAGGACATGTTTTCACATGTTTGTGTGATGGAATTTCTATCTTTAGGACATGTTTTCACATGTTTGTGTGATGGATTTCTATCTTCAGGACATGTTTTCACATGTTTGTGTGATGGATTCCCGGGGTGCAGAGTGGGGTGAGCTGAGTTCTATTGTTTTATTCACTTCAGCTGGAGGAAGGGAGACCGTGCTGTCGCTTGAAAATTGGAACAGGATGTTCTGACTAAATCTTCCACTTCGAGAGGCCCTTCCTGAAAACTGGACAAACATTTCAGTTCTAATCAATTCCTCGTATGTAAATGCCAGCTTGAAAATTGTAACAGCTGTCGGAAGCCAAACTGTACGGCACCCTGGAGGAGCTGCGACGAACGGCAGCCTTCATCGAGGACACCGGGCTGCTTATCTAATGGGAGGCGAACGAGGAAGAAGAAGAAGGATGTTCTGACTAAATCTTCCACTTCGAGAGGCCCTTCCTGAAACCTCGAGAAACATTTCAGTTCTAATCAGTTCCTTGGGTGTAAAAGTCAGCTAATCAAGCTTCCTTCCCAGGGAGAGTAGTCTTTTGTTTTATACGTTTGGAATCCATGTTTTCATGTTACGTTCAAGTACAGTTAGTTTTATTCTTTGTGATGGAATACATGATGAAGGAATTAACTAGTTTTACGAAATTCTCTCTCTCTCTCTCTCTCTCTCTCTCTCTCTCTGCGACACCAACATCGATCTTGTAGAATCTTCGCTACATCAGGGAATAAATGACATCTCAGACTGGTATTATCAAAATCACATGGAACTTAACCCACATAAAACAAAACGTATGGTACTGACATCAAGACAAAAACATTAATGTTGGCATCTCACATTAAAGCTCGAGGTAAACAAGAACTCAATTGGACAGGTTTATGAACACCGCGTTCTTGGGGTAATCATAACGAACTGAAATGGCAAGGTCATATCAACCATGTATGCAAACAGTTAGCTCGCAATTTGTTCTTACTCAATAAGCATAGATTTTACCTCGATGTTCCAAACCGAAAATTATTCTTTGGGGCATATTCTCTTTCTCATATTAATAATGCATCTGCAGTCTGGAGCAATGCCAGTCACAAGCAGCTCAAAAAGATTAACTCATTGCATAGACGAGCAGCTGAGCTTATTTTACCTGAGCATTTACCTTGCAAGGGGTTGACGCCACTGACAACACGCTGGGCAGTGCGGGTTTCTGGTCTGCAGGCCACACAGTGGGAGAAACAGTACAGGCGAATGAGCCGGGTAAACTATACTGAGTAAGAGACTACTACTCAAAAGGCCATGCACATTGCGTCTGCACTTGTCCGGAAAAGGAAATCAGCCGTAGTAGTAGTACGTCTGTAGTCTTTTAATCATTGTTGCTCAAGACATCATGTTTCACTAGAAGAGGTTTTACAGCTGCAGTAGCAGTTTTGAATACAGATAGCAAGATGCCAGACACCTAAATAACTGAAAGGTAGAGGAAGAATGGAGAGCTACTCATACTAGCACTACCACTTCTGCAGCTCATGTTACTTTCACAACTACTTCTTCAACTACTACAGTATGTTGAAATCTGACCAGCTTCTTAGCATAGGAAAAATTTCCAGCACACTTTACTTGCACGTTCGCTGGTACAAGACGGCCTTCGGTGACTTGTACAGACCACCATTTTGACCAGTGGCCGACTTGAAGTGGCACGTGCTGCATGTTTCAGCACAGACAAAGGTGCGGCATCGGGAACTTTTGCTGCACTTTGGTTCACAGTTTGTCACGTTGCCACTGGATGCACGGGAGAACAGGCTGTACTTACGTGCCAGGTCCATGCCTTTGTATGCCAGGTATATGTCACCAAAGGCCCGTGTGCAAGCTGCAACACGGGCGTTACATGTTTAGAAAAAAAGAAGAAGATTTTTAGGTTATACATAGCATGCGCAAACGCGCACATACGTATGCGCGCGCGCACACACTCACACACACACACACACACACACACACACACACACACACACACACACACACAAGTTGGTTCGCTGTTATAGTTGTTAGTTTTTCATTAGAAATATGTTATATTGTTATGTTTTTTTGGGTTTTTTTTTAAACAAAACTTAAATCAATAATTTTCACACACATACACACACACACACACACACACACACACACACACACACACACACACACACACTTTCACTTACTCGTATGCGTACACAGTAATCCTCCACCCCACCCCCTCCCCCTCCTCCCACTCGATTTTTTTCCTTCTCTCGTCTAATATCACTTACAGTGAAAAGACGTTAAACTAAAGAACGAACACACAAGCTCACGCACAGTCTTTTTCTCCCTCAGCTCTGTGAAGTCACCGGGGTGCAGCACAGAACAACTGTTCGTCAGTTTCCTTAAAGTCTTAACTCCCGAGAGCAAGGTTTCGGTTGCGCCCCTTTTCTCTGCATTCAAATTTTGTATTACGTGTAGCTGACACATGTTGTACTTTCCAAAGTCAATTCAGGTCTAGATTGGAAGCTGCTAGGCAAATCTCGCTCTCTGCCATAAATGAAGCCAAACCGTAGCTTTATTAGGCTTTTATTTTGAATAAACCTTCACCGACGTCACAGTGTCAGACTCTGGTGAGAAACTGGCTTGATTCAAATCGCCCGCCATTTATAGTCCGGTTCAGGCTTTAACGTCTGTCGGTTGTGTGTCAAAACCTGGGTCTGTGCAGATGGTTTTCCTGTCCATTCTGTCATGTTGTCAGTCTGTCGTTTTAATCCGTCTTCCCTGCCATCTCCCTCCTTCAACAGTCCATAAGGAGGACTGTTTTACCAGGCCATTGGACCTTGTTACGTTTCCATACCAGTGTAAAGTCAGCAGCTGTTAACAAGGTCCAGTGTGCTTCTTGACGGTTTCCATACCAGTGTAAAGTCAGCAGCTGTTAACAAGGTCCAGTGTGCTTCTTGACGGTTTCCATACCAGTGTAAAGTCAGCAGCTGTTAACAAGGTCCAGTGTGCTGCTTGACGGTTTGGTGCGCTTGTTATCGGTGTTGCTGTCAGTGTATATGACGTTTAGCATCTTGTGACAACACCTCACTTCTATCAGTGTATGACGTTTAGCATCTTGTGATAAGACCTCACTTCTATCAGTGTATGACGTTTAGTATCTTGTGATAAGACCTCACTTCTATCAGTGTATGACGTTTAGCATCTTGTGATAAGACCTAACTTCTATCAGTGTATGACGTTTAGCATCTTGTGATAAGACCTCACTTCTGTCAGTGTATGACGTTTAGTATCTTGTGATAAGACCTCACTTCTGTCAGTGTATGACGTTTTTCATCTTGTGATAAGACCTAACTTCTATCAGTGTATGACGTTTAGCATCTTGTGGTAACACCTAACTTCCATGGTTTGAAGTGATGCTATCAGTGTATATGATGTTTAGTATCTTGTGATAACACCTCACTTCTATCAGTGTATATGACGTTTAGCATCTTGTGATAACACCTCACTTCTATCAGTGTGTATGACGTTTAGCATCTTGTGGTAACACCTAACTTCCATGGCTTGAAGTGATGCTATCAGTGTATATGACGTTTAGCATCTTGTGGTAACACCTAACTTCCATGGCTTGAAGTGATGCTATCAGTGTATATGACGTTTAGCATCTTGTGACAACACCTAACTTCCATGGCTTGAAGTGATGCTATCAGTGTATATGACGTTTAGCATCTTGTGACAACACCTAACTTCCATGGCTTGAAGTCCTCTTTTCCAAATCCGGCGTGAGGGCCATGTCTCGGATGTATACAGGAAGAGATACCGGTGAATATATCAGTGCATATAGGAGTCTGATTTTGTGTTTCATGGAGATGTTTGATGTTCTTCCACATATGCTTCATTGTGCACAGTTGATGTTGTCTACCCTTGAGAGGGTTTCCGGTTTGGATCTTTATAACTAATGAGGGATCCCAGGTAGGTGAACTGTTGAACAGTTCTTTGTTTCTGTCCATGGACAGATATATCAGCAGTCATGATGGTGTTGTAGGTGGCCACCAACCTGGTCTTTTTGGCGTTGTTTTCCATGCCATATCTTGCTGATGCTTCATCCAGCCTTTTAACAAGCTCGGCCACTACTAGCCAAGCGGTAGATATCGTTTTGCGAAATGGAGATTAGAGATGGTTCTTCCTCCAGTGCTTACCATGCTACAGACATGATCGTCAAGCGCGTCAGTATGATGCGTTCCAGGAATATGTTGAACAGCTTGGAAGACATGAGGCAACCCTGACGGTCTCCAACTGAAGTACTGGACACTCCTCAGTAACACCCTGTTTGAGTATTACACAGGTCTGGACACTCCTCAATAACACCCTGTTTGAGTATTACACAGGTCTCTTTGGAGTATAGACGCTGGGTGGCGGTGACACGCTTTCACACGATCTTAATTTCATTCAATTTTATTTTGTGGTTCAAGGTTCCTTCCGAGAGACAGACATACATAGATGAAGACAGACTGACAGACGAAGAAACATATGGACAGACACACAGACAATGAGGCAGACATACACAGACGTACAGACAATGAAACAGACATAAAGACATGAAAAGAAACATTGCCCAATGGATTTACCTTCCAACAACAACAGAAAAAAAAATAGATGCTTACTCCTCTCAGTGCTCACTCTGCTCAGTGTCCATATATGTGCTCCTTCTACTCGGATTTCCCCTCTTTCAGTAGAAAGCAATGTGTGGAGACTATATTCAATCATGGACTGCATCAGCAACCAGTGGAGCTGTTTCAGAAGAGGCTGAATGTATTCACTCTCAATGCCCTCAATGACCTTACGATTACTCCCCCTGCTTCCCCCGCCCACCTTTTCATCCGCTCGTGTGCCCTTTCAGTTGGAGTCACGTTTTGTCACGTACCTGGGATTCACGTTTTGTCACGTGGGATATTCCTGGGAAGGAACACGTGACTGGGAAATGTCAAAAAGTGACCTTTGTCGTCGTACGTGCATCTGTGTCACCTTGTGGCACGTGTACGATGATACGAATTTCATATTTAGAAGTGATCAGTCAGTTTCTATACCCAGATTCAAACACTCGACTGTTGGCCGCCGTTCTTCCTCTGTTTCTGGACCTTGCAATTGGAATGAACTTCCTTTTTCGCTTCGTCAGGTCTCCACACTCAGCTCTTTCAAGTCTGGCCTTAAAACCCACCTCTTCCCAAATTAGCCTCCCTTGCCTGCCCTTCCTTGTCTTTAGTTTCTACAGTTTTAGAGTTATGCATGCGTGTGAATGACTGGTGCGAAAGCGCTTTGATTTGTCTCTGTACAAGATCCAGCACTATATAAATACCATTATTATTATTATTATTTCTGATCAACCAAGTTTAAAAGCAGTGTGTTCGAAGTAAATGCGCCATATACTACTTCTTTGCGTCACACTTTCGAAATCAGAACCACTGGCCTTCCCAGCAACTGCGCAAGTATCACGGACAGTGTGTGACTGATCGTTATGTGTTACTCTGATCTGTGGAAGATTCCGAAGGCAGAAAAATGAGTACCTCTTTTGTCGATCTGGAATAAAATAAATAAAACACATATTATGTTTCAACTGTGGCCGCTCATAGTTAAAAGGAAATAAGCACACGAACACACACACACACACACACACACACACACACACACAGACGGAAAGGCAAATCCTCATCCATCTACATCACACTGACACAGGCTTTGAAAGCTATTCACACAGACACTCACCGCTCACACAGGCGTTCAGATAGTAATCGAAGAAGAATCCGCCGTCACAGAGACACTGGCCATAGAAACAGGCAGCCATGTTCTCCGTGCAGTCACTATTACTGGTGCACGGTTTCTTGATCCAAACGTCTGTTGAAGCAGATCAACAGTCTGTTAACTTTGACCAGTTCATAGCAGTAATAGTAATAGTTGAATTTGTGTATCTGACAGTGAGCGAACGGGAATGGGTAAAAAAAGTTGTTTATTTCGTCTTTTTATTGGGGGTGGTGGTGTGTTTTTGTGTGTTGTTTTGCTTTTTTTTTTTCTTTTTTGAAGGGAAAGCAAAGCAACTAGTTAGGACTGTGCAAGTTTGAAACTGAAATGCAGAGCATCATAACTTGAAGCTATGGAGTCAGTACCAATGGAAACTGGGTCATTCTGTCACAAACCACTGTCAGTAGGTGGAGCCGCTATTTGAAAAAAAAAATCATATATGTATATATATATATATATACGTATGTTGGTATGTCAACCATATACATTTTCCCATTTACAATTACGTTTTTTTTTCCATTGATCCGCTGATTTATTAAGATTTTTTTCCCATTGATCCACTGATTTATTAAGATATATTGTGTTTGATTCCAAACATGATTCCACGAATATTGATGCCAAGCCATTTTCCCAGTAACCAGGGAAATAGGGATTCAACATGTTTCCGAAACCGCACAACGGGTCTGCACACCTACAAAGAAACGAGGCATACACGCTAACAAACATGTCTGTACAGTCACAAGAAATGCGATGCACGTGATATGACGTCATCCATGACTGAGAAATCGTAGGACAGGGTGTATAACAGACACACAAAAAACAACAACAACGAAAAAAAAAAAAAAAAAAAAAAAAAAGTGCACGGCCCTGATCTCTCTTCAAACTGAGCTAATGCTATTATTATGTTCTGTATTCTCGCATACTCTTACACAGGCAACGTAGTTGCACATAACTTCTCATCTGCAACATACCTGTAATGGAGAGAGCAAAGCTGCGGGCGCCATTCACTTTCTCCTTCTTCTGTTTCGGGGATTGCCACTTGCTGTGGGTCCGACATCTACCCGCTGACCCGTCCGGACCTGGGGTGAAGGTGTTCATGGCACACTGTGCGTCACCCTTACACATCAGACTGCACTCAATCCTGGACCTTGCCTGCTTCTCCCATAGCACGTCTTCCGTGAACATGACGTCAACAAGAGGCAGCGACTTGAAGAGGGTGGTGCTGATTGGCTGAAGAGATGTTGTGGCCTCAGTCACGTGGCCCCATGTAAGAACTAAGGCCAGCCACAACAGACCTTTGGTCGGCGAGTTCATTTCGTGTTTGTTCTCGTGAAGAATTCTCTTCTGGGTCCTGGATTTGGGTAAATAAGGATAAGCAATAACTGAGGGCAATAGCTCGATATCATGTTCATTCTTTCATCCATTGTTCATCGTGTTTTCTAGAGAGCTAAATCATTCTAAAAGAGTTATTGAAACAGGTATTGTTGAAATCAGTAATACTGTTATTCGCAATGTCACATTAATCTACAATGTTATAATTGTTTAATGTGTTGCAATGAGTGATGCTGTCACAGTCTTGAAATAGTGCTTATGCTACAGTGTGTAATCTCAAAGCTAACCTTTACATTTGAAATGAAATAAGACCAGGAATATTTTCCAGCAGAACATATTCAGAAGACATTCGAAGCTGTAAACAAGCAAATATTACCTCAGTAACGGTTCAATGAGCAGCTGTCACGGTTCAATGACCAGTTTTTCCTCAAGCCAAACGATACTCACGGATGGTGAGTTGTTCAGACTGATTCAGGCCACGCAATGGACGTTGTCCTGTCGTCCCTCATCACAGACAGCCAGCGGACCCCCAGACTTACGGTCACGTGATCACAATTCGTCCCCCT
>NC_134879.1:20088735-20143735 GCF_041734735.1 Babylonia areolata
GGAATCCCACCGGGATCTGTTTTAGGTCCAGTGCTCTTCATACTGTACACTGCTCCTCTCGCTGAAATCATCAACCGCCATAATGTCAGTCATCATTCTTATGCTAATGACACTCAACTCCAGAAGAGTGATACCCCTGAAAAATTGTGGTCGCCCTTGCAAGAAACATCCAACTGCTTCCTGGACATACAAAACTGGATGACTCTAAATAAGTTGCAATTGAACGCGGACAAAAAAGAAAAAAGAAAAAAAAAGGGGGGTCATAGGAACTAAACATCTCTTAAAGTAAGTGTTCATTTTCTCTACGACGAGCCTGAGGGCGAATTTCTGTACTCAGGTTCAGACAATAAAGTGATTGACTGAATGATTGATAGGTTCAGCCACATGTCAAGCATTCACCCCCCACTCCCCCATTTTCTCACAGCTGATGTGGTGTAGCCTTTATGGATTTGTCCGCACACTCTGACGCCTGCCTGAAATAGGAACACGGCGGTTCACGAACTGACAGAGTAGACAAGGCAATCAGAATGACAAGTATATCGATCATCAAAACAGAGCAGCTGTCATGGTAGTAACATAAAAGAAACAACAGATATTACAAAAAGTTCTTCCAGACCACTGTCGTGATTTATCGATTCCTAAATGGACAAGAAAATAAAATGCAATTCACGACTGATGGGAAGTGGCGGCGCACGGAATTATTCAACAGACAGTGGAGCAGTGCCAGTTTCTGGCTGTCACGACCTACAGGAGAACGGCGAATACCCCCACACGATACAGCACTGTCACCCAGACAACACAAACACACACTATAAAAATGTAACTGTTCAAAATGTTGTTTTTTTTAAATTTTTATAGTGAATACATAATGTCTAAAAGGGGTTCGAGAGATGGGAACAGAGCGTTGAGGGGGTGGGGTGGGGTGGGGGGATAATGGATCGATGTGATGCACGCACTCACTCTGTCCTCGTACCAACAGCAGGGCCACATGGAGTGGGTTTTTATAGAGTGTTAACAAAACAACAACACACAGCAACGCAACACTGGCTCAAACAGACCTGAGCCTAAACATAAGCAGTTGCTACTAGCATAAGCAGCACACAGCCATGTACACATTTCCTACGAAGCAGTTCACCTTAGAAAAACACCTACTAAGCAGCACACCTGGAACACACACACAAAACCAAGACCCCAGGTAAAAACATTAATACCAACATATGCTGGACATCACTGCTCTGAAGGTATACAACACACAAACATCAGTCTGTCATCAACCTAAGCAATTCTTCACTTATCTTGGCACCATCAACCACATGTCCAGCAATACACTTTTCTCAAGGAGATTTATGTCAAGAAACTCAAGTTCCGGGAAGCGTATCCAACACTAACAATTAGTAACATAAAATACCATGCAAACACACGACCGACAACTCTCAGTGCTTAACAACTCCTATCATCACTGATGACTGAACATGGATGGCTGTTTCCATTTAGACTGAACAAATTTCCACAAAGTATCCCCAATGGCACAATTACATGAAAACCATAACATAAAAATGTTACATGTCTTTTTGTATTTTGTATTTCTTTTTATCACAACAGATTTCTCTGTGTGAAATTCGGGCTGCTCTCCCCATGGAGAGCGCGTCGCTATACTACAGCGCCACCCATTTGTTGTATTTTTTCCTGCGTGCAGTTTTATTTATTTTTCCTATCGAAGTGGATTTTTCTACAGAATTTTGCCAGGGACAACCCTTTTGTTGCCGTGGGTTCTTTTACGTGCGCCAAGGCCCGTGTGCGTCTGTCTGAGTGTGTATGTGTGCGTGCATGAAATATGATTGAATGACACAGGAAACGAATGATGAGCGGCCAGTGGCAGCCGTCAGTCGGCTCTAACCAGGTAGGCAACCTGTTGTGCGCTGAATCAGAAGAGAAGAAGGAAGGAAGGAAGGAAATTTTTGTCAACAGAACAGGGTCTAAAAGAAGAGATCAGCAGGATGACGGAAGAGATTGATCGACTTGAAGAGTATTCAAGAACAGATAACCTGAGACTGGTTGGAATTCCTCAGAAATGTGAAAGATGCCATGTGTGCTGCTGCCGTGTGTGACACCATGAACAGTGGAACGTGGTGTGAGAATGACATTGTGAGAGCACATCTATAGGTCAGTTTGGACAGGATCCACCCAATGATCGTAAAATGTAATCAGCGGAGGGGCAAGATGACCTTGATAAGGGACAGAAAATAAAGGAAAACACTTGCAGAACAAAGGAGTGGGTGTGACAACTGATCTGACCAGAGGGCAACCTGACATTGTGACAACTGATCTGACCAGAGGGCAAGCTGACATTGTGACAACTGATCTGACCAGAGGGCAAGCTGACATTGTGACAACTGATCTGACCAGAGGACAAGCTGACATTGTGACAACTGATCTGACCAGAGGGCAAGCTGACATTGTGACAACTGATCTGACCAGAGGGCAAGCTGACATTGTGACAACTGATCTGACCAGAGGGCAAGCTGACATTGTGACAACTGATCTGACCAGAGGGCAAGCTGACATTGTGACAACTGATCTGACCAGAGGGCAAGCTGACATTGTGACAACTGATCTGACCAGAGGGCAAGCTGACATTGTGACAACTGATCTGACCAGAGGGCAAGCTGACATTGTGACAACTGATCTGACCAGAGGACAAGCTGACATTGTGACAACTGATCTGACCAGAGGGCAAGCTGACATTGTGACAACTGATCTGACCAGAGGGCAAGCTGACAATGTGGCACAAGCCAAGAGAGAGGGGAAGGTGGCTTACTTTGTTAGAGGGACGATGACTGACTTTTCTTTCTTAACTATAGCGTTGAAAATATGTACTCCCATTTAAATGATGTACCTTTTATCAGTTATGTAAACACATTTGACATTGCTTGTTTAACTGAGACGTTGCTCGTTGAACTGAGACATTTGTTGGTCATGGGTTTGATTTTACTGGCATTTTTCCTGAACATATGAAATATAGTGCACCAGCAAGGAAATTATACACACATGGAGGGACCGCAGGAGGTGTTTTTGTTTTGCTGAAGAAATGCTTTGAAAAATATGTAAATCAAATAAGAATAGATTGTGAAAATGCAGTTGTTATCAGAATGAATGGAAGTATGTTTGGTGTGGTAAAATACATTGTTTTCGTTGCATGTTATGTGGTTCCTGAGCGAGGACCAGCAGACAACTTGTGTGATTCAAAAGTTGGAATTGCCATTCTGGACGAACATTTGTTGCCAGTTGTTGGTATAAATGATGTTTATTTGTTAATTTATTGAGATTTAAACGCAAGAACAGGAAATGAACAACCACAAGAGGAAAACATGTCAGTGTTTATACAAAATGTATTTAATGATGATGGTGATGAAATCAGAGGAGAGTGCATGCGTCTCTCAAAAGATATGGTTATTGATAATTTTGGAAAATCACTGTTAGACTTTTGTATCTGGTTTGTTTTGTTAATACTTAATGGGTCATGTGATGATGATGCAGATGGTGATTTCACTTTTGTTGCGCCACAAGGGTGCAGTGTTGTTGATTTTCTTGTACCCACAGATTTGTTTAACTTCTGTAAAATGAAAATAAGCGATTGTTTAAGTTCATGGCATTTACCCATTGAAATGAAATGGGAAAAAATTGACTTGAATGTAGTAGATGGAGAATCTGACTCTTCACCAGTCACGAGTGTTGAAGAAAAAATGTATGGTCGGATGAAAATGTTAACAATATACTGATTAGCTTAATTCCAAAGATTTTAAAGACTGCATGGCAAGGATTGAAGAAAAGCTGAATGAAGATGTTAATGGATGTATTGATTTGTCTGTGAATGCTTTGTATGCAGCTGCCACATGTATGGTGAGGACTGTTGGGAAAAAGAAAATAATTTTCAATGATTGGTTTCACAAGGAATGTAAAAACAAGAACAGATCAGTGAGGAGACTGCTCCAATGCTTCAAAGGAGCAAGAACAGAGGTAAAAAAAAAAAAGAAAAAAGAGCGAGCGGATGCATATATGACGAGATAACTCGTCAGCGCAAGCATGTACGCTTCGCTGCCACAATGACGAGATAACTCGTCATCGAAATATTCTGACTTTTCCCTGGTTTGCATTGAGTTCGTTGGCAAAAATACTGGTAGTTCAGCTTGGGGAATCTTTCTAGATTCTGTTCATAGCTAGAAACCCCATCTACGTCATGAGGCAGTCCTTTATTTGAATCAGGGGGTTGGTAATGAAATAACATTTCGCAGAATTAAAGGACAGGCTTATATCTTCTTACAAACAAAACTGGCACTCAAGAATGGAAGAAAATGACTAATGCACATGATTAATAATGATGATGATGATAATAATAATAGCTTTTTTATATATAGCGCTATAATTCAAGCATAAGCAAGCTCTAAGCGCTTTACAACCCAGTACCTAACGTGGAACAAGAAAGCATATAAAAAGCAGTAGAAACATAAAACAGAATTATTAATATTATAAAAACACAATGCATAAAACTTACAAAGTAACATACTCTCAATACTATAACTGTTACACTCCAACACACATACAAAATACACACATGATTAAACGGCTGAGATAACAGCAATTTTCACTTAAAATACATACATGTATAAAGGAGCGCAATTGTAATTTGCATGCCATAGATTTTGTAAAAATTGTAAAATAAAGTTTTGGATAGAAACACCACCACCATCCATCTACCCACCCCCATTCTCTCTACTCACACATCACACACACTCACATTGCCATGAGTCTGAGACAACAGCACTATCTGAGTTTATGACAAGCATTTTTTTAAAGAGACAAGTTTTAAGATTTGCTTTAAATGTAGATAGATGAGTTGTTTGTCTGAGAGCAATAGGCAGAGAATTCCAAGTTGCTGGGCTGAAGGTGGAAAGGAAAATGACCTCTTTCCACTGGAGTTAAGGAAGTATCGGGGAACAGTTAGCTGGGAGGAGTCAAGAGATTTCAATGTTCTGTTTGGCAAGTATGGGTTAACAAGCTCAGAAAGATATGAGGGTGTGGTATCACAATTCAGGCAACTTTATATTCAATTCTGGCTTGAACAGGCAACCAATGAAGTATCCACAGGAGAGCAGTAGCACTCTCTCTCCTCGACTTTTTAAAGACGAGTCGAGCTGCGCTATTCTGTATTGGTTCTTCTCCTTTAAAAGCATGTTTCAAGCAGAGAAGTATTTATCAGTAATTACAAACAAATGGCAGAGAGACACTCTTGCCAGATTTAGAAATCGCACTTTAGGTCTTTGTGCAAATAAAAGATGCTTTGATATTAACGCATCAGAAGTTAATATCTGTCTAGAATGTAATAATGAAAACTCTAATGAAGACGAAGTGCACTTTGTTTTCATGCAAAGCGTATCACAATTTGAGAAAGGAAAGTAAACTGTTTCAGCTGAATGTCGTGAAACAAAAAACAACAACAAAAAACAAAACAACAACAACAACAAACAAACAAACAACAACAACAAAAGCAAAAACAACAACAAACAACAACAAAACCAACCAACCAAACAAAAAACAACAACAAAAAATCCCAAACTATCTGTGATATATAGTGTCGTCTGAAGACGAGACGGTTATTAGATCTCTTGCGAAATTTATTGCTGATGCCACTGAAGTTAGGAAACAAAAACTGAGTGATGGTAACTGATTGTCCGCATGAAATTTATGATCTGAAAGTGAATGTATTCAACTTTAGTTGTAGTGCTCGATGAATATTGTTATTTGAAATGGTCCAGTTTGACTGGTGTGTTGGGTGTCCGGGTGTCATGGGTGTGTGTGTGGAGTGTGGGCCGGCGCGCAATGAGAGCGTTCCGCATGTGCGAGTGTTTCTGGCTGGGTATGGGCATGAAAATGATGGGGGTATGGGTGTGTTTCTGGCTGGGTATGGGCATGAAAATTATGGGGGTATGGGTGTGTTTCTGGCTGGGTATGGGCATGGAAATGATGGGGGTATGGGTGTGTCTCCTATTCCCCTTCATACCCGGGTGGTGTGAGGAAATAATAATAATAATAATAATAATAATAATAATAATGTGCCTTTATAGAGAGCCCTTTCTCACTAAGAGCCCAGGGTGCTTTACATGAAAGAACAATTTTACAAATTACATAAATCATTCATGATCACTCTTTCTCAAAACCCCTCCCTCTCCCCCACTTCTCCCCACCTCCCCCCTTCACCCCCTCCACCCCACACACTCTCCCTTTCCCACATACATCCAAAGTGAGCTGACATGGGTGGTGTTGGAGAACAAGGAAGCTGAGAGTGCTTATAGATAGGTTTTAAAAAGATGTGTTTTTAGTGATGAGCAAAAAGCAGAAACAGAATCAGATCCACGGATAGGATGAGGAAGGTTGTTATGAAGAAGAAAGAACGTTCACCATAGGTTCTTGTATTGACACGAAGAAGTTTCAAAAGGTAACAGTCAGAGGAAGAGCGGAGATTTCTTGCGGGGGTGTAAACACTGATACGGTCATAAAGATATGTAGGTCCTGCGGAGTGGAAAGCAGAATAGCAGAGACACGCAACTTTATATTTAATTCTCGCTTCAATGGGGAGCCAATGTAGAGTGCGGAGGTGATGAGAAATGTGATCAGGACGTGGGACTCTGAGAGTCAGACGGGCAGCATGGTTTTGCCATGGACACGACATGCACCATGCCGAAACGGGGATTCGAACCCTGATCACTGGTGACGGCTGGTTCACAGGTTCAGTACCTCAATTCTGCTGTAGTTCTTCCTCTCAACTTTTTCAAGTGGTAAGATACTGGACCGAGTCCAGATTTGAGGAAGAAAATGTAAATAGTGCTTCTTCCCAGAGTATCAGGCGGCTCATATGATGTCAGTTTCAACATACTGAACATTCCGGGTTATATCATCACTGTCTGTTTCTTTTTCTAACGACAAATAAAATGCCAAAATCATGCGCCGACATTTTATGTTCTTTTTTGGCTGTTCTGTTGTATGAATGTCTTTCCAGAACTCTCTCCGGTCCCACAAAAACCACCTAGTAGATATAATCACGCATCAAGAGAAATGTTTTTCAACAATTTTATACTCATGATTGACTTGTTTATATCTATGCCAAGTTTCAACTTTCAAAGAACTTTTATGAATATTTATAATCTTCTTTCCTTCCGTTTGTTAATCTTACACTCATTGTCGAACCAGTCATCAAAACTTCTGCATAATGGGTGTTGACATGGAATATTTCATTGTAATTCCAATGTGCTCAATTAGTTTTGACTTTAAGACACTTCATTTGACAAACTGGATTAAACAATTATCTATGTCTATTGAGTGTCCAGTTTCATAACATTTTACCATTTTTTTTATGCGTCAACGTGAATGTTGTCTTAGCATACACCATATATTGTGATTAAGGAACACATGACTTGGTCTCCAAAGTAGTATTTCTAGTTGTACACTTGTCTTTTATCCACTTACTATGGTGTAAGAGACAGATTTTTCTGTTTCGGGGAAGAAGCTATTGGCGAGAATAGATAGAATGAAAAACTTGGTATGTTTAATCCTGGCGATATTGAAATTTGCTTTTCTTCGTTGCTATCTTTTGCACATTTATTTATGGCAGATGAGGTCCAGAAATAATGGTGACAATGTTTACAATTCTGTTGTGGGCTGTGGTTTTTGCCTTTGAAATGTGTATGTTAAAGTGAAAGTTAACGTTCTGTGGTGCTTGATAAAGTACAAACTCTGTTGTGCTTCCTTAGCACTTGCCACACGTATTCTTTTCTTCTATTATAAAGGTGAGTTCAAACTTTACCTTTGTCGCTTGGTGCTCAGCCCAATAGCCACTACAATGCTAAGTCCATCTCATTCGTCAGTTAACGGCCCATATTTAATGCAGTTGATCTGGTCTCAACCAATCAATGGCCAGAACATAAAAACAAGCGTGCTGCACGGGCCCATAAGTTGTTAGCCAATGTGCTTCAGGAACGGAGCAGAGGACGGGTTCTGAACACGTGATCAACAGCCTGGGGGTCTGCTGGCTGTCTGTGACAGGACAACGTCTTTTCCCATCGTCTGTGTGAATCAGTCGGACTTACATACAGCCAACACGCTGGTCACGCCTTGTCACCAGTCTGACTGGGACTGCTCCACTGACTGCTGTGTTCATGTGAGTGCATTACTTTTATTACGTTTGCGTGACCGAGACTTGAGTGCTTTCAGAATCAGAATCAGAATACCTTTATTATCTCGTAAAGAAATTAAGTGTAGTGAAGTCTGTGACACATACAAATTATAAGCAAAACAGTAAAGTTTTGAATACAATTTATACATACATAGCAAAGTAACACTCAGCCATAGCAAAGCAAGTGCGATAACTTTCCATCAATTAAAACACACACATACACTTGCGCACAATGGAACTTTAATATACAATGGTAGCATAACCGTTAATTATAAAGGTTAGTTTTAGATGAAATATACTTACCTTGATGGAAACTGTGTATAATTACTGACTGCATGATTGGATACTATACATTTGAAACGAATGTATGTCAGTATATATATATATATATATATATATATATATATATATATATATATATATATATATATATATATGTGTGTGTGTGTGTGTGTGTGTGTGTGTGTGTGTGTGTGTGTAATAAAAGTATAGATATGGTTATGTATGTATGTATGTCTCTCTCTCTCTCTATGAATGCATACATTATATATATATATATATATATATATATATATATATATATATATATATATATATATATATCGAGAGAGAAAGAGAGAGAGAGAGAGAGAATTTAATATACTACTGTGTGCATACATATATATAAAATAACACACACACACACACACACACACATATATATATATATATATATATATGTGTGTGTGTGTGTGTGTGTGTGTGTGTGTGTGTGTGTGTGTGTGTGTGTGATAAAAGTATAGATATAGTTATGTATGTATGTATGTATGTATGTATGTATGTATGTATGTCTCTCTCTCTCTCTCTCTCTCTCTCTCTCTCTCTCTATGAATGTGTGTGTGTGTGTGTGTGTGTGTGTGTGTGTGTGTGTGTGTGTATGTGTGTACTGCAGGTATCTGTATCTCTTGGGGCTGGCTGACGCTGAGTTATATCATGAAATGAAGCATAGTGTAGAGAGTAGTCCGAAACTTAAAGCGACACTCCAAAGGAGCATTATGATCATGCTCTTCATCATTCATCGTCAATGTACAAAATGTGTCCCAAATCCTGAAGTCTTTCATACTCTGTTCTTACGGTGACCTCAGTGTCGATACTCCTCCATTTCCATGGGTGGGGTGAGATCCTGTCAGGGTGTTTAGTGAAGGCACCTTCGTGGTGGGACTGTCGTTGGAGGGACGTGGTGGCAGTCTCCACTCTGAAGGAGCTGCATACTCAGAATGGTTCCGCGACAATGTCGCCAGTACGAGGCTCAGGAGATGGCATGTTGTGTATGTTGGGAAAGAAAAAGCGGACACTCCTGAACACCAAAGTGACCAGGCAGTCAGTGTGGAGTGTCATGTGGCGTGTGGCTTTCTAGCGACCTAACATCGCTAGCTCTCTGTGGACTGACTGTTGCAGACGAACGCTTGTGTGGATGTGTATGGGGAACTTAGAATGAGTCTTCCATTCTGCACTATGGATACATATAACAGACATCATTGTGTGAATCAGGATAGGTAACTCAAACAACATCTTCTCTCCACTGAAACCAGGACCAGTCACCACAGCACTTCAGTGCTTCATTCTCCTGGTCTCAGTTTGTCATTAAATGCATGTTATGTTTTGCCTGTAGGCTATATTTTCAATAGAAATGTCTGTGTGCTTTACAAATTGATAATTTCTTGATGTCAGCAACATCACAGAACACGATGACGATGAGATGTTAATCAGCAATCCAGCAAACATCCGATTGGTATTTTACATGCTGTACGGTATACGTGTTTTGTTTTTCAGAATAAATTTCTTTATCTCAACATTGACAAAAAATGTGTATAATTACAAGACGAAGGAACTGCAAAGGGAAAAGGAAAGAGAGGTTTACGCGTGAACAGTATACACATTGATACAGCAGTCACCTGCCAGTGTCACCCACCTGTCTTCCACAGGAGCAAGACGAAATGCTTCACTGGAGAAAACAAGAAATGAACACACCGACCAGAGATCTGATGTGGCTGGCCATAGCTCTGACATGGAGCCACGTGACTGAGGCCACAACAATACCTCAGCCAATCAGCACCACCCTCTTCAAGTCGCTGCCTCTTGTTGACGTCATGTTCACGGAAGACGTGCTATGGGAGAAGCAGGCAAGGTCCAGGATAGAGTGCAATCTGATGTGTGAGGGTGACGGACAGTGTGCCATGAGCACCTTCACCCCAGGTCCGGACGGGTCAGCGGGTAGATGTCGGACCCACAGCAAGCGACAAACTCCATTTGGGGGAAAGGAGGTGGTGAATGGCGCCCGCAGCTTCGCTCTCCCCATCACAGGTACATTGTAGATGATGAATTATATGTAACTAGGGTTTCTGCTTAAAACATATGTAGGTATGCATTACAGAGTAACAACATAACATTATGTATACCACTTCCACACTACTGCCACAAAACCAGAATATAAGCACTCTCAGCTTCCTTGTTCTCCATCACCACCCATGTCTTGGTTGACAGCCCACCTTAGAGAGTGTAAACTCTGATCTAAGACCTCCACTGCCTTTTGGCTGTAGAACACACACATGGAAAGGGATATGGGAGTAAACCCAGAGAAGAATCTGGAGCCTGAGCTCCAAAGACAGCCTGATGTTGACTTCAGCAACAAGCACTCATGCAAACCACTTTCCCAGACCCCACCCACTAACTCCTCCAGTCATACTCAAAATCACACACACACGCACATGGAGTCTAATCTCACAGTTTTCTTTCTCTCTACATATCCACACATAGCGCATAATACCCATAGCCACCGCCTCTACCTTTTTTTTCTCACTATCACCCTACCTCTCTTTCACATCTTCCTTCTCTACAACACAGAAGTGTTGACTTCTGAATAGACTCTTAACCTTTCACCTCTGACCCACCAGGTTCGACCTGACACGAGGATAACTAAACAGCGTCCTTTGAATCACGCATTCCTTCCTTATCACACGTGGATACGTCTTGTTGTTACTCTTGTTGCTTTACCGCAAAACGAAGGCTGTAATTAAAATCTGAAATGGCTGATGAGGCGTCACTGACAGCATGGCGGAATCGGATTCGTCAGCTTTATGGTTTGAAGCCATTGGTGTAGATATGTTCAGTTTCAGTTTCAGTTTCAGTAGCTCAAGGAGGCGTCACTGCGTTCGGACAAATCCATATACGCTACACAACATCTGCCAAGCAGATGCCTGACCAGCAGCGTAACCCAACGCGCTTAGTCAGGCCTTGAGAAAAAAAAAAAATATATATATAGATAAGCGTACATACATAAATAAATAAATAATAATTATGATATAAAAAAAGAAGAAAAAAAAAGATAGTAATGAAAATAATGATAAAATAATAATAATAATTAAATAAATAAGACAACAATGATGATAAATAAGCAAATAAATATAAAGCATGAAGACACACATTCACACATACACCCACACATGCATAACAGATATGCCCCCCAAAACGCAGTTCAATGATACTGGACAAGTAACGAAGTTGACTATTAGTGCACTCAGTCATAACTTAATTACATCCATCCATATTTACTTTGTTCTAATGGTGGTCGACAAAACATCATACAAGACAGAACACAGCAGCAGTCCTGTTTTTCGTAAATAAAACTGGGTGAACTGTCCAGTCAGGCCGGAAACAACTTTAGATAATGATTATGACAATAATAAAACTAATAATACTGATAATGAAAATGAACATAATAATGTATTTGGTAAAATGTTCAATCATGCTATAAACAACTTTAGAAAATAAAAAAAACAACAAACAATAGACCCCCCCCCCTCCACCCCCTAAACCCCCCCCACCCCCCAAAAAAACAAAAACAACAACAACAAAAAACAACAAAAAACACGAAAAAATAAAACAAAAGCAAAAAACAAAAAAACAACAACAAAACAAAAAAAAACACAACAAAAAACAAAAACAAAAAACCCACACAAAAAAAACAACCCCAAAACAACAACAAAAAACCAAAACAACCCCCCCCCCCCCATCGCCCCTCCCCCCCCCCCCCCCCTCCCCACACACACACACACAGATCTAGCTCTTTCAGAGCTCTCAAAGCGCTGTACAATGATACGTTAGTCAGACACAAGGTGCGCGCGCGCGCGCACACACACACACACACACACACACACACACACACACCCCACTTCCCCTCTCACGCCACACACACACACATACACACACGCACGCACGCACGCACGCACGCACGCACGCACGTACCCCGCTCCCCCTCCCCCGCCACACACACACACACACACGCACGTGCGTGTGGAACAAGTAGTCGTGGATCCATAGAATACATTATTATGAAACAGAGTGCCTTCCGCAAGCACTGCTTGAAAAGGAACGTTTCTAAATTTGTTTCAAAGAATGCAAGTGACCAGCCGCCGTGGAAAAGTGGTTAACGTCGCGGACTGACGGCTGGGAAGACGCGGGTTCGAATCCCAGCGGAGGTGGGTTTTTCAGCCCGCAGCCGGCTCGAGTTGAGTGTGCTGTGGGCTTAAATGGGGAGATTGGGACCACACAGTCGAGTGTCATCCACTTCAAGGATGCGTATTTGAGTGTGTTGCTCTAATTACCTGACCAAAACTGCTACATACATTCGTCACTTAAGCTGCAACGTTCAGTACATTTGACTCCAGGCATTTCTGAAATTACGTCAGCTGATAATGTGGCAATACACTTAATGACTGCAGTTAGTAAACATTATTTTGATCTGAGATCTGAAGCCGAAGTTCAAAAGATTCATTAGCATTACGGGAAACATTTTTTGTTCAAACACAAATGCGGCCTTTGTCTCTCATTTGAACATTGACTGTCGCCGTTGACTGCTCTCTTGGCATGACGTCACTCCTCCACTCGCCTTGACTTCGTTTGAGTGAAGAATGAAAATATGAATTTTCCATTGCTTTTATCATATAGAGATTTTCAGTTTACTGACTTCTGAATCTCTTGACACCAAATGCATATTAATCATTATTCTTGTTCTAAAGTTACAAGCAGGCAAAAGTACGTATTTTTCATAAGCCGTTTCTCCATTTCGTACTTTTCGGGCTCACCAACAACATCGGAAAGATTTAATAGGGGTAAATGAAAAAGCCGGAACGTCATGCAATGAACAGTTTAACAGTTCGGGCAACGTTCACACTCAACGGTCGGCGTATACTGGTCTGTTTGCACGCTTTGGCATCTCCTTGAAACTGAAAATGAACCCATGTGTATTTATAACGTTTGTCATTCTGATGTACCTTTTGATGAGGGATTCCATCAGGTGACGGTGATCCGTGACATAATGTCTCACTTTTCTTTGGGACTGACCTCCCCTCGCTTCACGTTGTGCTGTTGTCGTTTTTTATTCCAGTGTTCAGCCTGCACAGTCATGGCCGGTTTTCTCCCGTCCTGTCCATTCATCCATGCTGGCTTCATCAACTTTTTTGAAAAATGGATTCGAGATAACAATTAACATGTTTGCTATAAATTAGTCAACTTTGACAAATGTTTTCGCTGCTTCAACAGACTTTTGGATCAAGAAACCGTGCACCAGTAACAGTGACTGCACGGAGAACATGGCTGCCTGCTTCTATGGCCAGTGTCTCTGTGACGGCGGATTCTTCTTCGATTACTATCTGAACGCCTGTGTGAGCAGTGAGTGAACTGACTGTCTGTGTGAATAGCTTTCAAAGCCTGTGTTGGTGTGGTGTAAATGGATGGGGATCTGCTTGTGTGTGTGTGTGTGTGTGTGAGTGTGTGTGTGTGTGTGTGTGTGTGTGTGTGTGTGTGAATGCGTACGTGCATGAATGTCTGCTTATATATGATACTCAAATCTAATTTCTTTCTATAACATGTAACACTGTGTGTTGCAGCTTGCTCATGGGCCCTTGGTGACACATACCTGAAGTACAAAAACCATGATCTGCCGGGCATATACAACATTTTCTCCCGTGCATCCAACGGTGACCCGAGGAACTGTGAACCCTACTGCAGCAGGGATCCCCGATGCCTCCTGTTTGCCTGCACTGAACGCTGCCGTACATGCTACTTCAAGCGCGGCACTGCTCAAGATGGTTTGGGGAAAATTGTAAGGAATGCGAACTTGTTCCAGCGAACATGCAAATAATGTGGGTTGTTGATTTGCTTCACTTACTTACTTATTGCCTTTCATGCCAGAAAGCTGCTTGATTTTCAATTTAATGTAGTAGCAGTAGTAGTAGCAGTAGTAGCAGTAGTAGTGGTTGTGGTGGTGGTGGTAGTCGGCGGAGGAGAAGGGGAGAGGAAGAGGAGGGAGAGGAGGAGAAGATATCCTTTTCTTACTTCACCTTGTTGAAAATAATAACTTTCTGCTTTCTGGCATATCTCCTGTAAAACCTGCAGTGAAAGTAAAAGGACGACTTGAACAATGGTTGCTAATAGACTACATATTTGTTGCTGGTGCTGATTTCCTTATATTATCAAGTGCAAATATCTTAAGTATGGATACATCTACCATTGCGTATTTCTTCGCAAAGACCCAACCTCAGTACTTTTTGAACAAAACACATGGACATATTTATACCAGTCGTGAAAAAATAAATGACCACTCATCCTGGAAAGAATGGTTGATTAACTGACAACATTCCCATGCTTAGAACAAAGCCGAAATTATTTTTTCCCGTGCTTCCTGGACAAATATCTACAGGCGGTTAAATAACGGTAGAGTTTCCTGATGTAACGTTCAGGCGACACTGGTGGCCACGATGGTTGATATCGTCTCTCGTGTATGTTGGATGTGCTGGTTTGCTTCGCGATGGGAGCATGATTCACAGAAAACATGCTGAAATGCATCATGATGATCACGAGAATAGCTCAGGACAGAAGTTGTGCTCTTCTCTAAAGGATAAAGGTATTTCATTGTCAGGTTGTTCACTAAAGTCTCCACAGAAGGGGTAGGGTGGGGATGTTTGCTTTTTTCTACAATACAAAATTAAGAAGTCATATCGGGTAGACAAGTATCTACAATGTTTACAAATGAATCATAATGCAAGTATCTGGAACTGAAAAAAGCAACAGAGAAAAACTAAACTAGGAAACAAAAGCAATGATTGGGAATACAGCAATGATAACATCATAAGTTATCACCAACTAAACTAAACTAGGAAACAAAAGCAATGATTGGGAATATAGCAATGATAACATCATAAGTTATCACCAACTAATCTAACAGGAGGACAAACAAATTTAGATAAAGTGATACAGGTTGTCAGAAATAACGATAAACTGCCCCCTGATAAAGGGATACAGATTGACAGAAATAACGATAAACTGCCCCCAGATAAAGGGATACAGACTCACAGAAATAACGATAAACTGCCCCCAGATAAAGTGATACAGGTTGTCAGAAATAACGATAAACTGCCCCCAGATAAAGGGATACAGATTGACAGAAATAACGATAAACTGCCCCCAGATAAAGGGATACAGGTTGTCAGAAATAACGATAAACTGCCCCCAGATAAAGGGATACAGGTTGACAGAAATAACGATAAACTGCCCCCAGATAAAGGGATACAGGTTGTCAGAAATAACGATAAACTGCCCCCAGATAAAGGGATACAGGTTGACAGAAATAACGATAAACTGCCCCCAGATAAAGGGATACAGGTTGTCAGAAATAACGATAAACTGCCCCCAGATAAAGGGATACAGGTTGACAGAAATAACGATAAACTGCCCCCAGATAAAGGGAGAAAGGTTGACAGAAATAACGATAAACTGCCCCCAGATAAAGGGATACAGGTTGTCAGAAATAACGATAAACTGCCCCCAGATAAAGGGATACAGGTTGACAGAAATAACGATAAACTGCCCCCAGATAAAGGGAGAAAGGTTGACAGAAATAACGATAAACTGCCCCCAGATAAAGTGATACAGGTTGTCAGAAATAACGATAAACTGCCCCCAGATAAAGGGAGAAAGGTTGACAGAAATAACGATAAACTGCCCCCAGATAAAGGGAGAAAGGTTGACAGAAATAACGATAAACTGCCCCCAGATAAAGTGATACAGGTTGTCAGAAATAACGATAAACTGCCCCCAGATAAAGGGAGAAAGGTTGACAGAAATAACGATAAACTGCCCCCAGATAAAGGGAGAAAGGTTGACAGAAATAACGATAAACTGCCCCCAGATAAAGTGATACAGGTTGTCAGAAATAACGATAAACTGCCCCCAGATAAAGTTATACAGACTCACAGAAATAACGATAAACTGCCCCCAGACAAAGGGATACAGACTGACAGAAATAACGATAAACTGCCCCCAGATAAAGGGATACAGACTGACAGAAATAACGATAAACTGCCCCCAGATAAAGTTATACAGACTCACAGAAATAACGATAAACTGCCCCCAGATAAAGGGATACAGACTGACAGAAATAACGATAAACTGCCCCCAGATAAAGTTATACAGACTCACAGAAATAATGATAAACTGCCCCCAGATAAAGTTATACAGACTCACAGAAATAACGATAAACTGCCCCCAGATAAAGTTATACAGACTGACAGAAATAACGATAAACTGCCCCCAGATAAAGGGATACAGGTTGTCAGAAATAACGATAAACAGCCCCCAGATAAAGGGATACAGATTGACAGAAATAACGATAAACTGCCCCCAGATAAAGGGATACAGACTGACAGAAATAACGATAAACTGCCCCCAGATAAAGGGATACAGACTGACAGAAATAACGATAAACTGCCCCCAGATAAAGGGATACAGGTTGACAGAAATAACGATAAACTGCCCCCAGATAAAGGGATACAGGTTGACAGAAATAACGATAAACTGCCCCCAGATAAAGTTATACAGACTCACAGAAATAACGATAAACTGCCCCCAGATAAAGTTATACAGACTGACAGAAATAACGATAAACTGCCCCCAGATAAAGGGATACAGGTTGACAGAAATAACGATAAACTGCCCCCAGATAAAGTTATACAGACTCACAGAAATAACGATAAACTGCCCCCAGATAAAGTTATACAGACTGACAGAAATAACGATAAACTGCCCCCAGATAAAGGGATACAGACTGACAGAAATAACGATAAACAGCCCCCAGATAAAGGGATACAGGTTGACAGAAATAATGATAAACAGCCCCCAGATAAATGGACACAGGTTGACAGAAATAACTATAAACTGTCCCCAGATAAAGTTATACAGACTGACAGAAATAACGATAAACAGACCCCAGATGAAGGGATACAGCCTGACAGAAATACACCCACTGAAACGTACGCATTTACGTAATGTTCGCAATTAATCCCGTGACCTTGACCCCATTCTTACCCCTGTCCTGTATGATTGTTTACATGAAATGACACCTTAAGTTACTGTCATTATGAACAAGCATTTGCCATCCAGCATTGTGCCTCAGAGTTTCAAGCATGCCTTTGTAAGGCCCTTTAAAAAAAAGTCAAACCTTGATCTCAACTGTTTGAATCACTGCGGTCCAGTTTCTAATCTACATTTTTTGTCAGAGGTGTTGGACCACATTGTGTCGAAACAGTTGCTGCAACATTTTGAATCGCATAACCTTCTGGAACCGTTTCAGTCAGCCTACCGTAAGTGCTATAGCGCTGAAACTGCCTTGCTGCAAGTGGTAAATGGCCTCCTTCAGGCCTCTGATACTGGTTGTTTGTCTGTCTTGTCATAGCTCGACCTGTCGGCAACGTTTGATACCATATACCATATACCATGGCATTCATATTACATGGTTGCGTACCATTTTGGCTGCTCAGGAGCGGTCCTGGATTGGTTCACATCATATTTAACGTGTTGCACCCAGTCTGCCCTTTTTGGTCATGAATCCGCTCCATCTGTGTTGAGGTATGGTGTGCCACAGGGTTTAGTCCTGGGTTCAGTTTTATTTACTATATACACGCAGCCTCTCAGCACTGTCATTCTTCTGTCAAGTCTCTCATACCATTTCTTTGCAGGTGATTCTACTGTTCCCAACTCTTGATTTTCCAACTCTTTCCTGTAGTTTGAAAATTTGCATTGAGGATTAGCCGAGTGGATGAGTGAGAACAAGTTGGATTGATGAAGGAAAAACTGAGCTAATTGCCACTGGCACCAAATCAAATATAAAGCAGGTCAACTCTACCTGTATTTCCATCTCTGGCTACGATATACCTTTCTCCCAGTCAACTGTCAACTGTCTATGGATGAATATGTCACACACTTGTGCAGCACTCTGTTCTGTCATCTTCGTAGGTCAGGCAGAATTCGCTCTTTCCTTTCCACTGCTGCTGCCAGCAAACTAGCAGTTCTTTTACACTGTCTAGATTAGACTACTGCAACTCTCTTCCAGCTGGTCTCCCGGATAACAAACTAAATAAACTTCAACGCTTCCAGAAAATCATGCAGCCTGACTCGTGCTCCGCAAACCCAGGCATGAGAGTGCATCATCACTGCTCAGAACACTTCATTGGCTTCCTGTTAAGGCAAAAATTCAGTACAAAGTAGCTTATCTCTGCTTTCAGTGTCTCTGCCACAACAATATGTCATCGTATCTTTCAGATCTTCTTCATCTATACCATCCCTTATGGTTGCTTCGCTGATTTGACACCTCTCTACTGACAATTCCTCGGTTCTCCTTTGAGACCTGTGGCAAAAAGTATTTCTCTGTCTTTGCCCCCACACTGTCCCTCTGTCACTCCTTGCCTGTCTCTCAGAACCCCCCCCCCCCCCCCCCCCCCAGTGTTTTTCGACTTTTAAACAGAATTTTAAAACGCACCTTTTTTGGTCTCACCTAGCATGATGCATACAGATGAGTACCTTTCTGTGTATGGTTGGGAGGGAGGAGGGTGTAATTGTTTCTAAATTTTGTACTTTAAAATGTTGGTTTTTATTATATTGTTATGTGTGTGACCGGTGTTAAAGAGCTGTTAAAGAGCTGGGAATGTATTGTCAGTACTGTGATACGGTTTTCGGTAAGTATTGTGATACGGTTTTCGGTGTATTGTAATGTCGGGAGTAGTTTTTAAGTATTGTGATACGGTTTTCGGTGTATTGTAATGTCGGGAGTAGTTTTTAAGTATTGTGATAGGGTTTTTAAGTATTGTGATATGATACTGCATTATTTAGTCATATTCATGTGATGTGCATGAGGAATGTGTATTAGTCATATTCATGTGATGTGCATGAGGAATGTGTATTAGTCTTTGATGTGTGTGTGTGTGTGTGTGTGTGTGTGTGTGATTGTAATGGGTTGTGCATGAAAGATTTTTTTCACTTTGGTGTTTAAATGCTTGCTTTTGAATATCTGTTTCTACATTGTACAGCACATTTGAGCATGTTTTACCTAGAAAGGCACTTTGTAAGTTATCATTATCATTATTATTACTATTATTATTACTATATTCAACACCGATTAACGAACCGTCAATAATGTGACACGAAATAAAAGGAAAGTGTCGTGATATGGCAACGATATCAAATGTGACATTTTTTAGCAGCATTGTTTGCAATCACGTTTTAAAAAGGAATTATATATATATATATATAAAGCAAACAAAGCAAACAAAGAAACAATGATTCGTGGATATACAATAACCGAAATAGATCATTCCGTAAGAAATTCCGATGATGATTGCTGATTGTTGCATTGTACTGTTCTGCTTCGTATCTGTATTTCAACTCAGTAATGGCCCCCTAAACAGGCTGGAGATCTTTAAAAACATCAACAAAACCAGTCAGCACACCCAGTTCTCAGCTGTGCCCCAGAAGAACTGAACACTGAGACAGGCTGACTGACTGATCGGTGATGTGAAGTGCAGGGAAATCTTTGTTGGGCTGTGTGCTGCTTGTAGGTGCTGCTTTAGCCGAAGGGTGATTTTTTTTTTTTTTTTTTTTTTTTTTTTTGACTGTGAGCTGCTTGTAGGAAGTACTTTAAGTGTAGGGTGAAGTACTTCATGTACGGCTGTGTGTTGCTTCAAGTTGCTTTTGCTAAGTGGGGTGAACTACTTAGTGTGTGTGTTGCATTGTTAAGTAAACACTCCGTAAAAAGCACTCCATTTAGCCCTGCTATTGGTGTGAAGAGAGAGAGCGAGTGCAAGTGAGCGTATGCAACATCATAATCGATCCATCATCCCCCTCTTTTGGAATCAAACCACACTTTCGAACAGAGTTTTTACATGCGGAATAATAAACATTGATTTTCTTATGTGGCATGTACATTGTGTAGTGTGATATAATGGTATATACACTATGTCACTATGGCTTGGTTTTATTGACTCACTTGTGTAAACAAACCTTCATAGTCATACCATAGATAGGTTGTAAGTCTCCCGAATTTAGCCGTATTTCCGAATCATTAACAGTTTATTTCGTTGATGTTCGGTTTGGATTCTGAAAACCGCTGTTACTCGTTTGCAACTTCCCGATTGTCCGATTCCCAATACGCTATGACCTCGTTTTTCTTGATCGCAATTAAAAGCAAAGAAATAAACATTCTGGACAGAACACATACAGTGACACTAATACATTATTGACGTATTTACTTTATATGAAAATTCTAAAGTGGACTCTGAATTAACTAGAATGATTAGAAAAGAAAGTTTGAATCGATCGTTTCACTGCCTCGTCTACACGGCACTGGTCAGTGCAAATCTTGATTAAAACATGTTGCAAAGCCTAACGCGATGGCAACGTCTCCTTTACCCTGCATTAAAAAAATTCTTAAATAATCATCCACGTGTTTACTGCGTATGAACGTTTTAAAGTGGATACTAATTTAAACCCTTATGCTGCCAGGGAAATAAGATTTAAGTAAAATATATTTGCCACGGTTTTTTCACAAAAAACGGGTTTTTTTCTAAAACAATTCTATGCTCTTTGTTATTAGAGAAAGACCCATAAAAGTACATATTTTCTGAAAGGTAAATGGATAAAGAATACAACACACATGTTTTCCAGATTTATATATTTTCAGTGACTTGCTGTTGTTTTGAAATCAGTGTTTTGGTTTTTGTCACATTTTCAACTTGTTCATTACAAACATTAATCAGGTAATTTGCACTAATATATCATATTTTCTGGACAAATTGATAATGTCTGCACGCACAAATTATACTAGAACAACCACAATAAAAAAAAAAAGAAGAAGAAGAAAACAGACAGATACACAATGCATTGTCACTTCTCCAAGTGATAATATGTATGTGAGGACACGCCCCCTCAGTCTCCACCCCCCCTCCTCTTCACCCCTTTCACATGGTCACTTTACCCGGTTCTCATCAGACTGCTTTGGCTGAGTGCCAAGAAAATCGCTCACAGTGTGTCCTGCAAATAAATCGGTCACTTTCTGTCGACTGCTACAGCTGTACAGCTGCTGTAACAGGCCAAAACCTATCCCTGGATGGTTCTTATCCCGGGTAGGAACCAGCCTAGGCCATTTCTTACCCCTCCTGGCTGGAATATACCCCCTGTGTACACTTCGCTCACCCAACCAGTCTGTATGATAATAATGATAAAAATGGGAATTTATACTCCTTCTAATGCTCAAGCCACTTTGCAATTAATGCAAAAAAAGTAATGTGATGATGTTTGTCAAAAAAGTTATGTGATGATGTTCGTCCTTCGGATTCGAAGATGACCATGGCTTCAAGAGTCAGATGGAAGATCGGTGGCTGTGGGTTCAGAGGTGACTGGTGAGGCCAATCCGGGCCCTGAAGTCTCCCCCACATGTGGGACACAAGTGAGTGGGTGCTGTTGTGGCAGTGGATGCTGCTCGGGCCTTGCGCACAGCACGCTTTCGGTGCGCTTCGGTGATGCGCCTGGCTTCAGCTGCACGGGCTTCTGTGGTGATTATGCTGTGCCAAGCTGGACGGTCCAGAGCAAGTGTCTCCCACGTGTTGATGTCGACGCCCACGACTTTGAGGGACGCTTTGAGGCAGTCTTGGTAGCGTTTCTTCTGTCCTCCAACTGAGCGCTTGCCCTGACACAGCAGCTGAGCAAACAGTCGGCTATCTGACATTCTGACCACATGTCCGGCCCACTTGGCTTGGACATTCTGCAGAAGGGTTTAGACGCTGCAGAGGCCAGCTCATTCCAGGACTTCCGTGTCGGGGACTTTGTCCTGCCACATGATGTGGAGGAGTCTGCAGAGACAGCTCAGGTTGAGCTGTTTGGCGTGTCTGCTGTAGACAGTCCAGGTCTCGCTGGCGCAAAGGAGGGTGGTAAGGATCACTGCACAGTAGACCTTCAGCATAGTGGTAGAGCTGAGTCGTCTCCGCTCCCAGACGTTCTCACGGAGTCTCCCAAAAGCGGCGCTGATTTAGGCAATCCTGTTTTTGACGCTAGCGTCTATGTTCACACACACAGACAAACACACACTCACCACCACCCCCACCCACCCACAGACACACACGTATGTCCTTCACGTGCCGTGCCACGTCCGCTCACATCATGCTCACTTTCAGACATCAGAGAGGTTAACAGTGACCAAGTTGGCATGCAGTGCAGGGGAGCATGTCTATGTTTCCCCAGGTCTAAGTTCTCCCAGGTCTATATTCCCCTAGGTCAATGTTCCCCCACTGCTGACCATTGTTGACCACAGTTCAAGAGTGCTCAGACTGCATAATGTTGTCGCTTTTGTACATTATGTCTTTGAAGATGTTTGACCACTGCATGGCCACTACTGACCACTATTAAAGTTCAGCTTGCATCACATTGTATGCAATATTGCAACGTTTTAGCAGGATTTCACTGTACTGTTGGCCATTACTGACCATTACTTGCCACTGATGACCACTACGTCAAATTCTTCAGATTGCGTTGTTTTGTCCTGGTTTTTAGTTTTTGATTTTTCTCACTGCAAACTGACCACTGCTGACCGCTGACCACCACTGACCGTTGACCATTGCTGACCACTGGTGATCACTGACAACCACTACCCAGTGACTACCACTCACCACTACTGACCACTACAGTCCACTGACTACAATTGACCTTTGCTAACCGCTATCCCTTGCTGCCCACCACTGACCGCTGGCTACTGCTGATCACCGCTAACCACTGACCACTACTGACCACTGCTGGCCACCATATACTGACCACTAACCATTATTGACCACTGACCACCGATGACATCCATTGACCACTGATGACCACTGATTACTGCTGAGCAACAACTGACCACTACTGACAGCTGACCACCACTGACCACCACTGACTACTAGCACTACAGATCACTTACAACCGCTAACCACTGACCGACCAGAACCAGCCACTGACCACTGTATACTGACCACATGACTATTGACCTCTGATAACTACTGACCGCTTCTGACCACTGACCACTTCTGACCACTGACCACTTCTGACAACTGACCACCGCTGCCCAGCACTGACCACTGCTGACCACCACTGACCACTGACTTCTGGTAACCACTGACATCACTGTCCACTAGTAACCACCGTTGCCCATTACTGACCACTGCTGACTGCTGACTACCACTGACTACTGCTCACCACCGCTGACCACAATCACAGCGCACTATTGACCACCACTTACCACTGCTGAGAACCACTGACCACTATATACGCACCACTACTGACCACCACTGCTAACCACAGCTGACCACTACAGATCACTGACCACTGTTGACGACCACTGACCACTACATACTACTAACTACCGGTGAGCATGACTGACCACTACTGACCGCCACAGACCACCTCTGTCCGCTACTGGCTGGTGACCACCGCCGACCACTGTGGACCACTGACCACAACTGAGCACCGCTGACCAGTACTGACTGCTGACCATTGACTACTGCTGACCACTGCTGAACTCATCCCCAATCAATACTTCGTGCATTCCATTATAAAATAGAACTCATCCCCAATCACAGCCATATTACAAAACCTTGCATAACCGCAACTCTCGTGGTGTGCCACTACGTCTCCCTCTTTCTATTTCCAACTCAAGATTACTTGGTATAATTCATCAAAAGCAGTCACTGTACAACAGAGCGACTGAACGTCTCTAGGAACGAACTTCATGTTCAAACATAATATAAATTAAAACAGGTGTTCCATATCGAAAATATTAATTGCAAATAAGACAACAGTTTTATCAAGCAACAAGTTCATTGATTACTTTCCAGTTTTGAATAAAAGCCCATTGATAATAAATATTGTGTGAAATATATTCCTCGCAGTTCACACACCCTTCATTCTAATGTTGTTAATCTTGGCACTCTTCAAATATCAATGTATTTCAGAGAAAAAGAGAGGGGGTACGAAATGGCCCAGAGGATATAAACTGGCCTAGGCCAAACTATACCCCGGGTAAGATGTAGCCCAGGTCTTTTCTTACGGGGGTAAACTCTGGCCAAGAGTAAGACTCTCACGGACTCTGTATCGGCAGATGATCTTTTTAACCATTCTGCTGCCTTCAACGAGGACTGCTGTCAATATTTCACTGGGAAGCTTTGTTCGTCTCTCGCGTCGCCTGTGAAAGTCTTGTAAAAGCGTGACAATGAATAATGTGTTCATCGCGGGATAATGTTAGGTATTCACTCATTCCGGAAAGAAAGAGAATTTGTTTTTCTTCGCTGTTCATATGTTATATTTATATTCTTTGAAACGGAAAACTCGATGAAGGTATTGCTGTGTTACAAAAAAACAAAAACAAAAAAGAAGAAGAAGAAGAAGAAGAAAACAAGAAGAAAACAAACAAAGAAACAAATCATCGAATTTATCATTCTGTGTTTGTTCTAAAGGTGGTTTGACAGCTGCAGTAACACTTTTGAATACAAATGGATAGTTTCAGAGAGCATGTTTTGATCAAGATGGAATTAGAAAACGGTATGTGACGGAAAGCTACTACTGCTACTATTGCCGATCATACTACAGCGAGTTGAACATCGAGCGGCTCCCAGTCATGAACGGCAATATTTAGCAAGGGAAATCTCCAGGAATCCACTTTACTTGCACGTTCGCTGGTACGAGATCGCATTGTGATTAATTTTCACACATCCGGTTTGAGTAGTGACGCGCTTGAAGCAGCATCTGACAGTTTTCAGCACAGGCAAAGGTGAGGCAGGCGCGTGCGCGCGCACACACACACACACACTCAAACAATTACATACAATTTGAACCACCCTTATCCCCGCCCCCTCGCCACAGCAACACCTGAACTTCACCAGCAGACGAGTGCATGGGAGCAGACATTACGCGTGCATGTATGACTGGGCGGGTGAGCACGGGCAGCGTTTCTGTGGGGGTGATCGGAAGTGTTTATATGTATATGTTTTTTTGTTGTTTTGTTTTCTTTTTTCAAAATTTCTATTTATTTTTTTGATGGATTTCGTGTATCTTAATGTAAATGTACTGATTATATTGGCGTGACATATGTGCGTGCATACGAGCGTACATCCATGTGTATGTGTGTGCGCATTTTACGTATATACTTATATTGTACTTTCCTGGATGTTTTTATATATGCATTCTTGTACAATACCTTATTGTCTTAACGTGTGTGTGTTTGTGTGTGTGCGCGTGTGGGTGTAGGGAGAGGGATAGGTCTATCATCAGCTTTTGGGAATTCTTATTTGACTAGTTTCAATCTCTTTTTCTGTTGTACATGATCATTTTATGTTGGTGTTTACAACGAGCCTGTGATTGCACAAGTTAATTTCTATGTGGATTAATAAAGTGTTTTTGAATTTTTGAAATTGAATTTGAACACGCAGACGCAAAGGCCGTCAGACAGACAGACATAAAAAGAGGAAGTGTCCAATGGAGTTTCCTTCCGAAAACAACAATAAAACAACAGAGGCAAAGCATTCGAGACTCACTTGTGATACACTTTTTAAAAAAAATCCAAGCTTTTTATGTATTGAGTATAATGCATTTACTGTTATATTTATATTTTTTGTATTCTCTAAACTTGGCACATTGATCTGATATTCGACCCAACAAAAGATCTGTCATTATTATCATTTTTTGTTCAAACAGGAACTTCTTTTGCTAAGCATGGAAGTTTTGTTTATTGCAAACGTTTTGGTGCAGACAGTAAAACAAGGGAAATTACTCTGCTGGGGAACTTAGTTTGCTTTAAACTGATCTTTCTCATCTTAAACATTACATTTTGAAATTATACTCAATACATAAAAAGCTTGGATTTTTTTTTAAAAGAGTGCATCACAAGTGAGTCTTGAAGGCCTTGCCTCTCTTGTTTCAAAATGTAATGTTTAAGATGAGAAAGATCAGTTTAAAGCAAATTAACTCCCCTAGCATTACAGAGTGATTTCCCTTCTTTACTATCTGCACCAAAACGTTTGCAAAATAAATAAAACTTCCATGCTTAGCAAAAGAAGTTCCTGTTTGAACAAAAAATGATAATAATGACTGCTCTAGCTGTTGGGTCAGAATATCAGATCAAAGTGCCAAGTTTAGAGAATACAAAAAAATATAAATATAACAGTAAATGCAGTTTGCATATAATTAGGCTTCATTCTTTATTTTTTTTGTGCCCATCCCAGAGGCGCAATATTGTTTTAAACAAGATGACTGGAAAGAAACGAATTTTTGCTATTTTTATGCCAAATTTGGTGTCAACTGACAAAGTAGTTGCAGAGAAAATGTCAATGTTAAAGTTTACCATGGACACACAGACACACAGACACACACACACACAGACAACCGAACACCGGGTTAAAACATAGACTCACTTTGTTTACACAAGTGAGTCAACCAGCCATAATTTGTCCCAGCTTCACACAGATGTTCACTCTGCTTTGTGTCTTCATAGGCACTCACTCTTCTCGATGTCCAAACCGGTAGTTACTCAATAATATAGTGTTCACATCCGTTCGGATCCGTTCCCTGTGGGAGTGAAGCAGGGCTGCATCCTGGCATCCACACTGTTCTCCATTCTCTTCTCTGCCATGCTGATTGACGCCTTCCAAGACTGTGACCAGGACATCTACATTCAGTTTCGCACAGATTGCAAGCTTTTCAACTTGCGACGATTCCATGCCAGGTCCAGGGTGTTTGAGGCACTGTTGAGAGAGTTCCTCTTCGCTGATGACTGCGCACTTGCTGCACACACCCATGAGGACATACAGTTCATTATGGACAGGTTCTCAACCTCCTGCAGGCACTTTGGACTCACCATCAGCCTCAGCAAGACCGAGTCCATGTACCAACCAGCTAGCTCACAAGTCGACAAGTTTTGCTACCTGGGCAGCAACGGAGCCCTTGATGCAAAAGTGACGCTGTGCATCACCAAGGCCAGCTCCGCCTTTGGCAGACTCAACAACAGGCTGTGGAAAACAAAGCATCAGGCTCATTGCCAAAATCAAAACCTACAGAGCTGTTGTGCTGACCACCTTGTTGTGCTGCTGTGAAACATGGACGACGTAACGCCGTCACATTCAACAACTTGAGCAGTTTCACCAGAGATGCAGACGAAGGATCCTCGGCATAAAGTGGCAAGACAGGGTCTCCAGCCTCCAGGTCCTAGAGAGGGGCGGCCTGCCCAGCATCGAAAGCCTGCTGAATCAGTGCCAGCTACGCTGGACAGGACACGTTATCCGCATGACAGACAGCAGGATCCCGAGGATGCTTTTGTATGGCCAGCTGAAGGAAGGCCACCGTGAACTTGGAAGACCCTGCGAGCGCTTCAAGGACACCTTGAAGACAAACCTCAAAGCCTGTGACATAGACATCGCTTCCTTGGAAACTGATGATCTGGACCGCTCTCGCTGGAGGATGCTGTGCTCTAGTGGCATAAAGACGTTTGAAAACAAGAGAACGCTGGCCATTAAGGAGAAGCGTGAGCGAAGGAAGCAGGGCTCAACTTCTGGAGACGTTTTCCCTTGCAACAACTGTGGGAAGTGCTGTTCATCTAGAATCGGCCTCTTCTCCCATATGAGGACACACACTGACAGATAAGCCTACCTGCCTACTCATCCATCGGTCCGACGGGAGACTCCATTATTATTATAGTGTTCACATCGGTATTCACTCCAAGCTAAAGGTCTACAGAGCAGTACTTCTCCCCACACTACTGTACGCCTGTGAAACTTGGACAGTGTAGCAACGACATGCCAAGAAGCTGAACCACTTCCACACAACATGCCTCAGGAAGCTACTGAACATCAAGTGGCAAGACAGGACCCCAGACACGGAGGTGCATGCAAAAGCCACCCTTCCCAGCATCTTCACCATCCTGATGCAGTCCCAGCTTCGCTGGGCTGGACACGTGGCGCGCATGCCAGACCATCCGCTGGCCAAAAGACTTTTCTATGGCAAGCTGCAACAAGGGAAGAGATCACACAGAGGTCAGAAGAAGCGCTTCAGAGATACGCTGAAAGTCTCTTTGAAAGCGTTTGCTATCAACCCTGACTCCTGGGAGGAATCTGCAGTGGACCGTGACAAATGGCGCGCTGCTGTGCACAAAGGCGCCAAGTTGTGCGAGGCCAACAGGACTGCTGCAGCTGTTCAGAGGAGGCAGGCCAGAAAGTCACGGGCAAACAAGCTCCCTGACAATGATATGCCTGTCTTTGTCTGCCCCAACTGTCAGCGAACATTTCGTGCGCATATTGGACTATTCAGCCCTCTGCGCATTCACAGATAGGTTCATGAGCATCCCCTCCCCACACCACCAACATCCCCACATTCCCCAGATGGATGACAACGATGGTCATCATCGATCTCGATGGACACGCACCATTCTGCTGTATGTCAGGTTGGGGGCTCTTCTCTGCCACCGGTAACCACGTAACCCAGTACTGCCTGCCGCATGTGGGGAGTAAACCCAGTGAAAATCTGATCCATAGTGGGATAGTCTCTGCCAGATTTGGCAGAACAGCTCAATTAGCCAAGTAAACAGACAAAAGGACACACACACACACACACACACACACACACTTAACACACACACACACACATGCACGCACGCACACACACACACACACACACACACACACACACACTCAGCCACACAATCACTCACTCACTAAAACACATATTCACACATTTTTAAAACCAACCATTACTGTGCCATCACCGTCACAGTCTTCATTAACGTCACCATCATTATCATGATTATCATTGTCGTCGTCCCCCTCTTTATCTTTTCCTTTTCTTTTTCTCACCCCCCCCCCCCCCCCCCCCAAATTTGTGTTGGGGGGGAGGAGGGGGGATAATGGCTAGTGCAAGCCAGCCAAAAGCTCCCACTTCTCATATTTCATCCATATTATAAGGTAGAAAGACAGTAGGGTCGGGGGTGGCTTCCGTCACAGCGGACCCCCAGACTAACGATCACGTGATTGTTATAGTGTGCCGGCAGTGTGACCCCCACCACCCACACTCTGTCTCCCTTGCCTCCCCATCCCTTCACCCCCACCCCCCACAACCCCTTCTTATCTCCCTTCCCGCTTTGTCCAAAGTCCAGCCTTTGGTCTGCAACACCGCGTCGCCAATCCCAGCCATTGAAACACGTGCGGTTATGTGAGGTCTGCCGCAATCTCTGTGCTGAACTAGATGTCAGCGTGTTCGAAACAGACGAGTGTCGGCATGTCAGAACATCCCGTGTGGCGGCCTGTCTTTCAAGTTATTCCCCATCTCCCCTTTCACAAACACAGCTGAGGTAGATGGCGGGACTTCGGAACGTAAGCTAGGGAGAATTTATGCTAATGCAAACCTTGATCAAGCTGGCTAGCAGGCCGAGAGTTGTATTGTCCTATCTCCCCAAATCTCTTTGTGACGTAAACGGGTAAACTTGTCATCATAGAATGCCTATAGACAAGTTGGTTGAATTGTAGCAAATCAGATCAATCTGTTGAACTGGACGAATTGGGATTAAGCAGTGAATCTGTCAGTCATTCACGTAGCATCATTAGGACAAGCAAAGATTGGTTATTTCAGTTCAACTAGTTGGGGGAGTGAGTGTTGTAGCTTGCATTAGTATGCACAGTATGTTGTGGGAAGGGATAAAACCAGCCAGTTCTTAGCTGTCTCCCAGAAAAACTGACTGACACAGGCTGACTGACTGATCAGTGATGTGAGGAGCAAGGAAATCCCTGTTGGGCTGTGAGTACACAACTTGTAATGGTTTTATGCTATGCTGATAACTTAGTTTTGTTGGGAACAATGTTTTGTGTCAGTGAACAGCCAGTTTAAGTTGATCTTGTGGCTGGTGGAAAGAAAAGGGGTTAATGTGTGGAGGGAAGTACTGGCCTATATCTTTTGAGTCCCCCCCCCCACCCCCACCCCTCCTCCCTCTTCTGTTTTGTTACAGATATCTTGTTCTGTATTTTTTATGTATTACTTACTTGTTTTGTATATAGTAGGTGGTGTTGGTTCAGTGTAAACTGAACAGATCTATAGGCTAACACATTGTGTGTGTTGAGGGGTTTTCATGTGTGGGTGCACATGGGGGTAACAGCAAGTGTTGTGGATCACATGTTGACTTGTTGGTAGTTGTGATAACATGTGTAGGAGTTGTGCTGTGTGTCAGTGGTTTACTTTGTTCAGACAAAGTGGGAAAGCACATTGTAATGTGCATAATGAGTTGGTTAACAATGAGAGCACTGAGGGTCAGTGCTATGTTGTTGCACATTGCTGTTTACCAGAGATATGTTGGAAGTAATGATTTCCGTACATGTACTTGTGTCAGCTGGGCACTTTGTGAAGGCAAAGAGATTTGCTTGGTCATGGTAACACACAGTTTTATTATAAGATGGGTAACACGAGTTGGAACACAGGGTTGTATTGGTCAGTGATATGTTTTGTGCACAGTATGGTATGTCACTGTTGGTGGCAGGTAAGCTTGATGAAGCTTGTATTACCTCACCTAGATTTATGTGTGAGAGGAGGGCATACTGGTGGGCATGTGATGAAAGGTGCTGAAAGGGTATAGGCCTTTCATGTCAGTGATATCAGGATATTTTGAGATTTTATCTGACTTGGGTTTTGTTTGTGTGTTTGTGTTCCAGGTATGCTGCTTGCAGGTGCTGCTTTAGTTGTAGGGTGAACTTTTCGCTGTGTGCTGCTTGTAGGAAGTACTTGAAGTAGGCAGTGTGTGCTGCCTTCGTGTATGTTGCTTTTGCTAAGTAGGGTGAACTGCTTAGTGTATGTACTGCTTACCTATGTTTATTGTAAAGTAAACACTCTATAAAAACCACTCCATGTGGCCCTGCTGTTGGTGTGAGGAGAGTGAGTGTGTGCATCAATTAGTCGATCCTATATCCCCCTGTCTGCTCCCCTCTCTCTTGGAATAGAATTTAACCAAAACACTTTCAGAACACAGTTTTTTACGTGATCACAACTCGTCCCTCGTTCCAATATCCCGTTGCTCCCACTGTGTAGGCATGCATACACTCACAAACCTCATCCTCTACCCCCCCCCCTCCCGCACCCCCACCTCCCCCTCACACTCACACGCACACACATATGCATGTGCACAGAACTTTCCTGACACTTGTGTACACTTACACCCTCGCGCATGTACAAACGCACTCAAACACACAGAGCCACACATACACACAAACACACACATACACACACGCACAGAGGCTGCCACTGATTGGCCGCAAGAGGGATGGGAAAAGATCTCTGATCCCAAGAACGTGGCGCCTAGTGTGTTGCTCAGTCTATTGTATTTGGAAAAGCCCACAGAGACTCTGTTCCGTTTTGAAGAAATTTGCGCAATGTTGGTTAGGAAATGATGCCGATATTTGTTTGATTTGCAAAGCATCGTGCTCTACATTTCATGTTAGGCTTACGGCCGCTCCGTCTCTCTGCTTTTATTTCTTTGATGCGATCGACGGTGTGATGGCCTTTTACCTGTTCTTTTTTATATTCTTTGACTTTTCTGAGGATTTCCGATTTTCCTAGATGTAGGCCGCTCTTTGGTGTTGCGTTACCAGCAAGTCTGTCAGCTCGCTCATTTCCCTTAACACCTGCATGTCCCGGGCAGTATGACCATGTGAGTGTTTTTTAATCTGAAAGTTGCGCATTGCCTTATGCCACTCTGGGCTTCCCATTCCGTTTTCAGTTTTCTGTATGAGGTTCATTGAGTCGGTTAGAATCATGGCATGTTGGTTTCCGGGCGTATGGATGGACGATAGCCACTGGAGGGCATGTGTCACAACTTCAGCTTCCATCGTTAGGCTGGAGGTTGTGACTTTGTAGGCAGCATTCTCTTCCCTAATTGTTTTTCCATTTTGTTTCCCAGTGAATTGGTCTTTGGTGACTGAGCCATCTGTGTATATGATGATGTCCTCTTCTTTACTGTTTTCTTCTATGAGTAGCTTCACTTCCGCATCAGTTTTGCCCTCTGGCCATTCCCGACAATGTCTTCCTAGAGTGGGTGAAATGGCTGTGTTGAATAGATGGTTGAGGTTTTCGGGGTTTTCTCCCATTCTTTTGTTTCTTTCAGGTCTTGTAGTCGGCATACTAGCTGGATTGTGTCTTCTGCTTGCCCCATCCATGATCTTCCTCGTCCTACGACGGGCGCAATAGCCGAGTGGTTAAAGCGTTGAACAATTTGAGGGTCCCGGGTTCGAATCCTGGTAACGGCTCCTGGTGGGTATAGGTTGCAGATTTTCCCGATCTCCCGGCTAAACATATGTGCAGACGTGCGGAAGGTCAAATACGTACGTTAAAGATCCTGTATTCCATTTCATCGTTCAGTGGGTTATGGAAACAAGAACACACCCAGCATGCAAACCCCCGAAAACGGAGAATGGCTGCCTCCATGGCGGGGTAAATAAACGAAACAATCATACACGTAAAATGGTACATGTCTGTCTGAGTGTGTATGTGTGCGTGCCTGAAATCTGATTGAATGACACAGGAAACGAATGATGAGCGCCCAATGGCAGCCGTCAGTCGGTTTGTAAGGCGCTTACAGCTTGGTCTCCAACCGAGGATAGGCGTTATGTAAGTATCCATATCAATCAGTCAGTTAATCAAACATCACAGGAAACAGGAACTGCGGATTGCTGTCAATGCGATATTAAGAGGTGGAATGCTTATTTTTTATGCTCAATCACGACTCTTCATTCTGCATGCCCGTACAACACATGTCTTCCCCAAACCAGTCTACAGCATGAGCAAGCTCTGAGCGCTTTACAATCAGTACCTAAAGTGAAAAAAAGAAAGCACCAAAAAAGTAGCAGAGACATAAAACAGAATCATTAATATTATAAAAACACAATGCACAAAACCCACAAAGTAACACACTCTCAATACTACAACTGTAACACTCCAACACACACACACACACACACACACACACACACACACACACACATGATTAAACGGCTGAGATATTCACTTAAAATACATACATGTAAAAAGTAGCATAATTCTAATTTGCATGCCATAGATTTTGTAAAAATTGTAAAATAAAGTTTTTGATAGAAAAGTTAAACGGGGTAAAAATCGGCAGCCATTCTCCCTTTCGAACCACACCATTACCATGCATCCATCCACCCCCATTCTCTCTACTCACATTGCCATGGATTTGGGACAACAACACTATTAGCCAAGTTGATGGGTTGGGCAACAGTTAGCCGGGAGGAATCAAGAGATCTCAATGTTCTGTTTGGCAAGTACGGGTTAACAAGCTCAGAAAGGTATGAGGTTGTGGTATGACAATTCAGGTACTGAAAGCATAGACAGGCAACTTTATATTCAATTCTGGCTTGAACAGGCAACCAATGAAGTGTCCGCAGGAGAGCAGTAGCACTCTCTCTCCTCGACTTCTTAAGGACGAGTCGAGCTGCAATATTCTGTATTTTCTGGAGCTTGTAGAGTTTATCATTGGGAAGGCCAGCTAAGAGAGAATTGCAATAATCTAGGCGGGATAAAATGAAGGCAACAGCAAGTTTCTTGGTAGCCTCAACAGACAGGAAGGGGCGGATTTTACTTATCTTACCAAGCTGAAAGTAAAGAACTTTACACAGGTGGTTCACGTGAGTTTCCAGCTAAAAACCAAGATTGCGGACAGAACTAGAGAAAAAATATTCTATGTCAGTACAAATGATAGACGATATTTTGGACAATATTATATGTCAGTTCTCAACCAATCAGTGGTCAGATTTCAGACACCGGCGTGCTGCACGTGTCTGGAAGCTGCCAGTCAGCGCGCGTCAGGAAAGTAGGTGGAGGGGGTGGGGGTGGGGGGGCGGTTGTGATCACGTGATCGTCAGTCTGGGGGTCCGCTGGCTGTCTGTGATCAGGGTTGACAGGACAACGTCCCATTGCGTGGCCTGAATCAGTCTGATCAACTCACCATCCGTGTGTATCGTGTGGCTTGAGGAAAAACTGGTCATTGAACCGTGACAGCTGCTCATTGAGGTGAGTATTCATTTGCTTGTTTACAAATTCAAAGTTATCTCCTAGTTGTTTATTTTGTAAAGTGTAAAGTTAGATATATGTTGACTCTTTTACATTAACACATTTTGAAAAGTATGACACCATCGATCAGTGTGATAATTATTTTTAATTGTAACATTTAGATTAATGTATGAGCAGGAATACTGATGTTAACAACATCAGTTTCAGTAACTCTCTTAATATGCATTAGCTCCGTAGAAAACTAAAATAAATAAATAAAAAGACAAAGATAAACGAAACAGAATGAATGAATGGATGAATGAATGAATGAAGTTTAATGATGAACATTTTATGAAGCTACATCCCATCCCCCATTAATTGTGCACCTATCTTTACCAGGACACAGACAGGACTGTTTCACGCGAGGAAACAAGAAATGAACACACCGACCAGAGATATGTTGTGGCTGGCCATAGTTCTGACATGGGGCCACGTGACTGAGGCCACAACAATACCTCAGCCAATCAGCACCACCCTCTTCAAGTCGCTGCCTCTTGTTGACGTCATGTTCACGGAAGACGTGCTATGGGAGAAGCAGGCAAGGTCCAGGACTGAGTGCAATCTGATGTGTAAGGATGACGCACAGTGTGTCATGAACACCTTCACCCCAGGTCCGGACGGGTCAGCGGGTAGATGTCGGACCCACAGCAAGCGGCAAACTCCGGGTGGGGGAAAGGAGGTGGTGAATGGCGCCCGCAGCTTCGCTCTCCCCATCACAGGTACATTGTAGATGTGAAGTTGTGGGTAACAACACTTTCTGTGTTGAACTCTATGGGAATGCATTACATAGCAACGATATATGGTAAATATGCACACTATCAATGCAAAATGTTGTAAAATCTACATATAGGTGCATGCTCATCATCAAATATACTGTTCGCGTTTCTAGTCGCGATAAATTGCTGACAGAATCCGGATTTTGTTCATTAAAATAGAGGCGTCGTGGGAATGAGATAATAATGTTCTTCCAAATTTTCAATATTTTATCCCAATGCCTTTCTAATTCATTGCCTCCTCTCGTGTCAACAGTAAATCCACACACCACGTCAAGACCATTCGAACGAATTGTTCCTCCACACCACACTGACCACTGACTGACAGTGTGTGTGTGTGTGGGAGGGGGGGGGAGGTAGGGAGGGGGGGGGGGCGAGGGGGAAGGGGGATAGCAGGGGGCGAGGGGGGGTGAACATGTGCACGAGTGTGTTGGTGTGTATCTGTGAGCTTTTACTTTTTATCTATTTATTTTAACTTACCTATCTATTCATGTGTGTGTGTGTGTGTGTGTGTGTGTGTGTGTTTGTCAGTGAAAATGTGTATGAGTGAATGGGTGAGTATATGTGAGTGTGCTTTTACATCTTGTCTGTTTACCTTACATCAACATCATCAGTGCAGGCAGCTGGTGGTCATCGTGGCAACCATATTCTAACATATTTACTGTTTAGTTTTGAAGCAAAAGCTAATGACCTTTTGTATTCAAATGAAAATGTGATTCATGGTGAAAACAAATAAGAAAAATATTAAATGTGAAATTTCTTTCATGCAATGGAATTGCAGATCCATTGCTTCTAATCTAGATTATTAACATGAATATCTTGGTCAAAATAACCATCACGTTTTACTTTTACAGTCCTTAAATATAACTAAAGGTAAATTGCCTTCTTTAAAAGGATACTGTTTTCCTCCTTTGTATCACACAGACCGTTCTGAAAGGGTTACCACGGCACTGTATGTCCAGTGTGGTCTTAATTATGAATTCATTGCCTCCCCTGTCCCCGAAGATATTATTGATGTTTCAGCTACAGGTGCCAAGATTAAAATTAATGATTTAGTCATAAATTTCCTTTCTGTTTATTCAAACTGGCTTCTGAATTTAGTAAAAGAAAATGAACAATGGGTTGTCGGTGGAGACTTTAACGCCCATGCTCCCCTTTGGGGAACAAAAATTGTCAGTCGATCACTAATCGTCGTCTCGTTGAAAATCTAGTAGAGTCCTGTCTATATCTTTTAAATGATGGCAGTATAACAAGAATTCCTGACGTATCAAGCCACAAGGCTACGTCATTTGATTTGACACTTGTTACGTCAGACTTAGCAACAGTTAGTACCTGGGTTGTAGAAGATGATGCACTAGGTAGTGATCATTTACCAATTATTTTTAAACTTAATTTTAAAAAAAAAATCTAAATCTAACGATGTAAGTAAAGATGCAATTCCAAAGTTCTGCTACGAACAGGCTGATTGGGGAAAATATCAATCCTTTCTTTCAAGCCAAAACTTAGATAAAATTGAGGATTTAGACGTTGATATATTTTATGAAAAATTTACTACAACAATCATTGAAGCAGCTGAATTATCAATTCCATAAAGAACACCCGCCAGAAAAGGAAAGCACAGTGGTAATATTGGGTGGAATCAAGCGTGTGCACAAGCTGTTGAACTTAAAAAGAATACTTTTAAATATTGGTTAAAGGATAGTAAGGAATTAAAAAAATGATAAGGACACGCAGATTGACAAGCAAAGACTAAAGGATAGGGTGGAGCAATCCCATGAAGAAATGAGGAAAGCCAAAAATCATTGCAACAGAGTTGTTGCTCAAGTCAAAAGACAATATTGGTCTAATTATTGTATTCAAGAAGTTTCAGATTACAAAGATACAAAGAAGGTATGGAAGAAAATTAAGGATATGAAAAATGGGATATCTTTTCAGGAATATCCTATAAAAGTTAATGGGAAATGCTTCCCTACCTCTTTAGAAAAAGCAGAAACTTTTGCAGATATGTTTGCCAAAACATGCAACGATGATGGATTAACACCCGAACAGCTGGCTGTCAGAATTAATAGTGAATCAAATGAACCATATAAGGAACCAGCTCCTGATAATGACATATTTATAAATGCTCCACTTACTTCTAAAGAAGTTGAAGATGCAATTGCATCATTTGGATATATAAAAAAAAGTAGCTGTAGGTTATGATGGTATTTCGTACACCATGATCAGTCATCTTTCTAAAGAATGGTGCAAGATTCTTCATACACTATATGCGAAATGTTGGGAAACAGGCAAAACACCATGCATACGGAAAAAAAGCTATCATTACTCCCATACTTGAATCAGCTAAGCCACGATCAGACATGTCGAGTTATAGACCCATATCCCTAACATCGCACGTCGGAAAAATCTTGGAGAAAATTATATTGATGAGGATAACATATTATTGTGATAAAAATAGAATTATTCCGATTGCAGAGGCCGGATTCAGAAAGGGCAGATCTACTTTAGATCACCTAGTAAAACTAACAACAAACATAAAACAACAGTTTTCAAAGAGAAAGAGTGTTTTGGCCACGTTCTTTGATGTACAAAAAGCTTATGACCGCATTTGGCATGCCAGACTACTGTTTAAGCTACAGAACATTGGGTTAAGTGGCAATGTATATAGGTATATAAAATCTCTTTTGACAGAAAGAAGCATCATCACTAAAGTTGGGCAATCATTGTCATCTTCAAGATCAATTAACATGGGTATTCCGCAAGGTTCTATAATTTCCCCACTTCTGTTCAACATAATATTGTATGATTTGCCAAAATATTTGTCTAAAACTATAAATCTCCCCCGATACGCTGATGATATAACAGTTTGGATGAACGTAACTTTGCGAAAGAAAACGGGCCTGCGTTATATCAATCACATTAACAATTTATATCAATCAGAACTTGATAAATTAAACATTTATATGAAAGATAATGGATTACAGTTTTCAACTGAAAAGACACACATGATACTTTTTAATAATTGTGCTGCCCCCCCAAAAAATTACCAACTTTTCATCTTGATGGAAGAGAACTCTTCTACAAATCTGAGGTCAAATTCCTTGGTGTCTATTTTACTCCAAAGCTAAATTGGAAGAAACATCTAGAAAACATGAGATCAAAAGCAATGAAAAGCTTAAATTTTCTTAAAACCGTCAGTAAACAGCCTTGGGGTCAAGATTCAAAAACACTTATTCATCTCGCTACTGCACTGGTAAGATCTAGATTGACGTATGGACAGGAGGTATTTTTCTCTGCTTCGAATGCTTTCCTTAAAAAAATGCAAAGCCTAGATAGCAAAGCCATAAAGCTGGCCCTAGGTGTTCCGTTTCATACGAACACATTACAGTCGTATAGAGCTGCAGGAATACTACCTCTTAATGAATTAAGAAAGCTAGCATCGGCAAAATATGTAATTAGAGCAAATGCTACAGAAAACTCTGTCAAAACTGAGATTGATATACGGTCTGACAAACTTTTTTCGAAACAAGCGAAACAGAACAGAAATCTAGAAACTATTTCTACATACGTGTCAGATACTATTAATCAATCAAATGTTGATCCACAAAATGTTGCTCCGATTATGAGCACTTCACCAGTTCCATTATGGGAATTAACGGGATCAGCTTTTGATATTCAATATTGTGACATTAAGAAAAATGAAAATCCCAATATACTAGCTTCTCGAGTCAAATCACACTTGTCTGAAACATACCTCCACCACTTAAAAATATATACAGACAGTTCTGTTCTAGAAAATCAGTTTGCTGGTTCTGGATATGCAATTCCTGCTTTGAAAATTGAAAAGTCATATCATATTGGAAAGGGCTTCTCAATTTTTACAGCTGAATTAATTGCCGTTCTTATGGCATTAACATATTGATCTGCCCCTAAACTTGATTAATGGTGACTCGTTTTAATTGGTTTTTTTTTTTTTTTATCCTTGTAGTAGTTATTGACGCGGCGATAGCCTTGAGATGGCCTTAGTGGTCGGCGAGGCTCTAAGCACCATAATTTCATTTCATTTCATTTCAAACTTGATTAATGTTTTATTTGTGTTGATTCAAAATCAGTTCTGCAGTCTATCAAATCAGGTTGTACGAACATTAATTATAACATCATTTTTGAAATAAGATTTTTGATTCACTGTATTCAAATGAGAGGAACTAATATTGAAATGTGCTGGATTCCCTCACACTGTGGGCTTTTCACTAATGAACGTGCAGATCATCTTGCAAAGCTTGGAGCTAAAAACGCTTTAAATGCAATTGAACTTCCTCATCGTTTATCATCATCTGAAATGTGTAATATTGTTGAAAGAAATATGCAAAATTCCTTTATGTCTTTAGAAGTTAGCACTTCTGACTTATTAAATGCTAGAAGTTAGCACTTCTGACTTATTAAATGCTAAAAGAACTGGCAGGGCTGTTAAGAGCATGGCATTTAGGTTATTACTAAATGCCCCATACACAAAATATTGTGAAATTATTGAATGCATTTGCAAGGGACGTTTAACGGTAGAGCACGTTTTAACCCGCTGTTTAGTAATGAAACATTTTTTGCCTCCAGAAATTGCGGAACACGTGTTACCAGTTTCAAATGTTAACAGTTTTTGGAAAAAAGTTATATATTTTTTCTTCTTCTTCTTCTGCGTTCGTGGGCTGCAACTCCCACGTTCACTCGTATGCACACGAGTGGGCCTTCACGTGTATGACCGTTTTTACCCCGCCATGTAGGCAGCCATACTCCGTTTTCGGGGGTGTGCATGCTGGGTATGTTCTTGTTTCCATAACCCACCGAACGCTGACATGGATTACAGGATCTTTAACGTGCGTATTTGATCTTCTGCTTGCATATACACACGAAGGGGGTTCAGGCACTAGCAGGTCTGCACATATGTTGACCTTGGAGATCGTAAAAATCTCCACCCTTTACCCACTAGGCGCCGTCACCGTGATTCGAACCCTGGACCCTCAGATTGACAGTCCAACGCTTTAACCACTCAGCTATTGCGCCCGTCTTTATATATTTCAAACTGTTCTTTATTAAAGTTAGCTAGCTATGTGTTAAATTGTCCAGTTGGTTGTTTATTGTAGGTCCCCACACGAACCTCTTTTCAAATAATAATCTACAGAAGTAGGGCATACAATATTTGATTATTGATTATTTTTCTGTCCTAATCCCGCTTCCCCCGTCCCGCCTCTCACACACACCCTTCCAATACTATGTTTTTTCTTTCTCCAATCACTGACACTCATCCTCTCCATTTTAGATTTTGTACTCTATCTTTTCCACTTTCTGTTCTCTCTCTCTTTCTCTCTCACTCTGTCTGTCTGTCTCTTCCTTTCTTAGTCCCCTCCTCCTTGCCCCTCCTTCCGTGTGTGTGTTTAGGTGGGTGGGTGGATGCGAACATGTGTGTGTGTGTGTGTGTGTGTGTGTGTGTGTGTGTGTGTGTGTGTGTGTGTGTGTGATTTTTCCTTTAATTTCTATTACCTAAAAATTTTGTTCATCTATGTACTTGTGATATGTCTAAAACTTTGAGTTGTGGTGCAGTTATGACAGGATGTTATATTTATGAGTGAACTCAGGTGGTGCTTTGTAAGTTATTATTATTATTATTGTTATTATTATTATTATTATTATTTTTAATGGAAGGAAGAAAGGTGTGTGTGTGTGTGTGTGTGTGTGTGTGTGTGTGTGCGCGCGCACGCGCGCGTGCGCGCGTAGGGGGGTGGAGGACGATTATGCTTAGGCCTGTAGGTATTTTTCCAAAGGAGGGGGAGGTGGTGGGGGTGGGGGAGGGAGTGCGTGGGGGGTCGGGCGGGGGTTGGGGGGTGGAGTGAAGAAGTGGTGTTACGGCTTTTGAATAGTATGAATGAACTAAAGTTGTTTTACTGTGATGCCTCAAGAGACAACTGAGCATTTCAATTGTACTGTCCGAACCACATCTTTCACAGATCAAACACTACCCATGATCTCTCAACAGAACATGTCTCTGTAATAACTTATTATTTGGTAATACCTCCTTTAGTTTTGAGATCAATGGTAGCATCTTTAAAACTGATAATAAACTTGTGACTGATAGCGAACGATTCAACCCCTAGCTTACACAGTTCCCTTTGACGCATATGTGGATTAACAATTATTGTGTGCGTCTATAGACAATTCGAAGATGACCATGGCTTCAAATATCAGATTAAAGATCGCTCTCTGTGGGTCCGGAGGTGACTAATGAGGCCAATCTGGGCCCTGAAGGCTCGCCCACATGTGGGACGCAAGTGAACGGGTGCTGTCGTGGCAGTGGATGCTGATCGGGTCATGCGCACAGCACGCTTTCGTTACGCTTCAGTGATGCACCTGGCTTCAGCAGCACGGGCTCCTGTGATGATCTTGCTGTCCCAAGCTGGACGGTCCAGAGTAAGCATCTCCCACGTGTGATGTCGACGCCCAGGTCTTTGAAGGACGCTTTTAGGCAGACTTTTTAGCGTTTCTTCTGCCCTCCAAATGAGCACTTGCCCTGACATAGTTCTCTGTTCAGCAGCTGATTAGGCAGTCGGCTGTCTGGCATTCTGACCATAATGTCCAGCCCAACTGGCTTGGGTTTTCTGCAGGATGGTGTAGATGTTGCAGAGGCTAGTTCGTTCCAGGACTTCCGTGTCGGGGAATTTGTCCTGCCACTTGATGAGGAGGAGTCTGCGGAGACAGCTCAGGTGGAAGCGATTGAGCTGTTTGGCGTGTCTGCAGTCCAGGTCTTGCTGTCGTAAAGGAGGATGGTAAAGATCACCGCACAGTAGACCTTCAGTGGTAAGGATCACCGCACAGTAGACCTTCAGCTTGGTCGTAGCGCTGAGTCCTCTCTGCTCCCAGACGTTCTCACAGAGTCTCCCGAATGTGGCGCTGTCTTTGACGATCCTGTTGTTGACCTCAGCGTCTATGTTCACTGCGCGAGATCGTGCTGCCCATGTAGGTGAAGTTGTCGACTGCCTGAAGGTTCTGCCCCTTCACAGGCTGGTATGACCTTCCTGGGACAGGATGGTACATAATATTGGTCTTTGGTGCTGATGGTGATACCGAAGTTGTCGCAGGCTTGCGAGAAGCAGTCCATTTCACACTGCAGCTTCTGCTCTGTGCTGGTATTGAGTGCGCAGTCAAGAAGTCTCTGATGACAGTCTCTTTCAACTCTGTAACAGCCTGCAGGCGCCTGAGGTTGAACAACCTGCCGTCAGTCCTGTACTTGACGTGGATTCTTTCCTCGAAGTCACGGAAGGTATCTGTCAGCATGGCAGATAATACCATAATGAAAAGAGTTGGGGCAAGAACGCAGCCTTGTTTTACGCAGTTTGTCATTGGGAAGGCCTCTGACTTGTCTCCATCACCCATAAATTTCACCATCATGCCGTCATATAACTGCCGGACGATAGTGATGAACTTGATGGTGTAGCCAAACATCTCCATGATCTTCCACAAGCCTTCTCTGCTGACCGTATTAAAAGCCTTGGTCAGATCGACAAAGGTCATGAATAGGTCGCTGTTTTGCTCCTGGCATTTTTCCTGGAGTTGGCAGCAAAAATCATGTCCGCAGTTCCACGTTCAGCACGGAAACCGCACAGGCTTTCTGGAAGGAGACCTTGCTCAAGATTTTGGAGAAAGTGGCTGAATAGGACACGGGCCAGAATCTTCCCAGCAATGGGCAAAAGGGAGATGCCTCGGTGGTTGTCGCAAGACTGGCAGTTGCCTTTCCTCTGGTAGATGTGGACTATGCTGGCATCTTTCAGCTGTTGTGGGATCTGTCTCATTCCACATGGACTGGAAGAGTTCAGTCAGCCTTTGTATCATGGCAAGGCCTCCTGCTTTGTGTAACTCACAGGAGAGTTGCTCCACTGCCTTCCTGACTTCATCTTCTGTGGGGAGGGTATCGAGGTCCTCGTTGATCTCTACCTGGGGAAGGCCAGCAATGGCCTCGTCGTTGATGTTGGCAGGACGGTTGAGGACTTTGTTGAAGTGGCTGTCTGCGTAGCCCTGGATTTCATATGCCTTCTTGCTGAACCAGCTATGGCATATTCCTTGGCTTGTGACGTGGGGGTGTTCTGATGCGCACTGAACAGTCTCAGTGCCTGTATTTCTTCATCATTCTCATCGAACAAGTCTTGGTTTCTTCGGGTTGCTGTTCCGAGATGTTCGAGAGCGGAAGTGTAGACAAACAGTATGGCAAGTACAACTATCGGATTGAACATGGGTGTTGACATGGAAACCACTATTACTCGACTTGTTCATTTCGTGTGTCCCATTTTGATAGCCTGCAAACCTCATGAGAATAAATATATGAAAGTTATTTCAATTTCAGAGGTAGAATGTAAAGTGTGTCAGTTTATATATATAAAGTATTATAAGAAGAGCTACTTAAATAGACTTGGGGAATTCGATTCAACCTGAGGACTTATATTATAAAAAGAGAAAATGCTTTCAGAAGATGGAAGAAATGTCAACAAGAAAGAGAAAGCAATAGTAATAATAGTAATAATAATAACATTTTATAAAAAAAAGAAAAAGAAAAAAAAAGAATAAATAAATAAACGAATGAATGAATAAATAGATCAATCAATCAAAATCAACCAATGAATAAAAAAAAAATCTGGTACAAATGAGGCCCTCGATATACATTATGCATTGCGCGGATTTGACTGAAGAATGTTTTTTTTCATTTCCTTTTTATAATTACAAAATGTCGTGTTGTGATTGGATTGGAGAGGTACATGACAGAGCCAGACGGAGACAAGTAGAACCTGAAAAGCCACCACAACTCATGGAAAATCGATGACTTGAGCCCAGCATGGGTACAATCAATATTTGCAATGAACATGTCACAAAGACTATTTGCTGTTTAAGTACTTTGACAGAATATGAAGAACTTGTTCAGCAGCCAGTAACGTGTGGGCGTTCCTCTTTTGAAAAAGTATTTTAGATAGCATTATTCAAGCCAGCCTGCATCTTTTACAACAAAGAAGGAAGAAATTCAATCAAAGGAAAAGACAGAACACACACACACACACACACACACACACACACACACACACATATATATATATATATATATATATATATATGAACCTACACAACAATTAACACACACACACACACACACACACAACCATGGTTTTGCAGCTATTACCATACAAGCTTCATTCAGCCGTGACTGGCTTTCGTATTGTTTGGAGATAAAGGCAATAATAATTATTACCGTGGCTTTGAAAACTGTTGGCATTGTCTCTCCTTCCGGCTGCTCGATCTCTCTTACCATTCTTTATGTGAGGCGATCGATGGTGTGGTGGCTTTGTACCTGGTTTGGGGGTTATCAGTTCAGTTCAGTTACGTTACTCCAGGTCGACAAATCCATATATACTACGCCACATCTGCTAACCAGAGGCCTGACCAGCAGCGTAACCCAACACGCTTAGTCAGCCCTTGAGGGGGGAAAAGTGCATAAACAAATCAAATTAATGGATACATCATTAAATGAATGAATAAATAACAAATAAACAAACACAAGCAAATAAGTAAATAAATAGATAAATAAATGAATAAAATAAATAAACGGATAACACAAACAAGTAAGCAGATAGAAGGAAGTGGCAACCAACATTTTCTTCAGAAACACATAGTGGGGAAATATATTTTTAGATTCATCTGTTGGAAGCAAACAAACTTTTTCTAAGACCAGATTACTGGCAAATCTGTCAGCTCTCTCATTTCCCCTCCCTCGTTCAAACTTTCGTCTTCTTGTTTATTTATACACTTTGAATAATCAAAGTGAACTTCGTTATTATTTTCCATATATCTCAAATTTCTTTAATCACCATTTTCTCTCTATTTTGTATTCCTTCCTTCCTTTTTTCCACCATCGCGGTCGAAAACAATGCGTAGAAAAGCCCCAAGGGCTTATGTTCAGCACTCGTTAACTGACAATTTTGTCTTGTCTTGTGAAATAACACTGTATGGCCAGGCCAGTACATCCATGAAAGCTTTCGCTTCTGGATGCTGCGCATTACCCTATTTTGCCAGTCTAGACTTGCCATTCCATTTTCGACTTTTTGTTGAAGCTTAACAGCCCAATTGAATTTACGGTATGTTAATCAACAGCTACTCTGTACGCGACATCCTCTTCCCCGTTATCTTTTTGTCCATTTTCTTTTATATTGTACCACCAGCCGCACTTATTTGTTGACAGAACCGTCCGTGTAGCAGTACATGATTAAGTACTCTTCTTTTCTAGCGTTGTATTAATAAAAATGATAACATCAATTCTGGCATTCCTGACAGTGGGCGAAATGATTGTGTTGTAGCGGTGTTTGAAGTGTCCTGGGTATTCTATCCATTCTTTTGTTTCTTTCAGGTCTTGCAGCCGGTGAATTAAATCCCATTCGATCAACAGTTAGAAATGCCTTCTTTCTTTTCTGAACAAATACCGTTTCATGCATCCCAATCTGATTCTGGAGCCACACACTCTTCGGACCATTGTAATTTGTACCAAACTGTAAAGTTTTGTTGTTATAGGGTTTGGTATTTTAATACGAGAGTCGTGAAACGGATTGATGTAAACAAAATAAGCGGAGAAGAACAATCAATATTTCGAGAAATACACTGTACTTCCCGATAGTGCTTTCCCTCTGACACAAATACAGAAACAATTTGTAAGTCACAGAAAGTTATACGTTGCGTTTGTTGTCATCTGTACAACATTTGATGCAGTATGCAGAGGGAAACTTTGCATTTTTTTAAATTTCAAATTTGGTATCAAAACACATCTGTAAAAATATGGTTTCACGGATATCTAGTTGTTGGCATGCAGTGTGGTGTGGTGTGGTGTGTGTGTGTGTGTGTGTGTGTGTGTGTGTGTGTGTGTGTGTGTGTTATTTTTCATTGACATAATCGCTTATAATTGCTTATAAGTATAAAGATGCTGTGTGTATTTGGTGGTTGTGACCATTTCCCCATTGGTGCCACTTGTTAGTCCAGTGCAAAGAAAGTAGAGCACGTTGTGAATACACAATCTTCTTCTACTGTGTTGTCTTCTCCTTTTCCTTCTTCTATGTATCGGTCTGGACCCTTTGACGCCTCCTGAAAACTGAAAAATTATGTGATGTGTCTTCAAAATGCAGGCCATTATGATTTTTTGACTCTCTTTTAAAAACAAAGTGATTTTATGTTATAACCCAGTGTTCGGTTCTCTCTCTCTCTCTCTCTCTCTCTCTCTGTGTGTGTGTGTGTGTGTGTGTGTGTGTGTGTGTGTGTGTGTCCGTCCGTGGTAAGCTTTATCATTGCCATTTTATCTGGAAATACTTGTCTGCCAACACCAAATTCGGCTTAAACATAGCGTGAAAAAAATCTTCATAGTCATACCAATAATAGGTTGTAATTTCCCCGAATTATGCTGTATTTCCGGATCATCAACGGTTTATTTCGTTGAGATTCGTCCCGGAATCCTAAAATTCTAAAAACAGCTTCCCACTGAGTTGCTGGAAGTGTCTGGTCGACATGACCTCGTTTTTTTTTGCTCACAATGAAAAGGGAGAAAGAAAAAAACACAACAAATTCTGGACATAACACATACAACGATAATAACTACACCATCGACATGTTTACTGCACATAAATATTTTAAAGTGGACACCGAATTAACTGGAATGAACATAAAAGAAATGCTGAATCGACTTTTCAAGTTTCTTACAGCCCGTTGTGGACTGGTTCATGCAGATCTAGAAATCTACCATGTGTTGCGATGTGCTTGAAGTGATGGCAACGTCTCCTTTACCACCGAAAAAAAGAATAATCGAGATATACTAAAAAATACACAAAAAACATGCTGGAAACGGTATTATTACGTCCAATACAAGGACATTTATGTATCCCACGAAGAAAAAAACAACAACTCGGCTTCAAATATTAAATTTAGGCAGTTGACGTCAGATGCGCTGCAGCAGTGGGAATGAGTCAGCTTGCTTTGGAACCGACCATGCGTGGTTCCATCCCGCTTGCATGCCACACCCCGCCCCCTCCCTGCTCCCCCCCACCCCCACCTCCGCCACCTCCCCCGCCCCGCCCTTTTTCTTTTTTTTTTCTCCCAAGCTTATTTCATATGTCATAATTAATACAAAACACTTTTTAATGATTTTTTTTTATCTCTTTTTTTTTTTCTCCTCGCGATTCCTTTACTAGATAAAGCGCGAAACACAAGTGAGCCTTGAATGCTTTGCCTCTTGTTTTGGCTGGGTTTTTTTTATGAGTGGTTCTACATACTAGCAGTGATGGAATGACTTATTTTCCTTTTGGACTGACTCTCCCCACTTCAAGTTATGCTGCTCTGTGTTTCAGTGTCTAACCTGCACAGTCCTGACTGTTTTCGCTTTCACCAATAAAAAAAGAAAAGAAAAAAAAAGATAATTAAAATAAAATAAAACAAGTCCTCTTGGCCCACTTATGTTTGTCCATTCATCCAGCCAGCTTAACCGACTTTCGTTGTAAAATTAATTCGAGTTGAGTACAAGTGATGTTGCTATAAGTCAGTCAAAGTTGAAAAATGTTTTCACTGCTTCAACAGACTTTTGGATCAAGAAACCGTGCACCAGTAACAGTGACTGCACGGAGAACATGGCTGCCTGCTTCTCTGGCCAGTGTCTCTGTGACGGCGGATTCTTCTTCGATTACTATCTGAACGCCTGTGTGAGCAGTGAGTGAACTGGCTGTCTGTGTGAATAGCTTTCAAAGCCTAAAGCCTGTGACAAAGTGGTTTGCATGGAATGCCTTTGTAAATAGTAAGTGGGCTGATCGCTTCTATGTTAACTTGGTGACTGTGTGAATAGTAGACTGAATGCCTGTAAAGTATGCGTATATTAGATGACTTATATACATTTATCGTCCTTGTGAAACGTGAGTAGCGTGATCGCTTGTGTAAAGAATGAATAGATTCAAGTCACGTCAAGTAAACTTTGTCATCTCTCAAGATAAACTGCCACGTAGTCGAGTACCTAGCATTACAAACATACGATATACACTGAAATGACATACATGTGCACTGTAAGCAATCGAAGAGATCACACGAAATTACCTTGACACACTAAAGCATAATTACATTTTAAGAAAGTTAACAATTAAAGCTGTACATAATAAATAAATGAATGGGTAATGAATAGAATGACCAATTAATAAACCAGCCAACCAACTAACTAGTCAACCAATCAATCAATCAGCCAATAATAAAATAACAGCAGCAGTGACAACAAAGATACCAACAATGCCAACAACAACAATGATAATGATGATAATCATAATAATAATGATAGTAATGATGATGATAATATAATGATAATAATGTTGTTGTTATTGTTATTATCATTATGTTTATTTTATAGCAATAAGGAAAAGATTAATAATAATAATTGATGATAATATCATTATTATTATCATTATTATAATCATTAGTATTATTATCATTAATACCAAATTTAAGGATAGACACCGACAACACACATATGTAAGCATCTAAGGAGATCACATAAAATTCCATTGATATATCTCAGAGCATTTACATAAGAACTCACACACACACACACACACACACACACACACACACACACACACACACACACACACATTTGTACTATATTTTGTGTATGCGAGTGTAATTTTTGATAATGTTGCTGTTGTGAGTTTTGGCTTTCTTTTTGTGCTTTTCTTCATTTTTTTTGCCCAGAGGGCCTGATGTAAACAAACACACTATGCTTATTCCATTACCCTCTTGACATTTTGTTCGTTTCTCAGTTTGTTGCTACATTCCTTCGTTCCCTCTCTCTCTGTTTCTCTGTCTCTGTCTGTCTGTCGCTCTCTGTCAGTCTGTCTGTCTGTCTCTCTTGCGCGCTCTCTCTGTCTGTCTGTGCCCCTCTTTCTCCCCAGCACCCCTGTCATATTCGTCACCAGTCATATTTCTTGATCATATGCATCTTTAAAGTGCTGACGATACTTCAACACTGAGTAACGTCATTGTCGTCACAGGGACTTGTACACAGACAGGTGTACAACCTTTCACCAAAAGTTCTTTTGAATGTGTTATTAACAATTCCAATATGTTATTTGCTGTTGCAGAAGGTTTGCTGCGTAGTCCAATAGGACATTTGTAAAAGTTGTTTCATGTTGGCGTTTATAACGTTTCCATTTTCCCTAGCGTTGTCTCTCCCTATTCACCCTCCACACATACACACACTTTTACCCCCCACCCCCCTCTCACAACCCCTACCCCCACGGTTGTTTTTTTTTTTTCGTCTAATATCACTTCAAGTGGAAAGACGTTAAACTGAAGACGAACAGACAGGTGAAGAGAACTTCAGCTGTTGCTAGCTCGCCGGAGACTCGAACCAATATGAAACTGATACAGCTCCTTTCTTGCCGATTTGGGGAATGAGAGATAGAGACAGACAGAGAGATCAACAGGAAAAAAAAAAGCAAACTGATAAAGACAGAGACAAAGACAGAAAAAAATGGACAGAAGAAGAAGGAACGGACAGCTGAAAAACATTATGTGTATCTCCAACTTGTCCCACTACAAATTACACAAATATACAAAAGCAAAAAATGAGAGACAGAAACGGACAGACTGACGGGCAGCACTATCGATAGACCATCCGGAAATAAAGCTACACAGAGACAGATCAATACATGAAAAAAACTGACACAGACATCACCCAGAGAAAATAAAAGGAACAGTGGCAACCAGAAGAAAAATCCCGGTCAGATCAGCTGCAGTTATCAGATCACGGAACCCCCGTATCTCTCCTCCAGACAGGACTGGCATGGATTTTATGGTGCACTGGGACAGCGTATTTCAGGAAGGGGAACGGGAACACGGATGCTGTCTCCTGTAGCTTCAACAGGTCCCTGCATCGGAGACTGCATAACTACACACACACACACACACACACACACACACATATATATATATATATATATATATATATATATATATATATATATATATACTTGGGTGGATTTCACCATTAAAGTTTGCCAAAGACAACTCTCTTTTTGTCTTGGGTTTTTTCATGTGCACTAACTGCAATGTACACATGGGATCTCGATCGTGAGCCTCCTTCCGTCTCCAGAGACGATGGCTGCACCAGAAATGTAGTCACTGCTGGGCATTGCACTTCCTGCTGTGGCTGTGTAGACCGATGCTAGAGTGGCAGTCTCTACTGCATGTGGGACAGATATGGGTAGATGCTGCTTGGTTTACAGAATTTGACTTGCGTGTGGCTCTTTTTCTCCTCAGCGAGTCAATGTGGCTTCTCTCTGCTTGTTTCACCCCTCTCGATAGATCGTCTTATTCGAATAGCTAGCGTCCAGATTACCACTCAAAGTCTAGCAAAGGTGAAGAAAATTCTGGCAACTATGGGATTCGATCCTGTACGCCTGGATTGTCTCGCTTCGTAGGACGTTTTACCACAAATCCACCACTCCACTGGTCAACGTAAACCCTGATATGTCGTCAAATACTTGAAACACCACAGGGAGCAACAGGAATGTTTCCATCAATTAGATAACAGACAGACATCACATCAATGAAGTTGAATATTATGATTCCCGAGTTTACTGTTGCAGCTGAAGTTAGTTCCATTGAGCACCTTTCCTTTTTTCACATGTCTGTCTGCCTCATTGTCTGAGTGCCTGACCGTATATTCATTAATTCGTCAATGTATCTTTATATCTGTCAGGCTGGTTGGTTGTTTTTCTTCCTGTGTGTGTGTGTGTGTGTGTGTGTGTGTGTGTGTGTGTGTGTGTGTGTGTGTGTGTTTTCGTGACCTACATCACATTTTATTTCTAAAACATGTTACACTCTGTGTTGCAGCTTGCACGTGGACGCTTGGTGACACATACTTGGAATACAAAGGCATTGATCGACATGGGCACGACATGTTCTCCCGTGCATCCAACGGTGACCCTAGGAACTGTGAACCCTACTGCAGCAGTGACCCCCGATGCCTCATCTTTGTCTGCGCTGAACAGTGCGTCACGTGCTACTTCAAGCCAGTCACTGCTGAAAACTTCGGGGTCCAACGTAATTCGATCTTGTATCAGCGAACGTGCAAATAAAATGTGTTGGATATTTGCCTCACGACTTAACATTGCTATTCATGCTGGAAAGCTGCTTGATTGTCTATCTATCTATCTATACATGTGAGGGGGGGTGGGATGGGGGGTTGAGGGGTTGGGGGGAGGGGTTACGATGGTTATTGCAAGGCGACTACTAAGTCTATGAAGATTACAAACAGAGAATGTTTAGGAAAACTGTAACAGTGTAAGTTGTAGAACAAGGCTCACTGTCCGACGTTTCACACCATATCTGTCTTCGGTGATTGTGTTAACTGGAACTGACAGTAGTGCAAAATACAAAACATAAGGTAAGTTAAGAGTATCAATTAATGAGCAACGGGGCAAAAATAGGCAGAGAAGTGAGTGCAGACCATACTACAAACAGACGAGTGTCGGCATGTCAGATCATCCCGTGTGGCGGCCTGTCTTTCAAGTCATTCCCCATCTCCCCTTTCACAAACACGGCTGAGGTAGATGGCGGGACTTCGGAACGTAAGCTAGGGAGAATTTATGCTAATGCGAACTTTGATCAAGCTGGCTAACAGGCCGAGAGTTGTATTGTCCTCTCTCCCCAATCTCTTTGTGACGTAAACGGGTGAACTTGTCATCATAGAATGTGTATAGACAAGGGGGTTGAATTGTAGTGAATCAGATCAATCTGTTGAATCGAACGAATCGGGATTAAGCAGTGAATCTGTCAGTCATTCACGTAGCGTCATTAGGACAAGCAAAGATTGGATATTTCAGTTCAACAAGTTGGGGGAGTGAGTGTTGTAGCTTGTATTAGTATGCACAGTATGTTGTGGGAAGGGATAAAACCAATCAGCGCAGCCAGTTCTTAGCTGTCTCCCAGAAAAAACTGACTGACACAGGGTGACTGACTGATCAGTGATGTGAGGAGCAAGGAAATCCCTGTTGGGCTGTGAGTACATGACTTGTAATGGTTTTATGTTATGTTGATAACTTAGTTGTGTTGGGAAACTATGTTTGTGTCGGTGAACAGCCAGTTTAAGTTGATCTTGTGGCTTGTGGAAAGAAAAGGGGTTAACGTGTGAAAGCTACCCATTAAGTGAGGGAATTACTGGCCTATATCTTTTGAGTCCCCCCTCCCTCTTCTACTTTGTTACAGATATCTTGTTCTGTATTTTTGATGTATTACTTACTTGTTTTGTATATAGTAGGTGGTGTTGGTTCAGTGTGAACTGAACAGATCTATAGGCTAACACATTGTCAGTGTGAGTTGAGGGTTTTTCATGTGTGTGTGCACATGGGGGTAACAGCAAGTGTTGTGGAACACATGTTTGATTTGTTGGTTGTTGTGGTAACATGTGTAGGAGTTGTGCTATGTGTCAGTGGTTTATTTTGTTCAGACAAAGTGGAAAAGCACATTTTAATGTGATTAATGTGTTGGGTAACAATGAGAGCACCGAGGGTCAGTGCTATGTTGTTGCATATTGCTATTTACCAGAGATATGTTGGAAGTAATGATTTCCATACATGTACTTGTGTCAGTGGGAAACTTTGTGAAGGCAAAGAGGAGATTTGTTTGGTAATGGTAACACACAGTTTTATTGTATGATGGGTAACATGAGTTAAACACTCTGAGTTGTATTGGTCAGTCATAGGTATAGTGCACAGTATGGTATGTCACTGTTGGTGGCAGGTAAGCTTGATGAAGCTTGTATTACCTCACATAGATTTATGTGTGAGAGGGATGCATACTGGTGGACATGTGATGAAAGGTGCTGAGAGGGTATAGGTCTTTCATGTCAGTGATTTCCAGGTATTTTGAGAGTTTCTGACCTGGGTTTTGGTTTTGTGTTTTGTGTTCCAGGTGTGCTGCTTGTAGGTGCTGCTTGTAGATGCTGCTTGTAGGTGTTGCTTTTGGTGTAGGGTGAACTTTTTACTGTGTGCTGCTTGTAGGAAGTACTTGAAGTAGGCAGTGTGTGTTGCTTTTGCTAAGTAGGGTGAACTGCTTAGTGTGTGTGCTGTATTGTAAAGTATGCACTCTATAAAAACCACTCCATGTGGCCCTGCTACTGGTGTGCGGAGAGCGAGTGTTTGCATCATCAGTCGATTCTATATCCCCCTATCTGCTCCCCTCTCTCTTGGAATCGAACCACAACACTTTCAGAACACAGTTCTACAACAGTATAGATTATGTAAAGCTTATACCATGTCAATGACTCAAATGAATCAGTTATTATGTAGCACTATACTGGGGTAAGCCGTTTAGGAGAGAGTATGATAACTAAATTACAGTTAATAGACTATGATACATATCAGATGGTTTTAACCTATAACTGATATCACTCCAACCACAGGATACTACACACAGCACACTGTAACTGTATGATTGGTAGAACTGAGAGTCAGTGTAACACACTGTTGCAGTACAATTGATAACTGATATCAGTATGTAAAATAATACATGAATAATAAACAAAATGATAGAATAAGTGGCTGCAATATTAGATGTAATATTAAATACTGGCAAACTCAGAGAATAAATAGTCAGTGCTCAATACAATGATTGGAAGAACTATCATGGCTTGGCCATTCAGCACAATCAGCAAAAAGGCTTGTGCTCTACGTTTTAATTTCCTCCGCGAAACGCGGGATTAGTAAAGCTGAAACCTTCATCGGGGTGAGGAGAATGAAAGATTTCTGCATCAAGAATTTACGTCAATAACTTGTGATGTTCAAATCACCAAATAGTTTGTCTAGGAGCACATCATAGTAACACGATCATGATTTACGTCAAACAATTTTATAAGACCTGTGACTGAACAACTGCAATTCTTCTAACAAAGTTTACCGATCTACAATACTATCAATATGCTTATAATATGAACACAAGCAATGTGTCGGACAATTTACAGATCATCAACACATTCTAAACAGAGTACTTACAGTAGAATGTTGGGCAGCTGACTGTGTGTGAGACACACTTGATGTGTGCTAGAGAGCAGCACCTCGGAAAGTGACCAGCCAACGTGCAACAACTTTCAGTTCAAATTCGAATATTAGTAGCCTTCCGCCACAGGAGTTACCTCCTCATGTCAATGGTTGGACACTGTCGCCACAGTGAAACTGTTGTCTGCTTTACGACATGTGCTATGAGTTGAACTACGGTTAGTAGCCAGCTGAGCACTTGGCTACACATTATTAAAAGCACTTTTATGAAGGTCAGCAGATACTTTTGCTGAGTCATTTTTCAAGTTGTCGCGTTGAAAGCAACAACAGAACTCATTAAGTTTATCTGAAAAATGGTTTTATTCATCACCGGCATGGCGCTGGTGATGCAGACACCTGCGTCTTATACTGTCTAGAATGTTTTGGTCATC
>NC_134879.1:20146235-20163735 GCF_041734735.1 Babylonia areolata
TGTAAACAAGTACTTTGTGCTTACTCCTTTACCCTTAAAAGCGAATATGTGAAATGCTTTTATTTGAGAACATATGTTTACTACTCTTGTTTAATCAAGTAATCCGCGTGTGTGGGGTGGGTGGGGGGTGGGTGGGTGCGGGTGTGTGCTGATTATCTGGTTGTGGTTTTCCGCAATTTATCTTTATTCTTATCTTATCTGTCTATTATAATCAATGTGCAATATAGTAGGCTATGCTTATAATTATATTCAAAATAATGTTTCTTAATTCTTTCTGTTTTTACATTAAGAATACTAGTTATTACCTGCAGTGTGTGGATGTACGTATGAAACGGTGTATGTGATATTTTTTTACATTTGTGTCTTCGTAATATTCGTAAAAGCTGTTGTTGACTTTTACAGTTTTGGTCCCCATGTTGTTTACTTGTCTATGTTGTGATAATTCACCTGACCAGATTTCTCCAGCTGGAGATAATACAGTTATTCTTATTCTTATTCTTAAAATAAAATTTCGCTCGTTCGTTCGTTCGTTCTCTCCTGTGTTTTTTCTTCTTTTTTTTTTTTATTGATGGCTTGATGTAAAAAAAGCAATTGTTGCTTATTCAATTTACCATCATGAAATAAATTTTGACTTGACTTCACATACACATACATACGCGCGCGCGCGCACGCACGCACACACACACACAAAAACAAAAAACACACAAACACACACACAAACACACTCACTCTCTCTCTCTCTCTCACCTAGCCACCACCACCCCCCCGCCCCTCCCACCCCCCGTCCCCCCCTCCATACACACACACACACACACACACACACACACACACACATCGATCAACACGCCGTACGATGCCAGTGAGTGCTCCACGCTTCACTGAGCACAGGGAGGGACAGAGAAGATGTGGCACATCAGCACTGGCACGTTTGGAACTTAATGACAGAAGACACTCCAAAGACCAGCCGCCGTGGCCAAGTGGTTAGCATCGAGGCCTATCTGACTTGGAGGACGAAGGTTTTAATCCAGCCGCTGTAGCCAAGTGGTTAGCATCGAGGCCTATCTGACTTGGAGGACGAAGGTTTTAATCCAGCCGCCGTGGCCTAGTGGTTGGCATCGCGGTCTATATGACCGGGAGGACGCGGGTTCGAATCCAACCACCGTGGCCAAGTGGTTGGTATCGTGGTATATATGACTGGGAGGACCCGGGTTCGAATCCCCCCAACACAGGCAGGAGCTTCGGACCCTGGCTGTCTCCTGCCCAGAGTTGAGTGTGCACTGTGTTCACATGGTAAACTGGGACCGTGGAGTCAAAGCTCATCCACTTACCCTGCATCTTTGGGAGTGTTGCTCAAGTGTCCTGACCAGCTCGGCAGGCTTCTGTATCTCTCAGGCCTGGTTGAGTCGGCGTGCCGGGGTACTTTGTCGTCCTCTCCAAGTCCTGTCTGGAACCATGGAGTTTGGTGTGTAGTAGGTTTGGTGTCGTCCTCCCCAAGTCCTGTCTGGAGCCATGGAGCTTGGTGTGCAGCAGGGTTGGTGTCGTCCTCTCCAAGTCCTGTCTGGAGTCATGGAGCTTGGTGTGCAGCAGGGTTGGTGTCGTCCTCTCCAAGTCCTGTCTGGAGCCATGGAGTTTGGTGTGCAGCAGGGTTGGTGTCGTCCTCTCCAAGTCCTGTCTGGAGCCATGGAGTTTGGTGTGTAGTAGGTTTGGTGTCGTCCTCCCCAAGTCCTGTCTGGAGCCATGGAGCTTGGTGTGCAGCAGGGTTGGTGTCGTCCTCTCCAGGTCCTGTGAGGAGTCATGGAGCTTGGTGTGTAGTAGGTTTGGTGTCGTCCTCTCCAAGTCCTGTCTGGAGCCATGGAGTTTGGTGTGCAGCAGGGTTGGTGTCGTCCTCTCCAAGTCCTGTCTGGAGCCATGGAGTTTGGTGTGCAGCAGGGTTGGTGTCGTCCTCTCCAAGTCCTGTCTGGAGCCATGGAGCTTGGTGTGCAGCAGGGTTGGTGTCGTCCTCTCCAAGTCCTGTCTGGAGCCATGGAGCTTGGTGTGCAGCAGGGTTGGTGTCGTCCTCTCCAAGTCCTGTCAGGAGCCATGGAGCTCGGTGTGCAGCAGGGTGATTCGGCCACACAGTGTTTCTGGGCCCCTTCAAGAGGGGACAGAACACTATGAAAGGAATCGTAGACTACGGCCTTCTCGCTTAGTCTCAAACCTAAATGGGATTCCATAACAGCATCACCATCACTCAGGTCATCATCCAATATCAAAAAGAGAAAGGTGTGTGTGTGTGTGTGTGTGTGTGTGTGTGTTTGTGCGTGCGTGTTTGTGCGTGCGTGTTTGTGCGTGCGTGCGTGTGTTTGTGTGTGTGTGTGTGTGTGAAATTCCGTGACCTTTCATGCACTGCTCTTCGTATGGCTTCAGTCTCCATTACCAACTATGATTAAAAGTCCTTCAGTCTCCATTACCAACTGTGATTAAAAGTCCTTCAGTCTCCATTACCAACTGTGTTTAAAAGTCCTTCAGTCTCCATTACCACCTGTGATAAGAGTCATGTCAGAGTCTTCAAGTGCTGCCAGTCATGGCAACTGTCGTTGGATAAGCCGAGTGGTTGGGATCTCCACTCCGCTGTTTTAGTCTGGATCCACGCCCGATCCTCACCCTGTGTGTGAGGCATCAGAACAAGCATGAATGGACACCAGTAAAACAACTCAGCAGCACTGCACAGTCTCCTCTGGTGCGTGGCCGTCAGGCGACCTGATATGAAAGCTCCATGTGGATTGACGGCGCTGGCACAGGAGCAGAGGAATACAGGTGTGGACGTGCATGGGATGAGCGACGTGGGGTCAGCGGTACTGAAAGGGCTCTGGTGACAGGACAACCAAACAAGAAACAAAACCCAGACAAAAATACAGAAAAAACAACAGCAACAGCAACAACAACAGCAAAACAAACAAACAAAACCAAAAAAACACGTATCAGACTAAGAAAGGTGATGCCAACATTTCAAAACATGATTGCGAGTGGGATGTGAGATCAGTGACACGAAAAGTAACAGGCCGACAAATGAAAAACAAGTAGAACAAGAGAGGCAAGGCCTTCAAGACTCACTTTTGATACACTTAAAAAAAAAATCTAATGTTTAAATGTGTTCTGTATTTGTTATTATAAAGCTTCGGGTTAAAAGAAAAAGAAAAAGTCCAAACGGCAGATTCGAACCCCGCGTGTTCGGGTGAGAAGAAACTGTCTTACCCATTACACTATCGTGCTTCCTTCACTGACGTTCAAAACTATAACATTTAAACATGCTTTTTTTTTTAAAGGGCGATAAATCGATTGCGGTATTCGCAGTGAGAACGCTGTTTAAATCATATTATGCTGGTGTATCTTGGGCATTCAAAAAATCTTTAAGGGCAATTAAAAATTCTTTTTAAGTCCGCGGTAAAGGAGACGTGGCTATCGCCGTAATCACACTGCAACATTTTGCCGTTTTCTCTGGATCTAGATAGATGTACAAGTTTAGTTACACCCGGTTCACACGGTCGATTCAATTTCTCTTTTATGTTCATTCTAGTTTTATACACAACACTGCCATGGAGTGCCTGGGGCCTTCTGCCAGGAAGCACAAAGACTGGTTTGATGAGAACTGCACGGAGATCAAGCAGCTGCTGGAAGACAAACGCTAAGCCTACAGAGCCCACATTGAAGATCCCAAGTCACAGTCAAAGAAAGACATACTGAAGAGCGCACGCAGCATCATCCAGCTGAAACTGCGGCAGATGCGGGATTCCTGGTTGAGCAACAAAGCTGATGAGATCCAGGGATTTGCAGACAGGAACGACATGAAGAACTTCTATAACGGCCTGAAAGAAGTCTACGGTCCCACCACCTCCGGATCTGCTCCACTCTTCAGTGCTGATGGTTCTACCCTCATCACTGACAAGGACGGGATCCTTGAGAGATGGGCTGAACACTTTGACAGCGTACTGAACCGCCCTTCCACCATCAATGATGAAGCCATCGACCAACTCCCCCAGGTGCCAGTCAGTGAGCCGTTGGATGCCATTCCAACTTTGGAGGAGACCCAGAGAGCTATCCGTCTGCTATCCAATGGCAAAGCCCCTGGCTCAGACTCCATTCCAGCTGAGGTCTACAAAGAAGGTGGTATGGCGCTGACTGAGAAACTTCATCAGCTGTTCCAGCTCATCTGCCATCATGAGACAGTTCCACAGGACTTCAAAGACGCTTCCATCATACACCTGTATAAGCGCAAAGGAAATCGTCAGGCCTGTGACAACCATCATGGAATATCCCTGCTGTCCGTCGCAGGCAAGACTCTGGCCAGAGTGCTACTCAACCGTCTCATAGCGCACCTTGAGCAAGGTCTCCTACCAGACAGCCAGTGTGGCTTCCGGAAAGAACGCGGGACTATCGACATGGTGTTTGCTACCAGGCAGCTCCAGGAGAAGTGTCAGGAACAGAACGCCGACCTTTACTCCACCTATGTCGATCTGACCAAGGCCTTCGATACTGTTAGCAGAGATGGCCTTTGGAGAATCATGGGATGCTGGTCCGAGTCCAAGACAACGGAGAGACTTCAGAACCATTCCGTGTCTCCAATGGAGTCAAGCAATGGTGTGTTCTTGCCCCCACCCTGTTCAGTCTCATGTTTTCAGCCATGCTGACAGATGCCTTCAGAGACGCTGACGTAGGCATTGGCATCAGGTACTGCACAGATGGCTCACTCTTCAACCTCAGGAGGCTTCAAGCAAAAACCAAGGTGAGGACAGACACCGTCAACGACTTCCTGTTTGCTGATGACTGCGCTCTCAACGCTGCCTCCGAAGCTGACTTGCAACACAGCGTCGACAAGTTCTCTGCTGCCTGTGACAACTTTGGCCTCACAATCAGCACAAAGAAGACTGATTTGATGCACCAGCCAGCTCCAGGAAAGCCTTATGTTGAACCAAACATCTTCATCAACGGGCAACGACTGAACGCAGTAGACCAGTTCACATGCCTGGGCAGTACACTCTCTCGCACAGTTGTCATCGACGACGAGGTGAATGCCAGACTCGCCAAAGCCAGCGCTGCCTTCGGCAGACTCCATAACAACGTTTGGAACAGGAGAGGCATCACCCTGGAGACGAGGCTCAAAGTATACAAGGCCATAGTTCTCACCACACTGCTCTATGGATGTGAATTATGGACGGTCTACAAACGCCACGCCAAAAAGCTGAACCACTTCCACACCACCAGCCTCAGAAAACTTCTCGGCATAAAGTGGCAAGAGAAGATCCCTGACACAGAGGTGCTCACTCGTGCAAACTTGCCCAGCATCTACACCATCTTGATGCAGGCACAGCTGCGCAGGGCAGGCCATGTAATTCACATGCCAGACCACCGGCTCCCCAAGAAACTGCTGTACGGCGAACTCCAACATGGCAAGCGCTCCCATAGAGGCCAAAAGAAGTGCTTCAAAGACACTCTGAAAACTTCTCAGAAGGTCTTCAGCATCAGCCACGACACATGGGGGCTGAATGCAATGGACAGACCAAAGTGGCGTTCAGCTGTCCACAAAGGCGCCAAATCCTGTGAGGCCAACAGAATCGCTGCAGCAGAGCAACGCAGACAGGCCAGGAAAAGCAGGGCCAGCAAGTCCCCGACAGCCGCCACCATCCCCTGTCCACACTGCATCAGAACCTTCCGGGCGCGAATTGGCCTGACCAGTCATCTGCGCACCCACATAGCCCAACCCACCCACCCCCACGATGACTAGATGGTCCTCGTCGATCCCGACGGACGAACCACATATGTATACATAATATATATATGTCTCTCTCTCTCTCTCTCTCTCTCTCTCTGTGTGTGTGTGAGTCTGTCTGTCTGACAGTCTGTACGTCCATGTGTCTGTATCTCCATGTGAGCTTTCAGCCATCAGTGCATGCATGAATGCCTGACTGCCCTGACAGAAACGAACAGGACAAGCAAGGAAAACTTACTCTTCCGCGCATGAGGAAAGAAATTGCACCAACATAACCCTCTGATTTGGGACTTGAAACGGCAACACTTCCTTGTAATGAAGCAAACCTTGCAGGCTGCACCGCGGAAAAAAAAAGGAACAGTAAATTCACAACAGACAGTTCAAAGGGACGTCACTCTTTCAACCAAACTGGTCGCAGCGGGCGGTAACTTTCTATTGCATTCCGATACCGTGACATTTTATCGTCTTGATTCCAGATCAGCTGTTTCCTCAGAACATCACTGGGACAGATTTAAAAAAAAAAATTTTAATATTTTTTAATGAAGCCAAAAATGAGCGGACAGTTTGTCCCTGTCAGTTTCATAGTTTGTTAAACATGGTTGGTTTCTTCCGCACACCTGGTCTTTCTTTTGTGCCACTTTGAAAGCATACTGAAAAATTAATTGTACAGCTTCTGTCGCGCAGGCACCCGTGTGAGTGTGTGTGTGTGTGTGCGTGTGCGCGCGCGCCCGTTCGTGCATGACCGTGTGTGTGTGTGTGTGTGCGCTCGCGGGGTCGCACGCGCAACGGGACAGTCAATTTTGCACGCAGCCTTACTCTGACGAAAAAAAGAAAAAAAAGTTTCAACCATGAGGAAGTAAATCACTTGGAGGGGCGGGGGGATTGGAGCTAGGTGGAGGGGGAGGAGTGGAAAGGGGAGGGTGAAGGGCAGGCAGCGGCAGATAATTTTAATGGCTGCACGTGGCCCGGCAGAGTTACTGCGCTTTATGACCTGATTCCGATCTTGCCTGTTTCATAAACTTTGATGTCAGCTAGCCGGAAATTTGATTAAGATGTTGAGAAGAAGCCAGAAGTAACTACCCTAGTGCTCACCCACCTACGCACTAAGGGCAGTATTTTAAACCTCCGGGATGCACAAAGTGGGGAAAATGGTGAACTTGTAGGCTGGGGGGTTGGGAATGAGGCTGCCGCAAAGCAAGCCAATATTATGTCATATCAGGAGTGACATTTAATCGGTAGCGCCATGGAAATAGATATGATTTTCTTTGGCTGTAGGAAGTGTGATGTTCTGGGCATGCTAATCTGTTTGTGTGTTGGTTGGCCCGTATTTTTAGAATGTCTGTTTTTGTTGGTTTTTTTTTTTTTTTAACTTGCTCTTTACTAGTGCCTGAGCACATTAAACGTATGCGGTCGCTTACACACACACACACACACACACACACACACACACACGGAAAGCGTGTGCATTTACAGGACACGAGATAGGCAGGCAGAGAGAGAGAGAGAAAGAGAGAGAGAGAAAAAGCGAGAGAGCGAGAGAGGGAGAGCGAGCGAGAGAGAGAGAGAGGGAGAGAGAGGGAGAGAGAGAGAGGGAGAGAGAGAGGGAGAGAGAGAGAGGGGGAGAGAGAGGCACAGAGAGAGAGGGAGATGGGATGAAGAATTTCTTTTTTTCTTCTGTTTCTTTTTCTTTTCTTTTTTTTTTTTTTTAAAAAAAAACTGTTTACTTTTTTGCGCTACATCCGAAACAGATAGAGCAACCAACACATTTTAAATTGGCTCAACACCAGTGTAAAATAAATAAATAAAAATTTAAAAAAGATGCTTCGTAAATTTCCTCCTATCTATTTAAGAGTCGTTATGACGATGCGTCTCACAGAAGGTTTGAGAACAAGTTTATACTACCCCGGGGTTTTCCCCCGGACTATAACTGGATACCATAGTCTGGCGTGTCTGTAATTTCTGGCCCATTTTAGTTATTTCTGTTGTCATTGTTATTCTTTTTTTCTGCGTTTCATTTTCTTTCTTTTCCTGACTGCTTATTTATTTTCTATTCTATTTTATCTTTTAGATTTATTTGTCTATTTATTTAGTTAGTCAGTCATCTATTTGTTTATTCATGTATCTGTTTATTTATTTACTTATTAATTAATTAATTTATTTATTTCATTTCGTCTGTTCAGCTAAACGACTTATCCATTTATTAGTTTACGTGTCTTTTTTTTCTCCTCAAGGCCTGTTTAAGCGCGTTGGGTTACGCTGCTGGTCAGGCATCTGCATAGCAGATGTGGTGTAGAGTATATGGGTTTGTCCGAACTCTGACGCCTCCTTGAGAAACTGACACTGGACTGAACTGAACTTCTGGACCAGACTCGAAACGGTTTTCCCTCAACTCTTCCCTGACAGCATCTTTGCACAATACATTCCCCATGATTTACTCCGGTGGCAAACATTGAGGTGGGGGTCACTTGTCAGCCACGGCACCGTACGTGGAACCACTTAAGCCAATCAGGTGTCAGACAGGACGGACAGAGGGGCTGGTTCTGGGGCATGGCTATGATGCACCGCCTATAATCCGTGTCCTTTACTCTACAGCCGGCATTAGTGGAAAGATGTGCCAGGTACAGACCCTCTGAACACATCATAAAGTAAGAAATGAGTGTTGGTTTTACGTTGACAACATCGTATTAGGGACATGAGAATCACATTAGATTTTAGGGCATCATATTAGGGTCATGGAAATAACATTAGCTTTAACTGCATCGTATCAGGGACATGATGATCACTTTAGATTTAACGACATCGTTTTAGGGACATGATAATCACATTAGATTTAACTGCATCGTATTAGGGACGTGATAGTCACATTACATTTCAACTACATCGTGTTAAGTTCATGGTAATCAATTTAAATTTAACTACATCGTATTGGGACAGGGTAATTACATCATATTTAACTATATCGCATTTGGGACATGATAGTCATATTCGATTTTAACTATATCGTATTAGGGACGTGATAGTCATATAATATTTAACTACATTGTATTAGAGACATGGTAATCACATTAGATTTAACTACATTGTATTGGGACATGGTGATTACATTAAATTTAACTATATCGTTTTAGGGACATGATAGTCAAATTAGATTTTAACTGCATCGTATTAGGGACATGATAATCATATCGTATCGTATTAGGGACATGGTAATCAAATTAGATTTAACTACATGGTATTAGCAACATGATAATCATATCATAGTTAACTACATCACATTAGGGACATGGTAATCACATCAGATTTAACTACATCGTATTATGGACATAGTAATCATATCAGATTTAACTACATCGTATCAGGGACATGATAATCACATCAGATTTAACTACATCGTATCAGGGACATGGTAATCATATCAGTTTTAACTACATCATATCAGGGACACGGTAATCATATCAGATTAACTACATCGTATCAGGGACATGGTAATCACATCAGATTTAACTACATCGTACCATCATTTCATTCATTCATTCATTATGCCCATCGCTCCTGGTGGAGCATAGGCCATCGACGACTGTCACAACCCATAAGGGGTTGCCCATGAACCCCCCGCACCTTCCCAGACTAACACCCCAACAACACAAAACAGAGACATAGATAATTCAGCTCAATTCTTTACTGTTGTGTACTTTGAATACCCTGGTCCAGACACACAAATTTGAACACTTAACTACAGCAACACTCCTTTGGTTACACCATAGCAGCATGACCACGACACAGTAGGCCCTAGTAACGGCAGCACAGATCTACACGACAAAATGTCAGTTCACTTGAACCTAACTCGAGTTCGTCCGTTGAAGACCAGTGTCACTGAACTGGCTTTAGTTGCATACCTGCAGAATCGGAGAGGGTGAACGGGATGAGGGACTGTGGGTGAGTGACGTTGGAAATATGAGGTCGGGGAAAGGAGTGGGAATGAGAGAATTTGGAACGGACAGGGCTGAAGGGGAATGATGACCACTGTAGAGGCGAATCCTGGAGTTCCGTCGGGGTGGCAGACCGGGGGAACCCACAGGAAAAAATCACAGGGAAAAAAATCTGTAACAAGACTCCCATGTCTCTGTAGACTATGCACTCACACGTTATGAAAGAGTACCCCCACCCCCTTCCTGGAGTGATACGGAATGCACTAAGGGAATAATTGGTTATTATATACAGTCACTTTCACACAAAGCTACCAATGCCAAAAGTACATGAAATGTTTATGGTTTCTCCAGTAATGAAGGAGTTAAACTCGCATGTAATCCGAAAGAGACATTTACCCTAAATGACAAAATGTCGGTATCTATCCTTGTGGTTTCAAACTACCGAACCAAAACTCAATGAGCCAACATTGCAATCTCCCAATCACACCACCCAAATGTTTTGGAAATCTTAGACTGCAGTTAGACACAGTTCACAAAGGAAATAAATCGGAAACAACTCGAGCTGAATACATAGCAAAACAACCCTAAACACAACCTTATCAATTATCCCAAAATATTTAGAAATAAAAGAATACTGGATTTAAAAGATGTTCGAAAAAACACCTCCCTCAACCTTATACACACCCAAAACCAACATATGTCAAGTTACAACACGAACACCACGAGGACAAACCAACTGTACAACTCCCCCCTCACCTGTCACCAGGAATTAGGCACACCACTGGCCCAGGAGAAAACACAGAACACAGACCCACAGAGGAAGAAGGGGGTCACACAGGAATCAAACCCCACAACTGTCCAAGAGGGCACCCAACAGCTCGCTTGCTGGCTCGGCGACCCTTCTCCTTCCAAAGCTCGGCACCAAAGGCAAAGCAAAACCCTTCCTTCAAAACGACGTTAACTCAGAACTCATCTCAAGAGTTCAAAATGAGAAGGAGTACGGACATGACAGACACATCACAACAGATTCACATGCTTCAGTTCGGAACTGAACTGAGCACATAAGAGAACGATAGAGCTAAAAGGGGGAGAGAGAAGGAGGGAGAAAGGGAGAGGGAAAGGGAGAGGAGGGGAAGGGAGAGGGGAAAGGGAGAGGAAGGGAGAGGAGGGGGAGAGGAGGGGAAGGGAGACGAACACACGAACACGCGCACAAATGAATGCCACGAGCCGTGACAACGACGCCTCGCCATCACACTCTGTTCTTGGCTGTTCTGGCCATTCCAGTCCAGTTGGTCCCTTGCTGCTTCAGCTCTGCCTCGGTATCTCGCCTCCAGCTGTTGCGAGGCCGGCCTCTCTTCCTCTTTCCCTGCGGGTTCCAGGTCAGGGCTTGGCGTGTGGTGCTGGACGCTGGCTTCCTGAGGGTGTGTCCGATCCAGCCCCTCTTCCTCCGCAGTATCTGCTTGGCCAGTGGTTCCTGTCCCGCTCGCTCCCACAGATCTTCGTTTCGGATCTTCTCCTGCCATCGGATCTTGTAGATGCGCCTCAGACAGGTGTTGAAGAATGTCTGAATCTTCTGCTGCTGGGATCAGGGACATGGTAATCAGATCAGATTTAACTACATCGTATCAGGGACACGGCAATCATATCAAATTTAACTACATCGTATCAGGGACGTGGCAATCATATCAGATTTAACTACATCGTATCAGGGACATGGCGATCACATCAGATTTAACTACATCGTATCAGGGACATGGTAATCACATCAGATTTAACTACATCGTATCAGGTACATGATAATCATATAAAATTTAACTGCATCGTATCAGGGACATGGTAATCACATCAGATTTAACTACATCGTATCAGGGAGACACGACAATCATATCAGATTTAACTACATCATATCAGGGACATGGTAATCATATCAGACTGCATTGTATCCTAGCCGTGTGAGGCACCAGTGGATGGGAGATGGACCAAATGAGAGATATAGACACAAAGTGAAAAAAAAGCAACGAAAGAAGGGATGGTGGTTGATGTTGACGTGACGCATTGTCGATTGTAGTCTGGGCTAACACTGGGGCGACTTGCATGCACCTACACCTCATAGACTGTCAGTGCTGAGTCTGCACTGTGCTGCATCGGTTCTTCACCTCTTTGAACCAGGACGAAGTAGTAGAAGTAGTAGTAGAAGTAGCAGTTGTCGTCGTTATCGTAGTAATAGTAGTGATAGTAGTAGTAGTAGCAGCAGCAGCAGCAGTAGTCGTCATCGTCGTCGTAGTAGTAATATTAGTGGTAGTAGTAGCAGCAGCAGTAGCAGTAGTCGTCATCGTCGTCGTCGTACTAATATTAGTGGTAGTAGTAGCAGCAGCAGTAGAAGCAGTCGTCATCGTCGTCGTCATCGTAGTAATAGTAGTGATAGTAGTAGTAGCAGCAGCAGCAGCAGCAGTAGTCGTCATCGTCGTCGTCGTAGTAATATTAGTGGTAGTAGTAGCAGCAGCAGTAGAAGCAGTCGTCATCGTCGTCGTCATCGTAGTAATAGTAGTGATAGTAGTAGTAGTAGCAGCAGCAGCAGCAGCAGTAGTCGTCATCGTCGTCGTCGTAGTAATATTAGTGGTAGTAGTAGCAGCAGCAGTAGCAGTAGTCGTCATCGTCGTCGTCGTCATAGTAGTAGTAGTAGTCGTAGTAGTAGTAGTAGTAGTAGTAGTAGTCTGCTGGACTTTGCAAGAGAGTGGTAAACAGGGAAAGAGGAAACATGTAGAATGTATTACCCTTTTAAAAGTGTTTAAAAGGATCAGAAATTCTACGTGTTGAGTCTCTCTCTCACTTTCAACAGCAGAAATGGTTTGAAATAACAACGAAGACAACGACATTAACAAAGACTATTACTGCTACTACAATAACAACATCATCAACAACAACAAGAACAACAACAAGAACAACAAAAATAACTAGACATAGTACAGTTTAGAAGAAAGGTAGGAAGGAGAAAAACAGTCCGCATCATTAGGTAACACTTTCTGAGAAGAAATGGCGGTCCATTTAGAAATGTATGATAAAACCATGTGGATAATTTCCCCTGGTTATTTCCGTCCTTAGTGGTCATTAGGATCAGACCACTCTGTTGGTCTTCAAACTCTTCTTTCTCCAGTGGACAACAACAAGCAATCTGGGTGTTTGGCAGGGAACTACTGATCGAAACTAACTCAAAAAGGCAAGGTGCAAGAAAATAATAATAATAATAATAATAATAATAATAATAATAATAATAATAATAATAATAATAAATAAAATGATGCTGATGATGATGATACAAGTATGTTCTTGGAAATGAAGCCCTAATCTATTTTTAAATACATTATAAGAGACTAATTGATGATGATGATGACGATGATGATGCGACACGCATGTTCTTAAAATAAAGCCCTATTGGAGACTGAACTATGCTTTTGAATGATATTTTTGAAAAGGTTAAAGAAATATTGTTAAAGATAAACAAACCGGTGAATAACTAAGCTGATAGAAGATATATATTTAAAAAAAAATCAAAGAATAGATGTATAAATGAGATTTAAATAAAACAAACAACAAACAAACTATCCCACTAAAAACCAACTGGAGCCACGTAAAGATAAAGGCGGAGGAATATGAAAAGCAGTGGACTCATGGAAAGTTAGAGAAAGGGGGACAGAGAAGAGATAGGATGGACGACAGAAAGACTTCAATACAACTCACAACCCAGACAGATGTCATCACTTGCCATACATGCTCAGAATGCATACAGCAGAACACCTGAACATAGAAAGCAAGGCACATGTACACAGTCATTGAACACAGTTTAAACGCTAGCCTCAGTACACACGGGGGCAATGCCTGCACCAGAAGATAGGGGGAGGGGGGAGGGGGGGGGGGGCTGAAAGGAAGTGATTAATTAAGGTGTGTGGGGGCGACAGTAACGTATGAAAGGTAAACATCAAACTGAGGGTGGAGAGAAGGAACGATGTGGGTGGAAAACAGAACGATGGAGCCCCCCACCACCCTCCCCCCACTCACACACACCCCCCCCCCCCCCCCCCAAAAAAAAAAAGAAAGAAAATAAAGAGAAAGAGAAGAAGACGTGGGAAAAAAAAGGGGGAGGTTGGGAGGGAAACTTATCATAGTATGTTTTACCTGATTGGGAGTTAACTCCCCTCTCCTCTCCGACTTTCTAATTTACCTAATTTTACGTTAAAACATTCAAATGTGAAAATCAATACTAGATCACAAATATAGTTGACGGGACATTAAGCACAATTCCACCTTCGTCAAGTTACAAGGAATAACGTGTTTGCGTGACGACTCTAGACCACAATGGAACAGAGAACATTAATTGTGGAAATAAAGGACGCGGCTATCAAACTGTTCAGTAACTGAAAAAAAAAAAGAAAAAAAAAAAAAGAAAAAGAAAAATCTTCGGTGTTTAACGCACCCAATGATTCGTGTGTATCAGCGGCGACGCCCTAGCTAGATGCTGAGATAAGATGACGCTGCAAGTCTGGGACTTGCTGCTGATTAACTGATTCCGGTGTAGAGCCTAATCGTACCCCTTCCCCTTTCTTTTTACCCCGGGGACATATCTTGCTAGCCCTGGTTTTCCCTGGGGTCCATGTTGACCAGCCTGGAGTGAGCTCTGGGGGGTAAGAATTGACACTCACAGCGGTGCAGCAACCTTTGATGCCCAGTAGTAGTAGTAGTAGTAGTAGTAGTAGTAGTAGTAGTAGCTGTTGTTGTTGTGTATCGGGGTCATTCTATACCAGGTTGCAATGACTCCCGGTGAGGCAACTTTTAACGCCCCTTTTTAGTAGTAGTAGCAGCAGCAGCAGTTGCATTGCATATTATTATATTGCACTGTATTGCATTCATTGTATTGTGTTGTATTGCATTGTATTGTGGTAATTCTAAAACAGTTCAAAATGACTTCCTGGGGGCTATCAATTTGGTCCAGTTACAATCAATACGGGCTGTTAAAGTAGTAACTTTTCCCTCCCCCGCCCCCACGTTTGCTTCTGTTAAGTTGTAATGAAGAGGGGAGTGTGTGCTGGAGGGATTGGGGAGAGAGGGTGGAGGTGTTTAGGGGGGGGGGGGGGGGGGGGAGTGGAGGGGAGGGGTCAGTACAGGCTGGCCCATGACCCGAACTCTTGTTCCTCACCCTTCCCGTTTCAATATATTAATCAACCCGGTAGGAAGAGTGATATTTTCTGAATAGTAGGGAGGTCGACATTGACTATCAGCAACTTGACTTAGGCAGTCTTTCGAGACTAGCCCAGAATTACCCTCTGCAGGGTAAAAATCCAAGCTGGGGGGGTAGTTTGAGGCTCTTACACCGGAATAAAGCCCCACCGACTGCCATTGCCGCGGACACGATTCACAACGTTGTGCCGAGGGGGAGAGCGGGAGGGATTCACTGGTACAGAAACGAATCCTGCACGCACGAATCATTTCTTCGTCATGGTCATTAGAACGGGTCCGTCATTGTAGGCCCATTGAAAAGCAATCGTATCATCAGTGATGAAAATGGTGGCAATTATAATCGAATGAATTGATAACTCGCGGGTTAAGGAGGGTGTGGTGTTTTGTTTCTTTAGAGGTGAGTGCAGCAATGTAGTCTTTCAGTTATTGTAGTTATTGTTGTTCTTCGTTTTTTACTTCCGGTCACAATACAAGAACGAAGGACTTCCTCTCTCTCTCTCTCTCTCTCTCTCTCTCTCTCTCTCTCTCTCTCTCTCTCTCTCTCTGTCTCATTCTCTCTCCCCATCTCTATTTCTCCGTCCCTCCTCCTCCCCCGCCTCTCTCTCTCTCTCTCTCTCTCCCCCCCTCTCTATCTCCCCATCTCTATTTCTCCGTCCCTCCTCCTCACCCCCCCTCTCTCACCTCCTCTCTCTCTCTCGTTCGTTCTTTCATCTTTTATTTTGGATTTTTTTTAAAATGAGTGGGGTTTTTTTCCCCCATGCAACGGTGTACTAAAATGAACCCCGTTCCCCTATCTAAAATTGATTACACACTGGTGCAGTTTTACAGAGAAACGCTGCACCAGCATTGACGCCTTGAACTTTATAACTTCGCCTTTTGGTGGTCAGGATGAAAGACACTGAAGGCGGGGTGGGGCGGGGTGGGGTGGGGTGGGGGAGGGTGTGTGTGTGTGTGTGTGTGTGTGTGTGTGTGTGGTGGTGGGGGGGTGCAGCCACAGGATGTGGGAAAGTGAAATATGTATGTTCCCAATTAACGATGACACGAGACACCGGGACAACTGGAGATGGACAGAGGAAAGGGAGATAACTGTGTCCCAGAGAAATGGAGAAACAGCGAGGAGGGTGGGGGAGCACAGAGAGAAATGGGAGGGGAGGGCGAGCAGAAAGAGAGGGGGGGAGGGAGGGAGAGAGAGAGAGATGGGGAAGAGGGTCAAAGAAAGAGAGGGGGAGAGGGAGGGAGAGATGGGGAGAGGGTCAAAGAAAGAGATGGGGGAGAGGGAGGGAGAGAGAGAGAGAGATGGGGGTGAGTGTCACAGAGAGAGGGGGGAGAGGGAGGGAGAGAGAGATGGCGGGGGGAGAGGGAAGGAGAGACAGTTAGATGGGGAGTGAGGGTCACAGTCAGAGAGAGAGAGAGAGAGAGAAAGACAGAGACAGACAGACAGACAGAGGTTTAGACAGAGAGACGCAGAGAGACAGACAGACACACACACACACACACACACACACACACACACACACACACACACACACACACACAGAGAGAGAGAGAGAGAGAGAGAGAGAGAGAGAGAGAGAGAGATGGGGAAAAAAAGTGCACAAAACAAGGAATCGCAGTACAGCCGAACACCATTCTTGGCTCACGCCACGAACCATGCCAAAGCCAGCTTGCACAGCGCAGTGAACCGTGAACACGCACAACCCTTATCGCTAACTGCTGTCCATGCTGTTCGCTCCAGTCAGCAGGCAGAGAGTTCCACCCGTTCGGGTTCACCTGCTCCGCTTGGCGCCGCTTCTTGGCTAATAGGCACTCTGGCAAGCAGGATGGCCTCCCTTGGCGAAGATACTCTTTCGTGCAGAAGACGCTGGTGATAATGAGGTGGGAGAGAGGTGGGAATGTGGAAGGGGTGGATTGTGGTGATGTTGGTACATGAAGTAGCGGGGGGTACTGGTGGACACAGATTATGTATAAATGGTTACGTCTGGGCGGGGGTTATGGCAGTTAATAATACCTTAGGTCAGAGAGTTCATTTTCTTTATTTTTCCCCGACCACTTTTTTTTTTTTTTTTTTTAATAATCTTTTGTCATCGTTATTTTTTGTGTGTTATCATATTTACCGCGCCAGCGAGATAATGTACGTACGCACAAAAACACACATATTTTTTATACACTAAACCCATTCTGCATAAATGCAGACTCTTTCACATACTGTCTGATACAGACGGAAAATCTACAGATGCGAAATAGCTGAAACAATGAAGTGTCATCGCTTCCTTGGCCGCCATAACCCTCCCTGTTTTCGTCCTCAGGGTACACTCAACTTTTTGACGACCTCGCATGATCCCTAGACTGCACGGTAGTTTGACGACAAAGGGCGTGACAAATGTTCTCTTGAAAACTGTGGTTGAAAGACACCGGGGTCTCTCCGATGACAGGAAACGCATGATTAGCTAACGGCCATCTTCGAATGGCGGCGATCACGACCGGATGCAGACATGACGTCAAGAACAAATTACGAGCATTAGCTCCCTAGGCTGTGGTGTCTCTGCCCATCGTCGCTCGTCCAAATGATAGGGGCAGCTGATCAGAAAATGGC
>NC_134879.1:20176235-20181235 GCF_041734735.1 Babylonia areolata
ACAAAGACCTGTGGCACCAGATGCATACATCAGACAGACAGACACCAGTGGCAGCAGATGCATACATCAGACAGACAAAGACCAGTGGCACCAGATGCATACATCAGACAAAGACCAGTGACACCAGATGCATACATCAGACAGACAGAGACCAGTGGCACCAGATGCATACATCAGACAGACAAAGATCAGTGGATCAGATGCATACATCAGACAAAGATCTGTGGCACCAGATGCATACATCAGACAAAGACCAGTGGCACCAGATGCATACATCAGACAGACAGAGACCAGTGGCACCAGATGCATACATCAGACAGACAGAGACCAGTGGCACCAGATGCATACATCAGACAGACAAAGACCAGTGGACCAGATGCATACATCAGACAGACAGAGACCAGTGACACCAGATGCATACATCAGACAAAGACCAGTGGCACCAGATGCATACATCAGACAGACAGAGACCAGTGGCACCAGATGCATACATCAGACAGACAGAGACCTGTGGACCAGATGCATACATCAGACAGACAGAGACCAGTGGCACCAGATGCATACATCAGACAGACAGAGACCAGTGACACCAGATGCATACATCAGACAGACAGAGACCAGTGACACCAGATGCATACATCAGACAAAGACCAGTGACACCAGATGCATACATCAGACAAAGACCAGTGGCACCAGATGCATACATCAGACAGACAGAGACCAGTGACACCAGATGCATACATCAGACAAAGACCAGTGACACCAGATGCATACATCAGACAGAGACCAGTGGCACCAGATGCATACATCAGACAGACAAAGACCAGTGGCACCAGATGCATACATCAGATAAAGACCAGTGGCACCAGATGCATACATCAGACAAAGACCAGTGGCACCAGATGCATACATCAGACAGAGACCAGTGACACCAGATGCATACATCAGACAGACAGAGACCAGTGGCACCAGATGCATACATCAGACAAAGACCAGTGGCACCAGATGCATACATCAGACAAAGACCAGTGGCACCAGATGCATACATCAGACAAACAAAGACCAGTGGCACCAGATGCATACATCAGACAAAGACCAGTGGCACCAGATGCATACATCAGACAAAGACCAGTGGCACCAGATGCATACGAGATGCGTTTTTTTCCTGCCCTTCTGTCCCCGCATCATTTTCATACACAGATGGATTTCCTTACCGATCCTCTTCAGATAGATCGATGAACGAAATAGTAAACGCCATCTAAAAGCACAATCGCGAAGAATGTGGCTTCTGTCTGTGTCTTTCTCAATTCACAGCAACATATGACTGCTGGTATACGATATATGAGCAGCGCGAAGGGGAAAAATGTAGGTAAAGTGGTTTCTTCTCGCTTCAAGTTTTGTTGTTTGTTCTTTCGCTTCGATTTTTTCTCGACGTGAACACCGCACGACAGTAAGATCAGTGCAGTGTCTGTGCTCTTGTTCCCACGCTGTGGTGATTTTATGAGGTTACTGACGCATACGATACATCTCAGCTCGGGATCTCTTCTCTTTTGATTGCACAACTTATACAAACACTGTCATGATTAACACACACACCCCCCACCCCACCCCCACACCCCCACCCCCGCCCCCGCCTTCCCCCATACACACACACACACACACACACACACACACACACACATATATATATATATATATATATATATATATATATATATATATATGTGTGTGTGTGTGTGTGTGTGTGTGTGTGTGTTTATCATATTCATACATGCTGTTGTCCCTGTTTTTACCCTGTAGTACTATATCTTCTTTTTGTTGGTGATGTTATCGTCGCCATGTTCCCATCGTTATCATCATCCTCGTCGTCACCGTCACCATCATCATCATCATCAGCAGCAGCAGCAGCATTAGAGATGTACGTCGTTAGAGATATACGTCGTTAATTCATTGATTGACGTTGACGAGTATGTTCGTCAGGAAAGGACTGCCACCTCACACACACACACACACAGCGTCCAGGTCAGGGTGTCAGTAACAGTCATTTATTTGGACTTACGCCACTTGGAGTTGCATTAATCTTGTTCAGGACAATCAACACTTTAAGACTACACACAAAAAGCGACAACTGTGCTCAGAAACCCAGCCACACTGATCTCTTTATACCAAGGCTCGGCAGCCAAAGAGTTAAAAGCGTTTTACGAACCATGGAGGCAGCCATGTTGCTGTGGTCTCCAGGGAGGGCAGGAGGCTGAATGTGCCAGAACCGTGACGTAGTGTACACTCACAGGCTTCCCACGGGACACACACTTCCTGCGCGCACGTTCTACATACAGTTTTAACAACCGTGACTCTGTGTGTGTGTGTGTGTGTGTGTGTGTGTGTGTGTGTGTGTGTGTGTGTGTGTGTGTGTGTGTGTGTGTGTGTGTGTGTGTGTGTGTGTGTGTGTGTGTGTGTGTGTGTGTGTGCGCGCGCGCGCGCGCGTATGTTTGCGTGGGTGGTTTTTGCTGTACTTGTTGATGTGTTTGTATTTGTTTTTGAGAAGGGGGAAAGGGGACTAGTATGGGAGAGGGGGTGGGGTGGATATGAATCTCTCTTTCTCTCTCTCTCTGTCTCTGTCTCTCTCTCTCCCTCTCTCTCTGCCCCCCCCCTCTCTCTCTCTCTCTCTCTCTCTCTGCTGCCTGCAAATAAGTGCGTGTGTACAATCTTTCAAGTATGCTTACTAGCGTATACATACGCACTCGCTCACATGTTTGTGTTTGTGTGTGCGTGTGTGTGTGTGTGTGCGCGTGCGTGCGTGCGTGCGTACGCGCGCGTGCGTGCGTCTGAGAAAGAGACAGAGAAGGAAAGACAAAGGGAAATCGAGAGACAGAGACACAGAGAGAGAAAGACAAGAGAGACAGAGAAAAGAGAGCCTACATAGACAACCAGCATGTTCAACCCTTGGAACAGCACACCGCCCCAAAGCATAGATTACTCCCGTTCCGTATCGGAAAATAAATGATGGGGAAAAATGGGACGTAAGAAAGGAGAAAAATGGGTGGAGCTACCGTTTTGGTTGGGGGAGAGGTTAGGGAGAGGGAGGGTTCGACGCTGGGGGAGTGGGGGTGATGGAGAAGACGATGGGTGAGGGGAAGTGGACATTGTATGAAGGTGGTAGAATGGCTCAGACGCATACAGTGTCTTGAGGGACTGGATTCGATTCCTGGTATCGCCATTTCTTTCGAGTTTGACTGGAAAACAAAACGGATGTCTCTGGTCATTCGGATGAGACGATAAAGCCAGGTCCTGTGTGACAGCAAGCACTGGGCGCACTGAAAAAGAACGCATCGTAAAAAAAAAGTGCTGTCCTCTGACAAAAAAAAAACAAACAAAAAACAAAAAGTAGAAGAATTTTACTCCGACAGGTACACATGCAACGGTGTGTGTGTGCGTGTGTGTAAGGCTGCTGAAGTGTGTTGCGTGGGGTGGGGGGGGGGGGGGTGGGGGGACGTGGGGGTGAGGGGGTTTGGTGTGTACGTTAACTTCACGTGGAAAATGCAGAATGGCCTGTAACGGATTTCGAACAGTGATCAACAGCTGTTGACCTGTTCAGCAGTACACCTGTGACTCACTTGGTGTTTGACATGGAAAAGAAGAAAGAGTTCCAATTGTTCAACTGTTTCGGTCTCAGGTTTCCGTGTCACACACACACACACACACACACACACACACACACGTCATACACGTAAAGGCCTATTTGTGTATACGAGTGAACGTGGGAGTCTCATCCCACGAAGGAAAAAGAAGAAACTGGAACCGACATTGTACTGGTGCCCTGTCGGACTGTTGGGAAGTGGAACTTTGGAATAGTCCCACTGGACCACCTGCTCCCCCTCAGCCCCCTCCTTCCAGATAAGTCCCAACCTCCGCCCCCTAACCACCCACACACAGGCTAACACACATGCATGTCAACACATGCTCGCGCAGAGCTGTACAAGAATTACTGTCGAACATCAAGCAGAACAGCAACAAGGGTGTATCTTTCTTTCAGGAAGATTTGAGGTTCGGCTAAGAAGTACGCACACAACCATCTTTTTCAGCGCATTCTCATTTTGACATGTGCATGGAAAGTCAATGAAAATGAATGGATTTGAAATGATGATGGTGATAACGATGATGATGGCGTCGATGATGATGATAAAGAGGACGTTGAGGAAAAGAAGAACAAGAAGAACAAGAAGACCAACAGCAAAAATATATGATAATCAATTGATAATAGACAGATAGATAGGTAAACAATAAACACTATCACAACCATGATAACAATAAATGAATAGATATATAATAAATAAACATAAATAAACAATAAACATTATCACAGCCATGATAATCATTTCATGAATAAACAGATAAATAAACAAATAGCACTATCACAACCGTGATGAAGACTATCTTTAAACGTTTAACAGTATTCTAAAAAAAAGATAAAGATGCACATAACCACGAAAACACTTGACCATAGAGGTGTCCCCACCCAACATTGATAGCGAGTGACCTCATACTGACCGGTGCACACTGACATCAAAGCTGACTGACCAAGTGCACAGTTCTGATAGTCGCCTCCACGGTGCCAGAACTAATGAAAATCACTCAGACGTTTTTTTTTTTTCCCATGAAGCAGAATCACATCCTTCTTGACTCGCAGCGTCCCCTCCGCGTGGCCTAGTTTGTTGACAGAGAAGGGAGGGAATCAGTCAAGAAGTACAGGAAAGATAACGCTCGTGTAGCCGGCAGATAAAATGAGAGTGGTGGCCCTCGCGGCAGACATTTTGTTGAGACTTGCCGTTCAAACACGGAGAGATAGAGAAGCTGCGGTTTACAAGCAACAAGGTTTTACTGTCTGGGGAGCGAGTGAAACCGACCATCTGTGCCCTGGCTCTGATTGTCACTGATACCGGGTCGCCAAACCCCCAAAACGCCTTGGCAATAAAACACGGACATTTATACGCTCTTTAGCC
>NC_134879.1:20188735-20193735 GCF_041734735.1 Babylonia areolata
CAAGGGAGGTACATACATACAATTGCGACACATACAAAATACCGAAAATAAAGAGGGGGGGAGGGACCAATGTCATGGACACAACATTTCATAACTGAAAAAGTAGACAAAGATTACTGGCTCGTGACATTTCCTTGAGTAACTTTAAGGTTTTTTTGAAAAGTTATATAATCATGTCATTTCTTCTTCTCTCTTTTTTAAGGCGTAATAAATATACATTGCCACAGAGCGAGTCATGAGCCTGTTTTCATTTTGTAAAAGTAACTCTAAGTCTGTGTATTCATTTATGTTTCTGGACATTTTCACGAGGTATTTTTTCCCTGATTAACTGGTACATTGGACATACTAACAGAAAATGGCGTTCGTCTTCTTCAGCGTTGCTTCCTCTTTTCTGTTATTATGATGATCATGACCAGGATTATGATTATCATTATCATTATGGTTTTGGCATGAGGGACTTTCAGTGGTCCTTAGTATACTCTTCACTTGCAGTCGTTGTAGTGAAGAGGATGATGTGTGAACAGCTGATTGGGACTGTGCAAAAATCAGGCGTATGCTTCGTTTGTTTTTTTGGATTTGTTGTTGTTGTTGTTGTTTTACATTTAAGCACATGCAGGTGGTGTATATGGATCAGTTCGCACGATCTGACGCCTCCCTGTAACTGAACTGAACTGACATAGTAGTAGTCGTTGTAGTAGCAGCAGCAGTAGCAGCACTTGTTGAAGTACAATCAGCAGTAGCAACATAAACTCTACCAATGATAGTATCAGTAGCAGCAGCAGCAGTAGTAGTAGTTGTGGTGTGGTAGTGGTGGTGGTTGTGGTGGTGGTGGTGGTGGTGGTGGATGTTGTTGTTGTTGTGGTGGTGGTGGTGGTGGTGGTTGTGGTGTTCGTGGTGGTGGTGGTGGTTTGCAGGTGATGCCAATATTCATTTGATTAGTCGTAGATGGGTCTTACTCTGCATTTCATCTTTGATTTGCAACTGCTTCCTTTTTGCATAACCTGCTGCTGAACAAAGGAAGTCAGTATGTACGGAATCGAGCCCCATGTACAGACCCTCCAACCCCTTAAAACCCCACCCAGACCACCCTCCGACTTCCCCCCCACTCCCCACCCCCCTGCCCCCTCCAACAGGGTGGTGTTTGTGCTGTTAGTCATTCGGATCATACGATAAACCGAGATCCTGTGAGCAGCATGCACTTAGCGCAGGTAAAAGAACCCACAGCAATAAAGGGTTGTCCTTGGCAAATTTCTGGAGAAAAATCCACTTTTGACGGAAAATAAATACACTGGCAGATAGTAAAAAAAAAGAAAAAAGAAAAAAAAAAGGTTGGCGATGAACAATCTAGACGTGTTTTCCCCGAGAAGAGCAGACAAAATTTCACACGCAAAAATCTGTTCAGGTCATACAATACAATACAACACAACACAATATAACACAATACAATACAATACAATCGACCACAGCACTACACGACACGACGACACGACACGACATGACACGACACGACACGACACGACACGACACGACACCATACGATACGATACAGTGCAATACAGTACAATACAGTTCAATTCAGTGCATTGTACCACAGCACAAGACACGACACGACACGAAACGATACGATACGCATAGAGCTTCAAGAATTATGTGCTATAGGAAGACGTCTTATTAAAACTCTCTCCATACGAACGGCGAAAGAGACGATGTTAACAGCGTTTCACCCCAATTACCATCATCAAAATATTGCAAGCGGAAGGCTCTTATACTGAAGAGGTGAATGTTGACAAAGAATACCACAATTCTGACGACGGAAGCTAAAGGTTGGGTCATTGAGACACCTACTGGACATCCGAGGGGTCTGTGTAGAGGAGAAGAGAGGTCTGGCCGTACTAAGTGAGTTAAAATGTAAATACGATACGATATGATACGACACAACACAACACAACACAACAAACACAATACATACAAGAATATTTATAATACAATACAATACAATACAATACAATACAATGTTTCATCGTGGTGTGAGACTCAATGGAGAAAAGGGAAAAGAGGGGCAGTGAACCTGGAATTGTACCAAATGGGAATTTGTCCATATGCTTCTCGTCTGTCTGGAGACTTCTTTTTTTTTTCTGGTATGTTTTTCCCATGTCAACTGGTCGCCGCACTGCTATACTGATTATCTCTGTCTCTCGGTCGTTGCTTTTGTCTCTGTCTCTGTCTTCCTGTCTCTCTGTCGCAGTATCTGTATTTTTCTACCTCTCTCTCACACACACACACACGCGCGCGCGCACGCACGCACACAAACACAAACACACGCGCGCGCGCACGCACACACACACACACACACACACACACACACACACACACACACACAACACAACACAACACAACACAACACACACACACACACACACACAACACAACACACACACACACACACACACACACAAGAAGACGAAGAAGAAGAAGAAGCAAAAACCGGAAACACCCCCCCTCCAGTCGATCAGCTCAACCTGCGGACGTGCCGACGGCAGCCCTGGCCAAATATACGACGTGTTTATACCCCGTGTATCAAAGCCGCAGAAAACAGCAATATACCTCTTCCTGATAGCACTGCTCACCCACCCGCCATACCTGTTCGGTTTTTTTCGTTTTCTTTTACCTGTTCAGACTGCACTACGTGCACGTATTAACGTCCTGCCAGCAGTATTGACGTCACGATTATCAGGCGAAGAACGGGGAGGCGGGGAGGAGGGGGTGGGGTGGGGTTGGAGTTAACAAAGCGGAACTTTTTTTTTCCGGGTGGGTGGGGTAGATGGGGCTAGGGGCGGGGTGGGGGGTGGGGAGCCTTGTCACCAGGCTTTCTCTGCCCCTGACTGTTTCAGCGGGTTATCCCGGGCTGAAGGCAGTGTGGAGATGGAGGTGGAAACGTGTGAGTGATTTATAGGGGTGTGTGGTAGCGGTTTGTGGAGAGAAGGGTGGTGCAGAGGGGTGTGAGGTGGGGAAAATGAGAGAGAGAGAGAGAGGGAAGGAAAGAGAGAAACAGAGAGAGAGAGATAGAGGGAGGGAGAGAGACACAGAAACACACACACACACACACACACACACACACACACACACACACACACACACGCAGTGCGATTCCAAGATGTAGACCTGTCCAGTGTTTCTTTGATTTGATCAGGTGCATTCAGGGAAAGAAAACAACAAATGACAACTGTTGATACACACCTTTTTGTCAGGATATTGTCAGCATATCGACTGATCACGGTGTGCACAAACCCTTCCCCATCCTCTCCCCCCCCCCCCCCCCCCCCCCCCCCCCCCTTTCTCTCTCTCTCTCCCTCCCTCCCTCTCTCTCCCCCCCCTTCTCTCTCTCCTTCCCTCCCTCCCTCTCTCTCTGCCCCGCCCCTTCTCTCTCTCCTTCCCTCCCTCCCTCTTTCTCTGTCCCCCCATGTGTCACGTGGTGTGTGTCATTGATGGTTTGTTTCCATGGCTCCATTCCGTGTGTCACCTGGTGTGTGTCATTGATGGTTTGTTTCCATGGCTCCATTCCGTGTGTCACGTGGTGTGTGTCATTGATGGTTTGTTTCCATGGCTCCATTCCATGTGTCACCTGGTGTGTGTCATTGATGGTTTGTTTCCATGGCTCCATTCAATGTGTCACGTGGTGTGTGTCATTGATGGTTTGTTTCCATGGCTCCATTCCATGTGTCACGTGGTGTGTGTCATTGATGGTTTGTTTCCATGGCTCCATTCCATGTGTCACCTGGTGTGTGTCATTGATGGTTTGTTTCCATGGCTCCATTCCATGTGTCACGTGGTGTGTGTCATTGATGGTTTGTTTCCATGGCTCCATTCCATGTGTCACGTGGTGTGTGTCATTGATGGTTTGTTTCCATGGCTCCATTCCATGTGTCACCTGGTGTGTGTCATTGATGGTTTGTTCCCAAGGCTCCGATTCGTCGGTGTGTAATTTCAGCTTTGGAAGAAAAAAAACAACAACAATGGTCTGTGTCTTAAAGCCACGTCACAGATGTTGCGTCATGTTACGTATCATCAGCGCGCGTTGTTTCATTATATTTGTCACGTCACTTCATACGTCATTTAACATTGCCCTGCAGCAGATGATATGATATGATACGATATGATATTCCACCACATCACATAGAATACCAGATCACATTTTTATATTCAGTACATTGTATCACTTGTTATCTTACGACACAACAGAACCACCATCATATCACATTACAACACATTCATCAACACCACATCACATGACGTCACGCCACCTTGCATCACCTCATAACACATCGCTGTAAACGGTCCTACTTTCCCCCAAACAAGACACGCAACATGCACACAATCTATCAAACACCACCGCACAACACACGCAAACATCCCCAAATCCCAGATAACAATCAGTCTTTATGGGTGTTCACAGCCGCAAGCCATGCAAATTGTCTCCTCCTGTAGATTGCCTCCCCGGCTATAAACATCACGCTTCACATCGTCAGCGTCGGCTCTAAACCTCGCTCTTTTTTCTGGCCGTGAGCAACTGCGCATGTCCTTCAAAGAATTAAAAAAAACCGCTTCCGCGATGCTTTTGAATATTCTACTGCCACCACCAGCTCCCCCCAGCCCCCAGCCCCACCCCCTTCCCCGTTTTTCTTCTCCCATCCCCTTCCCTCATTACTTACTGCCTCACTAATTTACCCACATCCGTTTAGCGACAACTGTTGTGTGACGACGCGCCGTGTAAATCCTGCATGGTTAACTCTAACGCAGGACGAGGGAGCATTAACAAGGGGGGGTAGGGACGATAACGCACCGCTTAATTGTGATACACTTCCCCACATACATCTTTCCCCTGCGCTCGTGGCGTCTTCATTCACACCACTACATACAGTAAAAAAAAAAAATAATAACAGGCTGCTGTAGCGTGTGAAAAAGAAAATATACAAAATAAAACATCAAAAAATCATCAGAGG
>NC_134879.1:20196235-20213735 GCF_041734735.1 Babylonia areolata
TTCTTTTTTTTTTTAATTTTGGAACACAATAACGTTTGCCTGAGGGTAAGATCTGATAATAATCTGGCTGCTGTCGCTTGAAATGCATGTGACTTTCTGTCACACTCTGACATTGTACAGTTCACTCAAGCTGACCTGTCTCACATCCACAACCTTACTGCACACATTCACGATCTTGTTCAACATTCGCATTTAAATTTGTCGTTATTTGTTAATCTAACTGTTATGCTTTTTTTTTCTCTTCTAAATCCAAATGTCACTGTTTAAAAGCCTCAAATATATACCAGACAAGTACTTTACAGTGGTTGTCAAAAGAATCATAAAAAAATCAAAACGCTGATGGTCGAGAGACAGACAGACAGACAGACAGACGGACAGACAGGCGGGCTGACAGACAGACAGGTGGAACACATACAACAGATTGACATACAGACAGATATCAGTTTCGAGTGCTGTGGCCATGTGAACAAGATAATCTCTTTAGACCCAGCCCTCAAAAAGAAAGCTGGGACCACTGAGGGGTGGAGGAGGGGAGAGAACCGGAGACAGAGACATAGGCATAGAGACAGAGACAGGGAGAAAGAGATATAGTCATAGAGACAGAGACAGAGATATTGTCATAGAGACAGAGACAGAGACAGTCATAGAGAGAAGTATAAGAGACAGAGAAAGTTATAGAGACAGAAAGACAGAGAGACAGAGACAGAGAGACAGACAGATATATATAGAGACACAGAGAGAGACATAGTCATAGAAACAGAAGACAGAGAGACAGAGACAGAGAGATACATAGAGACACAGAGAGAGAGAGAGAGAGAGAGAGAGGGAGAGAGAGTTATAGAGACAGAAAGACAGAGAGAAAGAGACAGAGACAGACAGATATATGAAGACAGAGAGAAAGAGACAGAGACAGACAGATATATGAACAGAGAGAGAGAGAGAGAGTTATAGAGACAGAAAGACAGAGAGACAGAGAGACTGACAGATATATAGAGACAGAGACAGAGAGACATACGAGTCAGTGATACATAGACAGGGACAGAGAGAGAAACAGAGAGACAGACAGAGACATAGAGAAAGAGATTGAAAGAAAGACAGAGACAGAAAGACAGGGACAGAAAGAGAGACATAGAAACAGGGAGAAAAGGAGAGGGAGGTGGAGGCTGCAGAGATAAAGACAAGGAGAAATGAACAGTTCATCTCACTATCAAAGACAGCCTCAGCAGTGGCGTGATTAGTCCGAGACACGGTCCGTATGGAGCTGATCCCAGTCTCCCCTAACTCTCACATCTCTCACCGTAACACCCACACTCGCAGCGCACAGGGCTGCCAAACTTCTCCTGCTTCTTCCGTTCGTGTCTGTCCTTTAAGGCCGTCAGCAATTACTGTTGCCGTGGACAGCGCTGCGTGCTGCTGCGAGAAACAGCATAAAGATTTAGGGCAGCTTGAAGTTTGGATGCACGAAGGGAAATAGAGATCAACCTTTTTTTTTTCTTCTTTTTTCCCCCCCTTTTTTTGTGTGCCGTAATCTGTTGGCTTCTGGCGAGAGAAAGAAAGACGGGGGAGAGAGATAGATAGACAGATAGAGAGACACAGAGACAGACAGAGACAGACAGAGAGAGACAGTTAGAGGGAGGTATGGGGAGGGAGAAAACGCATGTCTGAGTGCCTCACAGGACCGATAAGAGATAAGTTATTTCTGGAATGATTATCACCTGGGAATGTTCTGAAGAAATTTCAAACGTTCGCATTTGTGTCTGTGAAAAGTTCTGTCATCTGTCTTGTTTCTGTCTGTTAGTAGTCAGCCCTGACAGGTCCCCTTGGGGCCGGTGGGTCTATGAGCGGCAATAGCCGAGAGGTTAAAGCGTTGAACTTTCAATCTGAGGGTCCCGGGTTCGAATCTCGGTAATGGCGCCTGGTGAGTAAACGTTGGATATTTTTCCGATCTCCCAGGTCAACATATGTGCAGACCTACTGGTGCCTGAACCCTCTTCGTGTGTATACGCGGGCAGAAGATCAAATACGCACGCTAAAGATCCTGTAATCCATGTCAGCGTTTGGTGGGTTATGGAAACAAGAACGTACCCGCATGCACACACCTGAAAACGGAGTATGGCTGCGGGGTAGAAAACAAAACGGTCACACACGTAAAATGTTACATGTCTGTCTGAGTGAATACAGGAATACAGGAAACGAATGATGAGCGCCCAATGGCAGCCGTCAGTCGGCTGTACCCAGGTAGGCAGCCTGTTGTGCAAATGACCCCATGTCTGTAAATCGCTTTGAGCTTGGTCTCCGACCGAGGATAGGCGCTATATAAGTAATAAGTATCCATATCATTCATTCATTATTTCATCCTGTCATTATTCATGTCACTTGAACACCGGCTGACGAAGAAAGCCTGCTGCCCAGTGTAATTGAAATCTACTGATACCTGTTGAACAATTCAGCTCCCGCGGTGACTAACACACAGGTGACTTACACTGAGGCCGAAAAGCTATATATGCACAGAAATATAACCCCCCAAACAATACGATCATTACAATTTGAGGAAAGACAGATCGAAATACGTATTGGCTCTCAAGACCTGAACAGGGCAATCACTGATTTAGTGTGTGTGTGTGTGTGTGTGTGTGTGTGTGTGTGTGTGTGTGTGTGTGTGTGTGTGTGTGTGTGTAAATTCAAAAGTATATATAAATAAAAATTTGATATATCCGTATATCCGTGTATATCATAAACTGACGATACAACAGCAGACAGACAAGGTGACAATGATGAGGGTCCACAGACACCCCATTCCGTCCATCTAGAACCGATTCCTGCAGGAGAGGCGACATCGTGCAATACAAATCCCCACATGAGGAAAACGTCACTCAGAGTTGTCTGTCCACAGCTGACAATGCAGAGTTGAGGACTCGAAATCTAAAGGGAAGACTGGGACCATGTGTTCTCGTTTCATCCACGCCACTCTTCACAGTCGGCTCATACACAGGTTGAAGATGTTTTATGTGGTGTCAAACAATAGCTGGGGATTCCCCTATGACATGTACAAAATATGGCCCAACCTACCATTGAAAATCAACATCAGTAGGGTCGTGGATAACAGACACATGATCTGGTCACATTTCTGCGACATGTGTGGTATACCTGGCTGGTGCTGAAATACTATATTGGCTGTGATAGGCTTTGAGCTCTTTGACAACTATGACAGACACTCGCAAAATGACTGACGAGGACAAACGTCCAACGATGATTAAGTTGAAGTAAATGCTCCTAATTTTCACGCAAGAAAATATTGCAAAGTATATGTATGTTTGATGTTGAGAGTCGTGCTCGACAATGATGACTATCAGAACAGCAGAGGAGGCAACTGCTGTCCCGACTATCTAGGCTAGAATTTGATTATAGTGGGGAGAGTCTTGCAAAAGTTATATCCTAACTCTCTGAGCCAGGAGGGTAATAGGACAGTCAGAGTTGGGGATGGATCCCAAAGGACAACTAGACCCCCGAGGAAAGAGCCAGTGCAATTTTGCCTCCTAGTCTGAAATTCATAGTCCTTCACAAAAGGCATTAATAAATGATTTCCCATTGCAATCGAGAAACCACTGATATTACAGCTCTCAGTTTGCCGTTAGCCCAACTATAAAAATATATATATTATGTAACTGAAAAACAATCAACTTTCATGGTGAAAAGAAAAGCAAACAAGAACAAACAGCAACTCAACAAATACGCACAAACCAAAACAACCAAAAAAACGACAACATACAAACATTTGCGCTCTTCACATTTTTGTTTGCTTGCCTGCTTGTTTGGCCTACTTGCTTGTTGTTTGTTTTGCTGTCTGTGAGCTCGGCAGGGGTCGGGAGGGAAGTCGGTGATGTTGTTTGTTTGTTGGTTGGTTTGTTGTCTCTTTTCCTTTCTTGTTTTTACGCACAAGCAAGTGCCAGCAGCAGCATTGTTCGCTGCAGAGATTCACACATCATTCAGACAATGCATCAAGCAAACAGCACACCACACGTAAGACAAAACAAAGACTGACGAAGTAGAACAGCAGACGATAGGGGAGTAGTGGTGGTGGGGGGGGGGGGGGGGGGGGGGGGAGGGGAGGCTGGGGGTGAAACTGATAAATATCAGTTGGCGCACTCACACACACCTCCCAGCTGTTTTCACCTCCACCCCACGTCATGTTAATTACCACTCTCCGAGGGGAGGCTACTCTCCACCCGATCATTTTTTATCAGCGTGGCAAGCGGCCCGCTCCCCAGTTACACGGTGCCGCTTACATCACTGCAGGGCAGCAGCGGTCTGACGGGAGGGAGTGGGGGGCAGGGGGGATGGGGAGGTTGGAAGAATGTGACGGTTGGGTGAGTTGCTGAACTTCTGTCCACCTGTTTCCTACGTATGTGAGTGTAGTTTAGACTAGTCTGGTGTAGTGTAACGTAGTGTGTGTGTGTGTGTGTGTGTGTGTGTGTGTGTGTTCACGTGAAATGAACACCTGAAACAGGTATTTATCCAATGTATTTGTTTTGCCTACCTGAATACACACATAAAACGCATAACTTCTGAAGATGCAAAATGTTGGGGGTTTTTTTGTTTGTCTGTTTGTTTGTTTTTGTTTTTGTTTTGTTTTTTAGATAATGATGCAAACAAAACAAACCTTTGGTTCTAGAACTGATCTTTAGGTCCTATTTCCAGACTGAGTATGTATGGCCAAATATCGCCACTAATGAAAATAGAAACGTAATGTTTGGCTACAACGAGAAGAAACAGTATGCTAAATGGCAGTGAATGAAGAAAGACTAAAATCAAAACAGCACCGTGTTCATTCAAAAATAAAACCAATGGAAAGACTTCGTACATTATCACTATGTCCACCAAAGACATCAAAAGCGAGTAATCCAATAATTGAAGCATGTCTCAAACTGAAAAAAAAGAAAACAATTACCAACGTTCTGTAGAATGTATCGCAGCCATAGATAGATAGATAGATAGATAGATTCGTCAGTCTCGGGATACAACGAAGTCACGCTGTGGGTGGTGATTGACCACAGCGTCAGGTGTGGGTGGACAGACCAGCACAGGAGTGACAGTCCCTCCCACACTGTGCTCAGGTGACGTCTGATGCTGGTCTGTTTGTTTGTCTGTCTGTCTGTCTGTCTGTCTGATTGGGGGTCTTTCTCCTCTGTCTGATTGGGGGTCTTTCTCCTCAGTCTGTCTGTCTGATTGGGTGTCTTTCTCCTCAGTCTGATTTGGGGTCTTTCTCCTCAGTCTGATTGGGGGTCTTTCTCCTCAGTCTGTCTGTCTGGTTTAGGGTCTTTCTCCTCAGTCTGTCTGTCTGATTGGGGGTCTTTCTCCTCAGTCTGTCTGTCTGACTGGGGGTCTTTCTCCTCAGTCTGTCTGTCTGATTGGGGGTCTTTCTCCTCAGTCTGTCTGTCTGACTGGGGGTCTTTCTCCTCAGTCTGTCTGATTGGGGGTCTTTCTCCTCAGTCTGTCTGATTGGGGGTCTTTCTCCTCAGTCTGTCTGATTGGGGGTCTTTCTCCTCAGTCTGTCTGTCTGATTGGGGTCTTTCTCCTCAGTCTGTCTGATTGGGGGTCTTTCTCCTCAGTCTGTCTGATTGGGGGTCTTTCTCCTCAGTCTGTCTGATTTGAGGTCTTTCTCCTCAGTCTGTCTGATTGGGGGTCTTTCTCCTCAGTCTGTCTGATTGGGGGTCTTTCTCCTCAGTCTGTCTGATTTGAGGTCTTTCTCCTCAGTCTGTCTGATTGGGGGTCTTTCTCCTCAGTCTGTCTGATTGGGGGTCTTTCTCCTCAGTCTGTCTGATTGGGGGTCTTTCTCCTCAGTCTGTCTGATTTGGGGTCTTTCTCCTCAGTCTGTCTGTCTGATTGGGGGTCTTTCTCCTCAGTCTGTCTGTCTGATTGAGGGTCTTTCTCCTCAGTCTGTCTGTCTGATTGGGGGTCTTTCTCCTCAGTCTGTCTGTCTGATTGAGGGTCTTTCTCTTCAGTCTGTCTGTCTGATTTGGGGTCTTTCTCCTCAGTCTGTCTGTCTGGTTTGGGGTCTTTCTCCTCAGTCTGTCTGTCTGGTTTGGGGTCTTTCTCCTCAGTCTGTCTGTCTGATTTGGGGGTCTTTCTCCTCACTCTGTCTGTCTGGTTGGGGGTCATTCTCCTCAGTCTGTCTGTCTGATTTGGGGTCTGAAGAAGACAGAAGAAGAAGAAAGGTGAGAGGGAACAGAAAAAGAAGACAGAAGAAGAAAGGTGAGAGGGAACAGAAAAAGAAGACAGAAGAAGAAAGGTGAGAGGGAACAGAAAATTAAGACAGAAGAAGAAAGGTGAGAGGGAATAGAAAAGGAAGACAGAAGAAGAAAGGTGAGAGGGAACAGAAAAAGAAGACAGAAGAAGAAAGGTGAGAGGGAACAGAAAAAGAAGAAGAAAAGTGAGAGGGAACAGAAATAAGAAGAAGAAGGTGAGAGGGAACAGAAAAATAAGACAGAAGAAGAAAGGTGAGAGGGAACAGAAAAAGAAGACAGAAGACAGAAAGGTGAGAGAGAACAGAAAAAAAGAAGACAGAACAAGAAAGTTTAGAGCGAACAGAAAAAGAAGAAGAAAGGTGAGAGGGAACAGAAAAAAAGACAGAAGAAGAAAGGTGAGAGGGAACAGAAAATTAAGACAGAAGAAGAAAGGTGAGAGGGAATAGAAAAGGAAGACAGAAGAAGAAAGGTGAGAGGGAACAGAAAAAGAAGACAGAAGAAGAAAGGTGAGAGCGAACAGAAAAAGAAAGGTGAGAGGAAACAGAAAAAGAAGACAGAAGAAGAAAGGTGAGAGGGAACAGAAACGGAAGACAGAAGAAGAAAGGTGAGAGAGAACAGAAAAAAGAAGACAGAACAAGAAAGTTTAGAGCGAACAGAAAAAGAAGAAGAAAGGTGAGAGGGAACAGAAAAAGAAGACAGAAGAAGAAAGGTGAGAGGGAACAGAAAAAAAGAAGAAGAAGAAAGGTGAGAGGGAACAGAAAAAAGAAAGGTGAGAGGGAACAGAAAAAAGAAAGGTGAGAGGGAACAGAAAAAGAAGACAGAAGAAGAAAGGTGAGAGGGAACAGAAAAAAGAAAGGTGAGAGGGAACAGAAAAAAGAAAGGTGAAAGGGAACAGAAAAAGAAGAAGAAAGGTGAGAGGGAACAGAAAAAAGAAGAAGAAGAAAGGTGAGAGGGAACAGAAAAAAGAAGAAGAAGAAAGGTGAGAGGGAACAGAAAAAAGAAGAAGAAGAAAGGTGAGAGGGAACAGAAAAAAGAAAGGTGAGAGGGAACAGAAAAAAGAAGAAGAAGAAGAAAGGTGAGAGGGAACAGAAAAAAGAAGGTGAGAGGGAACAGAAAAAAGAAGAAGAAGAAAGGTGAGAGAGAACAGTGAAAGAAAACAAGACAAAAATAACGGAGCACCAGAAAAAGCCCAGTTCGTGCAATGATCAAAGATAACAGTTTTCTTTTATGTGCAGACAGGAGGGACTGCTGATTAGTGGTTTAAACGGGTACGGGTGGATGCTTGAAAGCGTTCCCGGGTGGATGCTGATCGATGGCCGGGTCACCGCTTGAATTATCCATGACGAGGGGTCTTCGGGAGGCTGCTGCGAAAAGAAAGAAGTTCTCTCTCTCTCTCTCTCTCTCTCTCTCTCTCTCTCTCTCTCTCTCTCTCTGTGTGTGTGTGTGTGTGTGTGTGTGTGTGTGTGTGTGTGTCTGTGTGTGTGTGTGTGTGTGTGTTCCTTTTATTTATTTCTCTCAGTCGGCTTTTATCTGTCTTTTTCATCTCTGTCTCTCTCTCTCTCTCGGATAGTATCGGTTTTTAACTGTCGGTCTCTGTCTCTGCCTCTGTCTCTGTCTCTGCTTTTTATCTTTGTCTCTGCTTTCTTTCTGTGTGTGTGTGTGTGTGTGTGTGTGTGTGTGTGTGTGTGTGTGTGTGTGTGTGTGTGTGTGTGTGTGTGTGTTTGTGAGTGTGTGTATGTGTGTGTTTGTGTGTGTATGTGTATGTGTGTGTGTGCGTGCATGAGTGCGTGTGTGTGTGTGTGTGTGTGTGTGTGTGTGTGTGTGTGTGTGTGTGTGTGTGTGTGTCGCTCTCTCTCTCAGTTATATGTGTCAGTTAGTGACTAACGTTACTGAAAATGGATAATGATAGATTTCCACGAAAAGCTTACGACATGTTCTATGATTTGGACTCAAAGGGGGAAAAATAACTAGGTTTCTAACTGTACGATTATGTTTGTTTGGATTCATCAATGAGTGGGTGAGGAAAATTCATTAGCGCGAATTGTCCGCTAACGACTGATTAGACTGCTGATGACAAGACTGGGAAAGTGACATTAGGTACAGTGACATATTTGATATATACAGAGTTTATAGTTCAACTCATTAAATGACGAAATATATTTCTTTTAATTTAGACCGTTATTCATGATTTATCTTGCCTTGATTTAGATTTAATATAACTGAAATTAATGTTCATAAGTATCGCTTGAACAATATACATGAATCTGCTTTGTTATGTCCATTGTGTAAAGTCTCAATTGAAGATCATTTTGTTTTGATGTGTCCTTTTTGTACCATCTCCGTGTGACGTTTATACTTAAGGAGTATTGTGCCGCACTGACCACTCTTTACCACTGTATAGGGGTCAAAGGGTTAAATCAGACTGTTTATGTACCGCTAATCAAACCTTGAACTATTCAAAGCATAAGCATATTTCAATATAACACACCCACACATACATCGCTAAACAACAGAGATGAAAGAGCAGAAGCTGTAAGCGGATTAGGCCAAAAATGTTTTCCGCTGCAAACATTCACCCATCGCTTGTTTGGTGGTGGTAATTTCATAACCTCAAAATGCAAGCCACGTGGGGATGGAAGCTGGTTTTAAGAGCATTCAGACAAGGTGTGTACAGCAGTCTCGTAAGTTTTTTTTTTTATTTGTTTGTATGTTGTTGTTTTTTTCTTTCTTTCTTGTTTGTGCATGTTAATTCCTGGAGGCACCGTGGCTGTGTCGGTAAGATGTTGGACCAGGGTTCACGTTCGATCCTCAGTTTTGGCATAGTGCTGTGTCCTTGAGAAAGGTACTTTACGCCAGTTCTCCTCACTCCACCCAGGTGTGAATGGGTTCCTGACCGGTTGGGGAAGGTTAAAAGAAGGAAGGAGAGGGATGGGCCCCGCCTTCCTATGCCGAGCACTGGACACAGTGCATATGAATTCATTGCCTTCCTATGCCGAGTCAGAGACAAAGTGGATATGAATTCACTGCCTTCCTATGCCAAGCCCTGGACACAGTGGATATGAATTCACTGCCTTCCCATGCCGAGCCCTGGACACAGTGGATGTGAATTCACTGCCTTCCTGTGCCGAGTCTTAGACACGGATATGAATTCACTGCCTTCCCATGCCGAGCACTGGACAGTGGATATGAATTCACTGCCTTCCTATGCCGAGTCCTGGACACAGTGGATATGAATTCACTGCCTTCCTATGCCGAGCACTGGACCCAGTGGATATGAATTCACTGCCTTCCTATGCCGAGTCCTGGACACAGTGGACATGAATTCACTGCCTTTCTGTGCTGAGCCCTGGACACAGTGGATATGAATTCACTGCCTTCCTATGCCGAGTCCTGGACACAGTGGACATGAATTCACTGCCTTCCTATGCCGAGTCCTGGACACAGTGGACATGAATTCACTGCCTTCCTATGCCGAGCCCCGGACACAGTGCATATGAATTCACTGCCTTCCTATGCCAAGCACTGGACACAGTGGATATGAATTCACTGCCTTCCTATGCCGAGCCCCGGACACAGTGGATATGAATTCACTGCCTTCCTATGCCGAGTCCTGGACACAGTGGACATGAATTCACTGCCTTCCTATGCCGAGTCCTGGACACAGTGGACATGAATTCACTGCCTTCCTATGCCGAGTCTTAGACACGGATATGAATTCACTGCCTTCCTATGCCGAGCCCTGGACACAGTGGATATGAATTCACTGCCTTCCCATGCCGAGTCAGAGACAAAGTGGATATGAATTCACTGCCTTCCTATGCCAAGCCCTGGACACAGTCGATATGAATTCACTGCCTTCCCATGCCGAGCCCTGGACACAGTGGATGTGAATTCACTGCCTTCCTATACCGAGTCTTAGACACGGATATGAATTCACTGCCTTCCTATGCCGAGTCCTGGACACAGTGGATATGAATTCACTGCCTTCCTATGCCGAGCACTGGGTACAGAGGATATGAATTCACTGCCTTCCTATGCCGAGCACTGGGTACAGAGGATATGAATTCACTGCCTTCCTATGCCGAGCACTGGACACAGTGGACATGAATTCACTGCCTTCCTATGCCGAGCCCGAGACACAGTGCATATGAATTCACTGCCTTCCTATGCCGAGCACTGGGTACAGAGGATATGAATTCACTGCCTTCCTATGCCAAGCCCTGGACACAGTGGACATGAATTCACTGCCTTCCTATGCCGAGCCCTGGACACAGTGGATATGAATTCACTGCCTTCCCATGCCGAGTCAGAGACAAAGTGGATATGAATTCACTGCCTTCCTATGCCAAGCCCTGGACACAGTCGATATGAATTCACTGCCTTCCCATGCCGAGCCCTGGACACAGTGGATGTGAATTCACTGCCTTCCTATACCGAGTCTTAGACACGGATATGAATTCACTGCCTTCCTATGCCGAGTCCTGGACACAGTGGATATGAATTCACTGCCTTCCTATGCCGAGCACTGGGTACAGAGGATATGAATTCACTGCCTTCCTATGCCGAGCACTGGGTACAGAGGATATGAATTCACTGCCTTCCTATGCCGAGCACTGGACACAGTGGACATGAATTCACTGCCTTCCTATGCCGAGCCCGAGACACAGTGCATATGAATTCACTGCCTTCCTATGCCGAGCACTGGGTACAGAGGATATGAATTCACTGCCTTCCTATGCCGAGCACTGGACACAGTGGATATGAATTCACTGCCTTCCTATGCCAAGCCCTGGACACAGTGGACATGAATTCACTGCCTTCCTATGCCAAGCCCTGGACACAGTGGACATGAATTCACTGCCTTGCTATGCCGAGCACTGGGTACAGAGGATATGAATTCACTGCCTTCCTATGCCGAGCACTGGGTACAGAGGATATGAATTCACTGCCTTCCTATGCCGAGCACTGGACACAGTGGATATGAATTCATTGCCTTCCTATGCCAAGCCCTGGACACAGTGGACATGAATTCACTGCCTTGCTATGCTGAGCCCTAGACACAGTGGATATGAATTCACTGCCTTCCTATGCCGAGCCCTGGACACAGTGGATAAGAATTCACTGCCCATATGGCCATAAAAGGTTATGGGACACTTACCCTTTAAAACCCTTCGGTTTTACAAAACACATGTTGGTTAGTACTCGGCTGGTAAAGTTAACATAAAAACAATCAGGGGTATATGTTGTCTGGCTCAAAATCACTTGATATAGAATATATACGACCTTGTCGTCCAGGAAATCACTCTCTTTAAATGTTCTTTGAGGTGGCAGAAACAAAGTCTTGTCGTTTGATCAGTTGTTCATTAAATCCTGTTCAAACCCACTTAGGTTAGAGACCAAAAAGAAAAAAAGAAAAAAAAAGAAAGATAAATGAATAAAAGTAAAAACGACACCAACTCATCATTAACTGACAGCAACAGCTTGGTTATTGCAGGGCGGTGTCAATCAGCGCCAGATAAAGATACCAAGGGCGGGTTACCAAAGGGTATTATCTGCCCCTGAAGCTATTCTCTGCCGTTCAGTCAGGGGGTCCGGTCGGAACTTGCAGTGGCGCTGAACATGGAGGGGAGCCGCTCATTACAGGGCTGCGGACTGAAGAGGCTGAGGTAATGGCCTGGATAGCAGCTGCTGGGGTTACCACCTCCCCCACACCTTCCCTCTCTGCCCACCGACAGTTACTGCTGTCACGGAGCTTCTGTACACAGGGTGTGAGCGATAGAGGTCTGAACTCTGAACTTCTGTACACAGGGTGTAAGTGATACAGGTCTGAACTCTGAACTTCTGTACACAGGGTGTGAGCGATACAGGTCTGAACTCTGAGCTTCTGTACACAGGGTGTGAGCGATACAGGTCTGGACTCTGAACTTCTGTACACAGGGTGTGAGCGATACAAGTCTGAATTCTACGCTTCTGTACACAGGGTGTGAACGATAAGGTCTGAACTCTACGCTTCTGTACACGGGGTGTGAGCTATACAGGTCTGAACTCTGAGCTTCTGTACACAGGGTGTGAGCTATAAGGTCTGAACTCTGAACTTCTATACACGGGGTGTAAGCGATAGAGGTCTGAACTCTGAACTTCTATACACGGGGTGTGAGCGATAGAGGTCTGAATTCTACGCTTCTCTACACAGGGTGTGAGCGATAAGGTCTGAACTCTGAACTTCTATACACGGGGTGTGAGCGATAGAGGTCTGAACTCTGAACTTCTATACACGGGGTGTGAGCGATAGAGGTCTGAATTCTACGCTTCTGTACACAGGGTGTGAGCGATAAGGTCTGAATTCTACGCTTCTGTACACAGGGTGTCAGCGATAAGGTCTGAATTCTACGCTTCTGTACACAGGGTGTGAGCGATAAGGTCTGAATTCTACGCTTCTGTACACAGGGTGTGAGCGATAAGGTCTGAATTCTACGCTTCTGTACACAGGGTGTCAGCGCTAGAGGTCTGAATTCTACGCTTCTGTACACAGGGTGTCAGCGATTAAGTCTGAACTCTGAGCTTCTGTACACAGGGTGTGAGCGATAAGGTCTGAACTCTGAGCTTCTGTACACAGGGTGTCAGCGATAAGGTCTGAATTCTACGCTTCTGTACACAGGGTGTGAGCTATACAGGTCTGAACTCTGAGCTTCTGTACACAGGGTGTGAGCGATACAGGTCTGAATTCTACGCTTCTGTACACGGGGTGTGAGCGATACAGGTCTGAATTCTACGCTTCTGTACACAGGGTGTGAGCGATACAGGTCTGAATTCTACGCTTCTGTACACAGGGTGTGAGCGGTACAGGTCTGAATTATACGCTTCTGTACACAGAGTGTGAGCGATACAGGTCTGAACCCTACGCTTCTGTACACAGGGTGTGAGCGGTACAGGTCTGAATTCTACGCTTCTGTACACAGGGTGTGAGCGATAGAGGTCTGAACTCTGAGCTTCTGTACACAGGGTGTGAGCGATAAGGTCTGAACTCTGAACTTCTGTACACAGGGTGTGAGTGATAAGGTCTGAATTCTACGCTTCTGTACACAGGGTGTGAGCGATAAGGTCTGAACTCTGAGCTTCTGTACACAGGGTGTGAGCGATACAGGTCTGAATTCTACGCTTCTGTACACAGGGTGTGAGCGATAAGGTCTGAACTCTGAGCTTCTGTACACAGGGTGTAAGCCATACAGGTCTGGACTCTGAACTTCTGTACACAGGGTGTGAGCGATAGAGGTCGGAACTCTGAGCTTCTGTACACAGGGTGTGAGCGATAAGGTTTGAACTCTGAACTTCTGTACACAGGGTGTGAGTGATAAGGTCTGAATTCTACGCTTCTGTACACAGGGTGTGAGCGATAAGGTCTGAATTCTACGCTTCTGTACACAGGGTGTGAGCGATAAGGTCTGAACTCTGAGCTTCTGTACACAGGGTGTGAGCGATAAGGTCTGAACTCTGAACTTCTGTACACAGGGTGTGAGCGATAAGGTCTGAACTCTGAGCTTCTGTACACAGGGTGTGAGCGATACAGGTCTGAATTCTACGCTTCTGTACACAGGGTGTGAGCGATACAGGTCTGAACTCTACTCTTCGGTCTGGGAGCGGCCCGTGCCAATCAGATCCCTTTTCTGCATTCTTTCTATTGCGCAGGTGTTGTTTTATTTTTATGTTTTGTTTTGTTGTTGTTGTTTTATTTCAATCTTCACCCCTTCACGACCTTCTTGTGACTTACTGCGGTATGAACTGTTCATATGACTGTGATATATTGTATTTGTATATCTTTTTATCACAACAGATTTCTCTGTGTGGAATTCGGGCTGCTCTCCCCAGAGAGAGCGCGTCGCTACATTACAGTGCCACCCATTTTTATTGTTGTATTTTTTCCTGCGTGCAGTTTTATTTGTTTTTCTTATCGAAGTAGATTTTTCTACAGAATTTTGCTGGGAACACTTGCTGCACACGGGACCTCGGTTTATCGTCTCATCCGAATGATTAGCGTCCAGACCACCACTCAAGGTCTAGTGGAGGGGGAGAAAATATCGGCGGCTGAGCCGTGATTCGGACCAGCGCGCTCAGATTCTCTCGCTTCCTAGGCGGACACGTTACCGCTAGGCCATCACTCCACACTGATGAGTACTCTTGAAGGTGCGTAAGGACACAAACGTATACACACATACACAAACACACTTACAAACAGGCTGATGTGTATATAAACCCTCTCTCTCACTCTCTCTCAGGATATATATATATATATATATATATATATATATATATATATATATAAAACACACACACACACACACACACACACACACACACACACACACACATATATATATATATATATATATATATATATATATATATATATATATATATATATATATATATATATATATATGTGTGTGTGTGTGTGTGTGAGTGTGTGTGTGTGTGTGTGTGTGTGTGTGTGTGTGTGTGCGTGCATGCGTGCGTGTGTGTGTGTGTGTGTGTGTGTGTGTGTGTGTGTGTGTGTGTGTGTAAAAAGACTTTCCCTAAACAAATTCATGTCGTGAAAACAAACTACTTATCTTTTCGACCAACAATCAGCGCTGAAAACAGAAGATCAAATGTACTACGTATGTTTTATTCCTGTGTGTCAGGAAGAAAGAAAAGGTGCGAAGGTGTATAAACTACAAATTCGTTTATCTACAGTTTTTGTTGGCATCAAAGAGGAAAAATAGGTGCGAATGAATATAAACAACTAATTCGTTTATATGCAGCCTTTGTTCGCAATTTTGCAGAAATTTTGAGCCAGTCCTGTGTCCTTTATTAAGTTTGTAATCCAAGCAGTTCTTTGCTCTTCTCATTGTTCTCTTCTCTCTCAGGAAATGTTGAAGTCACACTGACACAGAGAATTTTGATAGAAATCAAGTTGGCGCCGCAAGTAATGAGTCTGGCAGAATCTGAATCGAATTAGTTTAGAAATGCGCGCGCCTCGTTGAATGGCAGACAGAACAGACAAAACAGACAGACAGGCAGAACAGACAGACAGACAGACAGACAGACACGGATAGGCAGACCCATACAAATTCAAATGTCTTCAAAGGCACGTAAAGACATCGTCAACAGTTGCTGCCCACTGATGCAGAAACACACACACACACACACACACACACACACACACACACACACACACACACACACACACACACACACACACACAAACAACAGACGGACAGAGGAATGGGCATAATGGTGTCCTTCCGATTCGTCTGTTCCGTATTCACCTTTTACTGAAGTGGTTATTCCAACTCACCTGTTCTCTATTCACCTTTTACTGAAGTGGTTATTCCAACTCACCTGTTCTCTATTCACCTTTTACTGAAGTGGTTATTCCAACTCACCTGTTCTCTATTCACCTTTTACTGAAGTGGTTATTCCAACACCTGTTCCCTGTTCGCCTTTTACTGAAGTGGTTATTCCAACTCACCTGTTCTCTATTCACCTTTTACTGAAGTGGTTATTCCAACTCACCTGTTCTCTATTCACCTTTTACTGAAGTGGTTATTCCAACTCACCTGTTCTCTATTCACCTTTTACTGAAGTGGTTATTCCAACACCTGTTCTCTATTTACCTTCTATTCGCCTTTTACTGAAGTGGTTATTCCAACTCACCTGTTCCCTGTTCGCCTTTTACTGAAGTGGTTATTCCAACACCTGTTCCCTGTTCGTCTTTTACTGAAGTGGTTATTCCAACTCACCTGTTCCCTGTTCGCCTTTTACTGAAGTGGTTATTCCAACTCACCTGTTCTCTACTCACCTTTTATTGAAGTGGTTATTCCAACTCACCTGTTCTCTACTCACCTTTTATTGAAGTGGTTATTCCAACTCATCTGTTCCCTATTCGCCTTTTATTGAAGTGGTTATTCCAACTCACCTGTTCCCTGTTCGCCTTTTACTGAAGTGGTTATTCCAACACCTGTTCTCTATTCACCTTTTACTGAAGTGGTTATTCCAACACCTGTTCCCTGTTCGTCTTTTACTGAAGTGGTTATTCCAACTCACCTGTTCCCTGTTCGCCTTTTACTGAAGTGGTTATTCCAACACCTGTTCTCTATTCACCTTTTACTGAAGTGGTTCTTCCAACACCTGTTCTCTATTCACCTTTTACTGAAGTGGTTATTCCAACACCTGTTCCCTGTTCGCCTTTTACTGAAGTGGTTATTCCAACTCACCTGTTCTCTATTCACCTTTTACTGAAGTGGTTATTCCAATTCACCTGTTCTCTATTCACCTTTTACTGAAGTGGTTATTCCAACTCACCTGTTCTCTATTCACCTTTTACTGAAGTGGTTATTCCAACACCTGTTCTCTATTCACCTTCTATTCGCCTTTTACTGAAGTGGTTATTCCAACTCACCTGTTCCCTATTCACCTTTTACTAAAGTGGTTATTCCAACTCACCTGTTCTCTATTCACCTTTTACTGAAGTGGTTATTCCAACTCACCTGTTCTCTGTTCACCTTTTACTGAAGTGGTTATTCCAACGCACCTGTCCTCTATTCACCTTTTACTAAAGTGGTTATTCCAACTCACCTGTTCTCTATTCACCTTTTACTGAAGTGGTTATTCCAACTCACCTGTTCTCTATTCAGCTTTTACTGAAGTGGTTATTCCAACGCACCTGTCCTCTATTTACCTTTTACTGAAGTGGTTATTCCAACTCACCTGTTCTCTGTTCACCTTTTACTGAAGTGGTTATTCCAACGCACCTGTCCTCTATTCACCTTTTACTGAAGTGGTTATTCCAACTCACCTGTTCTCTATTCACCTTTTACTGAAGTGGTTATTCCAACTCACCTGTTCTCTATTCACCTTTTACTGAAGTGTTTATTCCAACTCACCTGTTCTCTATTCACCTTTTACTGAAGTGGTTATTCCAACTCACCTGTTCTCTATTCACCTTTTACTGAAGTGGTTATTCCAACTCACCTGTTTTCTATTCACCTTTTATTGAAGTGGTTATTCCAACACCTGTTCCCTGTTCGCCTTTTACTGAAGTGGTTATTCCAACACCTGTTCTCTATTCACCTTTTATTGAAGTGGTTATTCCAACTCACCTGTTCTCTATACGCCTTTTACTGAAGTGGTTATTCCAACACCTGTTCCCTATTCGCCTTTTACTGAAGTGATTATTCCAACTCACCTGTTCTCTATTCACCTTTTACTAAAGTGGT
>NC_134879.1:20216235-20233735 GCF_041734735.1 Babylonia areolata
CCCTCCATGTTGTCCTGGAGGTCTGGAATGCTGATAGGTGTGTGTGTGTGTGTGTGCGCGCACGCGCGTGTATGTATGTGTGTGTGTGTGTGTGTGTGTGTCTGTCTGTCTGTCTATCTGTGTGTGTGTGTGTGTGTGTGTGTGTGTGTCTGTCTATCTGTGTGTGTGTGTGTGTGTGTGTGTCTGTCTGTCTATCTGTGTGTGTGTGTGTGTGTGTGTGTGTCTGTCTGTCTGTCTGTCTATCTCTGTGTGTGTGTGTGTGTGTGTGTGTGTGTGTGTGTGTGTCTGTCTGTCTGTCTGTCTATCTCTGTGTGTGTGTGTGTGTGTGTGTGTCTGTGTGTGTGTGTGTGTGTGTGTGTTGTGTGTGTGGTGTGTGTGTGGGGGGGAAGGGTGCGTGTGTGTGGGCGTGTGTGTGGGTGTGCGTGCACGCGCGTTGGCGTGTGCGTGTGAGCTACATAGGCACATTCGCGTCTACATGATGTGCTTGCCCCCCCTCCCCCCCCCCCCCACTAACCTCCCCCTCCCTCCCCCCCACACAAACCGACACCCCCCTACCCCCCACCCCCCCACCCCACCCACACACACACATAAGCACACTCGCTCACTCACTCTAGCGCCCGTGCTCAGGTGTTCAAATGAGGGAAAGGGGGATGGGGGGTGGGGGTGGGGGGGGGGGATGCTGAAACGGAGGCAAAAATGTTCCGCCGAGCCAGAGGTGTGGGAGGGGAGTGGGGGGGAGGGGAGTGGGTGGGAGGGAGGGAGGTGGCGGGGGAGGCGTGAAGGTGGAGAGAGGATGGATGAGAGAATTCCAAACCTCACCGAATTTCTCACTCTCCGTTTCAAATACAAACAGACGAAATAATCGAGTACGCTATACCCGGGCTCATTGCGCACAAATTCATGTTGCAGCGGCCATAACACCATCATACACCCACCACCATCATCCTGCTTTGTTGTTGTTGTTGTTGTTTTTCTTTACATTGCAGACGCCTAATGGGAAGATCGCTTCTTCTTCTTCTTCCTTGTCTTCTTGTTCCTCTTGTTCTTCTTGTTCTTGTTCTTGTTCATCTTCTTCATCATCATCACTATAATCTTTCTTGTTCTTGTTCTTCTTGTTCTTCTTCTTCACCTTCTTCATCATCATCATCACCATAATGTCCTTGTTGTTGTTGTTTTTTTTTTCCTCTTGTTCTTCTTCTTCATCTTCTTCATCATCATCATCACCATAATCTTTCTTGTTCTTGTTGTTCTTGCTCTTGTTGTTGTTCTTGCTCTTGTTGTTGTTCTTGCTCTTGTTGTTGTTGTTGTTGTTTTCCTCTTGTTCTTCTTCTTCATCTTCTTCATCATCATCATCACCATAATCTTTCTTGTTCTTGTTGTTGTTCTTGTTCTTGTTGCTCTTGTTCTTCTTCTTCATCTTCTTCGTCATCATCACCATAATCTTTACTTGTTTTTGTTCTTCAGTCTTGTTCTTCTTCATCTTCTTCACCATTGTCATCATCACCATGCTCTTCTTGTTCTTCTTATTATTCTTGTTGTTGTTGTTGTTGTTGTTGTTCTTCTTCTTCTTCTTCTTCTTCTTCTTCTTCTTCTCAGTCTTCTTCTCAGTCTTCTTCTTCATCATCATCATCGTTTTCTTTAATTGTTTGATTTCTCTATTTATTTTTGCAGATGATGACTGAAAACAAGCAGACGAGTCGACTGATAGTAGCGTGAACAACGACTAATAATAATAATAATAATAATAATAATAATGTGGAAACTGCTCATTAACAGGCAGCGGTCATGACGACCATTGGCGTCACATCAATTTCATTGACGTCATTGCACCACCTGACACGATCTGCAACTTGGCTTCCTTTTCCACAATCGAATCTTCCATGTTACAGATAGAGAAATTCCAGAACTTATCTATTTTTGTGGCATTTTTCGAGTGCTTTGCGATGCATTTGTTAATGTAATGATACGTAGCATGTAATGCACTCATTTGATAGCATGTAAGGTGAATCAGTTTAAGTACGATATTTCTTCGTTGTAGTTCACTAACTTTGCTATTCATTCACGTGGGGTTTTCATATTTGGAGTTTCTGTTTTGCGTTCTGCTGGATTGTGAAAACGTGTGAATGGAAGTGGACTGACTGTCATTGAGAAAGTTTTGATACACGTCCGTTTGTATGATTTAGGCGTTGGACTTTATAAACACACACACACACACACACACACACACACACACACACACACATATATATATATATATATATATATATATATATATATACATTATGCAGCACACTCAGTAACATTTGTCATTTAGCTTGTCAACTCTTTGAATAAGCAATGCTTTTTTCTTTTATTTATTTATTTTTTATTTTATCAAAAATGAAAACCAGTGCAACTACCTGTTTTGTATTGTATTATTATTGTATTATTATTGTATTGTATTGTATGGCACGGTATCACTTTTTGTGACAACTGAAGATCAGATTCCTCTGTGTAAAAATCGAGCAGCTTTCCACAAGAAGAGCGCGTCGCAACACTGCAACGGTACCCATGTTTTGTCTCTCTCTCTCACCCGTTCTCTCTCTCTCTCTCTCTCTCTCTCTCTCTCTCTCTCTCTCTCTCTCTTCTTTTCTTTTTTATGGGGCAGGGGGGCCGGGGGGAGGGGGGGGAGTCTGTCAGTATGTTTACTTTTAAAGTTGATTTTTCAACAGAATTTCGCCAGCAGTCGTCATTGGTTCTTTTACGTGCGCAAGGAATTCTGTCGAATGCTGTTCTTTAAGATGAAACTCTGAACAAACTTTCAGCCGAGCGTTCTGGACTGCTTTTCTGACTTGTGGAGTGTAAGGAGGTCAACGCGATAAGAAAATTGTGCGCAGCTCACAGCATGACAAGAGCAGAGCACTGAGAGAGGATTGGCTCTTCTCGACTGCTGCATGCACCTTGCACGCTTATCTTTCCTTCCTCGTTCCACCGCTGGAGATAAGGTGTCAGAAAATCCTTGTGTGCAGGGGAGTGCGATCAGGCGTGATGCTCGTCACATTTTTTTTTTTTTTTTTTTTTTTTTTAAGATGCGTGTTTTGATTTTGACTCCACCTTTTTATCCTCTTCTGTGGTTCAAACGGGTCTAAGTCTCTGTCTCTATATCAGTCTGTCTGTCTGCCTCTCTCCTCTCTCTCTCTCTCTCTCTCTGCATGTGCTTACGTATGGGTGTATATAATCATGTGTGTGTGCGCGTGTGTGTGCGCGTGTGTGTGCACGCGCGCGCGCGTTTGTGTATCTGTGTTTGTCTGTGCTGTTTGTGCGTGAGCAGAACTATGCATGTCTGTGTGTGTCAAAGCAACAATATTTATGGCTGAGTGCTACCGTACTGCATGGCCCATGTTGATAAATGGGTGATCGGAAATAAAGTCACAGAATAAAATCACAAGATCAGGTAGTGGCGAACAAAGTCACAAAATTTCGAAGTCACAAAAACTGAACGTGCTCACATGACACGCCTTAACCCTAATCTAAAGCGGTTTGTTTTTTGGCAAGAGAATTAAATGCAGATGGCTGTAAATTTGGCCAAAGTTGATCTGACATGTGTTCAGATCAGATTTCACTCTCCATTCCCACTCTGATGATGAGTGGAGCCCAGTTTCAGAGAAGACAACGTGTTGTTTGTTTACATACTTAAAGGGTACTTTGACATGTCCTCAGCTTCGCATTTGAAAGGTTCATACCACCACAATTTATTTTACACTGCTCCATGTGTTTAAAGGTTCATGCCACCACAATGCATTTTACACTGCTCCATGTGTTTTGTGCTACAGTTAAAAACAAAACAACTCAGTCTGGTTGTGTGTTGGATGCTTTACTTCATTTTGATTTCCTGACAGGTGCTTTTGTTGGTGTTTGTTTGTTTGCTTTGCTGTTTTTTCTGGGTTTGGGGGGATTTTTTTTTTTTTGGGGGGGGGGGGGGGGGGGGGGTCTCTATAGAAGTGATCCTGAGCAATAAACATGGCCCAGAACTGTGCCTGAATGGTTATTGGTGGAACGTCAGACAGAACAGGGGAATTGTCTAATGGTCTGGTATTATGAATTATTATCTTTCGCTGTGACTTTTTTCTTTCCTAAGTATGTAACTTTTTTTTCATACCTAATTTTGTGAGGGTTTTTTCTTGTGACTTTCCTACAATCGGAAAATGTTGTTTGTGATTGTCCTGACTGTGTCCTATAAAATCCTATTGCAGCGTTAAATTCAGAAGAGAAAAAAAAAATGGATAGGCCACCGACTGACAAGACGCGTCCTGACATTGTGTGTGTTATTAAAAAAAAAATAAAAAAAAGAAAGAAAGCGAGAGAGAGAGAGAGAGAGAGAGAGAGAGAGAGAACGAACGAACGAAATTGTTATAATTGAACTTTGGCCATGGACCACAATTCAAAACCAGGGGACTGGGGGTGGGCATGGGAAGGGGTATTATAACACTTGAATAGATGACACAATATCATAATGTTCATGGACTTGACATTGATTCTACTTAATTAGGTCTGAGTATATGATTTCTCCTTTTGATCGCATGGAAAATAAATTTTGATACATGGCAATTTCTCTGCTTGTTGTTTGATCGGAGAAGTGAACTAAGAGACATCAGTCTTGAAGAAATTTTGTCCGTAAATCATTATATACAGAACAAACAAACAACAAATGGTATTCATCTTCTAGTTCACCTTGACAAAAAGGACAGTGCTTTAAAACACCATTTTCAGTGTACCTATTAACATTGTTAAAGGAAGCACATTAAATCTGGCCTGAGACAACGCCACTCTGAAGCAATATTCATCAGCATTTGTTACGTATTTTTCCTTTTCAAATATACTTTGAATGATCTGTAGCACACACACACACACACACACACACACACACACACACACACACACACACACACACAGAGAGAGAGAGAGAGAGAGAGAGAGAGAGAGAGAGAGAGAGAGAGAGAGTTCAGTTCATGGAAATGAGGTGTTTTGGCAAGATACACTGGTCACATCACCCAAGAACAAGTGCGTCAAACCATGGAGCAGCACGCTGGACCCTCTGAAGGTCCGTGGAAAAGAAAACTTGGCTGGTATGGCCAGCCTAACAAGATCTGATCGATTTGCTGAAACAATCCTCCAAGGAGCGGTTGAGAGAGGGAGATGGATGGAAAGATAGAAAACAAAAAATCGATGGACTGAAAACACTGCGGAACGGACAGGAAAACCATTTGCCCAGAGACCCAAGGCTTTGTCACACAACCGCCAGACCTGGAAGAAACTGGTGAACAGCTCTTCTGTGCGTTGCTCCAACGACTTCCACGGAGGAGAAGAAGAAGAAGAAGGAGAAAAAGAAGAAGGAGAAGAAGAGGAGGTCCAGAAATCCGCAACAGTCACTGTGAGTAATTATTTCACTGAGCATCGGTAACAACAACAATAGCAGGAACAGCTGCAGCAGAAGCAGTATTATGGTAGCAGTGGCAGCAACAGTAGCAATATCAGTAGCAGCAACAACATTACAAGTAGTATTGATAATAGTTGCAGCAAACACCACCACCACCACCACCACAGCAACAACAACAACAACAGCTGTAACGATAGTAGTTAGTAGTAGTGCTCGTTTTTGGTGGTTTTTTTTTTTTTTTTTTGTCTTTCATTGTTTATTTATTCATATATTAATCTATTTATCTATTTAATCTTATCTCTCATTCATTTATTAATCTATTTATCTATTTAATCTTATCTATCAATTCATTTATCGATCTATTCATTTAGTCTTCAATCTGTTCATCGTTCATCTTGTTTTATATTTATTAAATTGTTTCCTTTAATTTTTCTTAATTTTGTCCTCTCTCTCTCTCTCTCTCTCTCTCTCTCTCTCTCTCTCTCTCTCTCTCTCTCTCTCTCTTTATAATCATTATTTATTCATTGTTCGTTTGTTTTTATTCTTTTTACTTTTGGTTCATTCATTCATTCATTCATTCATTTATTCCTCCATTCAGTAATTTGTCTATTCATTTATTTCATTCATTCTTTTCTCCTTGTTTTTCTTTTGGCTCAGCCACGTTCGAAAAAAATGATGCACGCTCCATACCCACCCAGCTTTTGATACTGACAAGATGACCGACCATCCCTGCATGACCCACTTCAGGCTGTACACCTGTACAGATAGTGCCGGCACTTGCAGACCAGCCTGCAGGGAGGGGCGCTGTATGCAAGGGCAGGAAGGGCTGTGGGCTGTAGGTCTGGAACCGGTGATAGCAGGCCGTAATATTGGTTTGTGCTTGATTAACCCTGTGGGCTGCGTCTGGACCACAACAACCACCCGGTTACCCCCGGCCTTTCTGACTCTTGTCTCCATCCTGACCAGTGGTGTGGTGATAGAGAACAGGAGAGAGACGGACAGACAGACAGACAGACAGACAGTGAGACAGTGAGACAGAGACAGAGCCAGAGAGACAGATAGACAGACATACAGACAGACAGAGACAAAGACATTTCGAACGTTACCAGAAGTGCGAGACTAGTTTGATAGAGAAAAGGAGAGAGAGAGAGAGAGAGAGAGAGAGAGAGAGAGAGAGAGACAGACAGACAGACAGACAGACAGACAGACAGACAGAGACAAAGTTGAGACAGAGACGGGTAGAGATGTGACCCAAAAGCATTTAACTTTTTAAAAATATATGTGCCCATATCACTCTCTTTTTTCTTTTCTTTTTTTCTTTCCTTTTCTTTCTTTTAATTTGCTTTGGTTTGTTTTATGTATGTATATATTGCTGTTTCTTAGTATATATTCTTGTTTTTTAACTCGTAATTAAAAACAAAGAAGAGAAGGGGGCTCACAATACGTTCGACTGGTGTTTATCGGTGCCCCTGTATCTCCACACTGAAGGATAGAATCGCAAACACAGTGACGTCATTTTCACTGACACTTGTAGCAGTAGCAGTAGCAGTAGTAGTAGTAGTAGTTGTTGTTGTTGTTGCTCTTCTTCTTCTCCTTCTTTTTCTTAATTAGCATCATCTTCTTCACCATCCCCTTCTTATCATTCTCCGTAGTAGTAGTAGTCGTGGTAGCAGCAGCAGCAGCAGTAGTAGTAGTAGTAGTTGAAGTAGTCGAAGTGGGATTTTTGTTTGTTTGTTTGTTTGGTTGGTTGGTTGGTTGGTTGTTGGGGTTTTTTTTGGTTTTTTTGTTTTGTTTTTGCTTTTCTTGATACTGTGTTAGAGCTAGACAGCGAAGACACGACATGAAACATGAGAACGGACTTCCTGTTTGACACTCTTCAACACATCGCTATCTCGGCTATCTCCCAGCGAATCGTTTATCTCTAAGAGGATCGGGCAGTTTTTTTCTAGGCCAGTCTAAACATCACAGAGATTAAAAAATAAAAAAATAAAAAACCAACACCATTTCTCCCTGAATATCAGGGTCTTTTTTTTTTAAAATAGATTTCTCCCTGAATATAACATTAATTCAAAACAAAAACAAAACTAATAATTGAAAAACAAAATAACAAAAAACTGCTTCTGTTATCTTACCGTCATCATAATGACGAAAACCTTTATTTTCTTTTATTTTCATAGTAAATCAAAAATACTGTTTGCGCCAGCATTGTTGTACTGATCATTCATAGTTTGATTTTGCAGGCTTTTTTTGTTGTTGGTTTTTGTTGTTGTTGCTGTTTTTGTTTTTTTGTTGTTGTTTTTTTTTGTTTTTTTTGTTTTTGTTTTTTGTTTTTTTTTGGGGGGGGTTGGTTGTTGCTGCTTATACCTATGGAGTGTTGGCCCAAGTGGTAAAGCGTCCGCTGAGGAAGTGAGAGAATCTCAGTGAGCGCCCGGTTCAAATCCCACAGTCGCCATTATTTCTTCCCCCTCCACTAGATCTTGAGTGGTGGTCTGGACGCTAGTCATGCGGAAGAGACGATAAGCATGCACCTCAGCGCACGTAATAGAACCCTGGCAACATTCTCTAGAAGAAATCCATTTCGATAGGAAAACAAATTGCAGACAGAAAAAAATGGGTGGCGCTATCAGTGTAGCGACGCGCTCTCTGTGTGGGGAGAGCAGCCCGAATTTCACACAGAGAAAATTGTTGTGACAAAAGAGTAATACAATACAATGCAATACAATACAATACAATGCAATACAATACAATGCGATACAATACAATACAATGCAATACAATGCAATACAATACAATACAATAAAGAATAAAGCATTTGATGAGATTGATCAATCTGTAACTGTGCTCAGTATAATGCTGCGTGTCATCAACACCACCCCACCCATTTCTTTTTTCCAGCTGTCTCTGTCTCTCTTTCCCCTTTTCCACTGTGTCTGCTCATGTCTCAGGGTTTGTCCTGATCTGTCCGTCTCTGTCTCCGTCTCTCTCTGTTCGTCTCTGTGTATTTGTCTGTCTGAGTGTCTGTCTATCTTTCTTTTTGTCTGTCTCTTTTTCTCTCTGTCTCTCTCACTGTCAGTCTCTCTCTCTCTCTCTCTCTCTCTCTCTCTCTCTCTCTCTCTCTCTCTCTCTCTCTCTCCTTCTCTCCCTCCCTCCCACTTTCTCTCTGTCTTTATTCCCCTATCTCTCTCTTAAGAACAACGGCAAAAATCTTTCAGAATGGCTGAAAAATTCAGACCTTAGATGTTTCAAGTTGGTTCATGGATAATAGCTATGACGGGGAAAAAACGTTGTTTGGCAGGAAGGAAGTTTTTTTTGTCAATCTCCCGTTGCACATACTGGTGATTGTTGTTGTTGAACACAATTCCCCATGTTTTTAGTTTTTACACCTTTCTGTGCACAGGGTTTGTAAACAGGGTCTGCACATACGATACCCCTCTCCCTCCCTCCCTCCCTTCTCCTTCGGGCTCCCACCCCAATCACCCACCCCCTACCATCCACCTGTTTACCCTAACCGCATACGCGCAGGCTACACCCACTGCCCACCCTCATCCCACTCCTATCCCCCCATGCCCCCACTCCGCACTCCCCCCTCCACACACACACACACACACACCTTCATCGTCATCCCCTGCACGCACGCTGCCAACGGATTTTTTTCCCTCCCTCACCCACCCTCTTTCTCTCTTCTAATTCTGTCTGCTTGCATCTCTTTCTCTCTCTCTCTCTCTCTCTCTCTCTCTCTCTCTCTCTCTCCTTTTTTTTCTCCTCCGCTGTCTGGAACCGGGACGTTGGAGTGTCAATCAAGTGACGTCACGGCACGAGGTGAACGCGCTTGAGTGACGCCAGAGCGCGCGCCGGTCACGAGCACCAATGAAAAACCCAGCTTCCGCCCTAACCTCCACCACCCTTTCCTCCCCTCCTCCTCCCCCAACACACACACACACACACACACACACACACCTTTCACGCCTCCCACCCTCTCAGCAACCTCCATCTTCCATCCCCTCTTCCCAGCGCTTCTTCTTCACACACACACACACACACACGCACGCACGCACGCAACGCACGCACGCGCGAACGAAGGTGGGTGTGTGTGAGAGACAGAGGAAGGCAAGAAGAGAAAGGGGGGGGGGGGGGGGGGGAGAAGGGGGAAGACAGAGGAGGGAGGGAGGAGGGAGGAGCAGCAAACGAGCGACGCGCGGTGTGTAAGACATGGGAAAAAAAGGGCCGCGAAGCATCCTAGTACGGCGCGTGCGCGCGCGCGCGTGTGAATTTGTGTGTGTGTGTGCGCGTGCGTGCGTTTCAGTTCCGTCACAGAGCTTCTGTGTGAAGCGTCTTCAGTGAAGAGGAACGGTGAATATACGTATATGTGTCTGTCGTTTTTCATGCTTCGGTGCTGATGGTGGTTTACCGTGGAGAAAAATCATCATTTGTGCTTGGTGTGCAAGACGTGTGGTGAAATCTAAAGGACGGTGTTTAACGAAGTGAGTTTTCAGAAAGAAAAATGAAACTGAAGGAAGAAAATGAAGTTGTGTTATGACTGGTACTTTTGGTTTTCAATAGTCATTTAACAGATGTGTGGGGAACAAAATCAGAATGATTCAAAATTACTCGAGTGCTGGCGACTCAAAACATGTGCGGTTTCTCTTGACTGACATTGACATTTTGATGGAAAAGTGATGAGAAATATTTCACTTTATATATATATATATATATATATATATATATATATATATATATATATATAATATGTTTGTTTTTCTGATGCACGGCGTTTTCAGAAATGTTTATCTAAGTTTTCAATAAGTGTTCTGAGAAATGATTGATTAACCTGTGTACGAAACGTAATTGCTGATCGAGCAAGGGAATTGTTTACTTTGGAAGAAAAGAAATTCAATGGAGAAAATGACGTTTTTGTGTAAAAACTGACTGCCGTTTGGTTCTTAATATTCATTTAACAGTTGCACGGGGAGAAAATTAAAAACAAAACAAAACTGAAACGTTCTTCCAAAACAAACGTAAAAACGTATAGTGGTAGTAGTAGTGATTATAGTAATAATCATAATCATGATCATAATAATAACAATAATGCAAAGTGAGAACTTTGAGTGAATAATAATCCAAATCAAGAAAATATGTTTTCCAATCCAAGTGCCGTAGATTTCACGTTCAGAATATACACACAACATACATCTCTCTCTCTCTCTCTCTCTCTCTCTCTCTCTCTCTCTCTCTCTCTCTCTCTCTCTCTCTATATATATATATATATATATATATATATATATATATATATTCATTTAAATTTTTTAAGCCGTCTGTTCTCTTTACTCGATTTTTTAATGGACGTGTTACAGAAAAAACAACAACACTTTCCGTGAAATTCCGGACGTCTTTATCAAGTGCAGTGTTGAAGCCACCAGGTGTACCTTGCAGACAGGGTGTCTTGTCTGTCGTTTCAGTTTTCACTTTCAGTTTCAATTTCTCAAGGAGGAGTCACTGCTTTCGGACAAATCCATATACGCTGCACCACATCTGCTAGGCAGATACCTGACCGCCAGCATATGCACGTATATCTGTGTACATATCACAGTGGGTTTTTGCACAGTCTTGCCAGAAGACAACACTTACGTTGCCTTTTTTCAGTTGTTGTTGTTGTTGTTGTTGTTGTTGTTGTTGTTGTTTTTTCCTGGGCCATGTGCGTGCTGCACACAGGACCTCGGTTTATCGTCTCATCAGAATGACCGGACACTCAGTTTTGATATTTCAGTCACACATGGGTTCGAACCCAGACAATGTACTGGCAGATAAGTGTCTTTGCCATTCTGCCCCCTTCCCCTCCCTGGACATGATGCACTGCACTGTATGTGAGGTACTGACTCAATGACCTTTTTTTTCATCAACAAGTATGTGTGGTACTGACTCAATGACCTTTTTTTTTCATCAACAAGTATGTGTGGTACTGACTCAATGACCTTTTTTTTCATCAACAAGTATGTGTGGTACTGACTCAATGACCTTTTTTTTCATCAACAAGTATGTGTGGTACTGACTCAATGACCTTTTTTTTTCATCAACAAGTACGTGTGGTACTGACTCAATGACCTTTTTTTCATCAACAAGTATGTGTGGTACTGACTCAATGACCTTTTTTTTTCATCAACAAGTATGTGTGGTACTGACTCAATGACCTTTTTTTTCATCAACAAGTATGTGTGGTACTAACTCAATGACCTTTTTTTTTTCATCAACAAGTTTGTGTGGTACTGACTCAATGACCTTTTTTTTCATCAACAAGTATGTGTGGTACTGACTCAATGACCTTTTTTTTCATCAACAAGTATGTGTGGTACTGACTCAATGACCTTTTTTTTCATCAACAAGTATGTGTGGTACTGACTCAATGACCTTTTTTTTTCATCAACAAGTATGTGTGGTACTGACTGAATGACCTTTTTTCATCAACAAGTATGTGTGGTACTGACTCAATGACCTTTTTTTCATCAACAAGTATGTGTGGTACTGACTCAATGACCTTTTTTCATCAACAAGTATGTGTGGTACTGACTCAATGACCTTTTTTTTCATCAACAAGTATGTGTGGTACTGACTCAATGACCTTTTTTTCATCAACAAGTATGTGTGGTACTGACTCAATGACCTTTTTTTTCATCAACAAGTATGTGTGGTACTGACTCAATGACCTTTTTTCATCAACAAGTATGTGTGGTACTGATTCAATGACCTTTTTTTTTCATCAACAAGTATGTGTGGTACTGACTCAATGACCTTTTTTTTCATCAACAGGTATGTGTGGTACTGACTCAATGACCTTTTTTTAATCAACAAGTATGTGTGGTACTGACTCAATGACCTTTTTTTTCATCAAGTATGTGTGGTACTGACTCAATGACCTTTTTTTTCATCAACAAGTATGTGTGGTACTGACTCAATGACCTTTTTTTCATCAACAAGTATGTGTGGTACTGACTCAATGACCTTTTTTTCATCAACAAGTACGTGTGGTACTGACTCAATGACCTTTTTTTCATCAACAAGTATGTGTGGTACTGACTCAATGACCTTTTATTTCATCAACAAGTATGTGTGGTACTGACTGAATGACCTTTTTTCATCAACAAGTATGTGTGGTACTGACTCAATGACCTTTTTTTCATCAACAAGTATGTGTGGTACTGACTCAATGACCTTTTTTTCATCAACAAGTATGTGTGGTACTGACTCAATGACCTTTTTTTTCATCAACAAGTATGTGTGGTACTGACTCAATGATCTTTTTTTCATCAACAAATCTTTATTTTTACTTGAGTAGATTGCTGTCTTCTTGAAACTGAGATGAGAAAAGAAAAAAAAAAAATGCTGAAGCACAAATTCTTTATCATATCGAAAAAGTGAAAAAGAAAAGGAAATAGATTTTGAGATTTTTAATTTTATTTTTATTTATTTTTTTTTTTTTAGCTTTTTATGTGCCTAACTCTTCTTCTTCTTCTTCTTCTTCTTCTCCTCCTCCTCCTCCTCCCCCTTCTTCTTCTTCTTCTTCTTCTTCTTCTTCTTCTTCTTCTTCTTCTTCTTCTTCTTCTTTATTTGATTTCTTTCTTTTTTTTGTTCCCTTCATATCTTAATAATCAACTTCGTTTTTACCTTCTGGCAACACACTCTTTTTTTTTTTTTTTTTTTTTTTAAAGTGTCCTGTCCGTCACACTTGTTATTCTTCCAGACCGGGTCAGTGGGAGGAACAGTAAGCACCCGAGGACAATAACCAGACCACTCCATCGATCACTACACCGCCACCATGATTACGAAACAGCGAGGAAATGCAGCAACAGCAACAGCAACAGCAATGATAACAACAATACCACCAACACACGAGACCAGACGCAGTTTTGGGGGGAATAGATGACTGAAAAGGCGGACAACAACAACAACAACGACAACAACAACGACAACAACAACAACGACAACAACGAACAAAAACATCATGGCCAGAGGGGAAGAGTAGATAATTCCAAAATGGCCATAGGAAAATCCAATCAAATTGCATAAACAGCAGCAACGGCGACGACGACAACAAAGGCAAACATCAACGACAACAACAAAGAAGTGGACCTTTCTATCAACGATGGGTCTGGCCAGGAGACCGCAGAGATTAACAGAGAAGAGATCAATAGTGTCAGAGACCAACACAAAGAGATCAACAGTGTCAGAGACCAACACAAACAGACCAACAGTGTCAGAGACCAACACAAAGAGATCAGTAGTGGTGGCAGAGACCAACACAAAGAGATCATCAGTGCCAGAGACCAACACAAAGAGATCAGCAGTGGTGGCAGAGACCAACACAAAGAGATCCTCAGTGCCAGAGACCAACACAAAGAGGTCAGTAGTGGTAGCAGAGACCAAGGCAAAAAGATCGACATTGGTGGCAGAGATCAACACAAAGAGATCGACATTGGTGGCAGAGACCAACACAAAGAGATCAATAGTAGTGGCAGAGACCAAGACAAAAAGATCGACATCGGCAGAGACCAACACAAAGAGATCAGTAGTGGTGGCAGAGACCAAGGCAAAAAGATCGACATCGGCAGAGACCAACACAAAGAGATCGACATCGGCAGAGACCAGCACAAAGAGATCGACATCGGCAGAGACCAACGCGCCTGGGAGATTAAAGCCTGCATGGGAGGGGGCAGGGGGGGAGAGGATGAGATCAATCCTCCTGCAAACTGTGGCCTCCCGCCTCCTCACCTGTGTCTTCTTGTTGGCCTGTCTGGCTGACCGTGGCCCCGTGGTCAAGGCAGCGGGAGCTGCTGTGGTCCCGAGGCGGACAGCGCCGCTGAAGGACTGGGGTTCCAGCCTGGATATTCCCACCGTGGCCATTGGCAAGTGCCGGGTTCAGTGTTTGAAAAAGGTGGGTACTGTGCTGTGTGTGTGGGTGTGGGGTGGGGTGGGGGGGGGGGCGTAGTGTGTGTGTGTGTGTGTGTGTGTGTGTGTGTGTGTGTGTGACATTTCCTGTCCATCTCACCACTCTGTTTTTGTACGAGGTTTTCTTTTTTCTTTCATTCTTTTTCTTCTTTTTTTCGTTTCTGGCTTTCTACACCTCTCTCTCTAGTTTTCTCTCTCTGTGTCTCTCTCACCTCTCTCTCTACCTCTCTCTCTGTCTCACCTCTCTCTCTACCTCTCTCTCTCTCTCTAGCTCTTTCTCACCTCTCTCTCTCTCTACCCCCTCTCTCTCTCCCTCTCTCTTTCTCTGTCTACCTCTCTCTCTCTCTATATATATATATATATACCTCTCTCTCTCTTTCTTTCTCCCCCTCTCCTTCTTTCTCTACCTCTCTCTCTATATACCTCTTTCTCTCTCTTTCTCTCTACCTTTCTCTTTCTCTCTCTACCCCCCTCTCTCTCTCTCACCTCTCTCTCTACCTCTCTATCTCCCCCCACCCTCTCTCTGCCTGTCTCTCTCTCTACCCCCTCTCTCTCTTTCTCTCTGCCTTTCTTCTCTCCATCTTTCTCTACCACCTCTCTTTTTCTCTCTGTTTCTCCGTCATCTCTCCGTCTCTGTCTGTCTGTCGCTCTCTCCTCCTGTCTCTTCGTTCCTCTACCCCGCTCTCTCTCTCTCTCTCTCTCTCTCTCTCTCTCTCTCTCTCTCTCTCTCTCTCCTTTCCTCCCGCTCCGTCTCTGTCTCTCACGCTTACTACTCCCACCGGCTTCCCACCCCCACCCCCACCCCCACCCTGCTCACTGCTGTATCTCTCCCACTCTCCCCCCCCCCCCGGTCCCCCCCCCACCCATTCCTCCACCCTGCTCACTGCCCTATCAGTCACAGTTATCAGTCTCACGGGGACTCCCAGCTACACATCTGATCCCCGCGATTGCACAAACAGATGAGACGAGGGGTGGTAGAGAGCGAGAGAGAGAGAGAGAGTACTCGAGGAGGGGTTACAGTAATACAGTAAGAGAATGAGAGAGAGAGAGAGAGAGAGTACCGGTGGGGGTTTACAGAAAGACAATAAGAGAGAGAGAGAGTACTCGAGTGATGGGGTTGGGGTGGGGGTGGGGTTACAGTAAGAGAGAGAGGGAGACAGACAGACAGACAGAATTCTGGAGGGGGGTTTACAGTAAGAAAGAGAAAGAGAGAGTACTGGAATGGGAGGGTTTACAGTTAGTAAGAGAGAGAGAGAGAGAGAGAGAGACGAAACGAAAGTTTATCGAACACGGCCATGGCCCCATTTGAAGGGGTGATTGCATATTTTTGTAAGAACAGATTTGCAGAAGGATATAATCTTACAACGTGCATGCTCAAAAAAAGCTCTGTTCTGTTGAACCAATCATGAAACTACGTCGTTTTAATGACTTAGAAATAAATGTGGCAAGATTCGAAAAAAAAAAAAAAAAAGTTATCATTTGTAGAAGGCAGAAGTAATACTAACCGAAAATTACTTGGTCTGCTAGGAAGAGAGAGAGAGAGAGAGAGAGAGAGAGAGAGAGAGAGAGAGAGAGAGAGAGAGAGAAAGAGAGAGACGGACAGATAGATAGATAGATAGATAGATAGATACCTAGAGAGAGAGAGAGAGAGAGAGAGAGAGAACAAGAACAAGAACAAGAGCAAGACCAAACTAATCTCCAGGCCTCCGGCCCCTAGAAAGAGGTCAAAAGTACACAATATGCTGATCACGCAGCGACAACAAAATGTAAATTACGCACTAACTTAAACCTGTAGAACAAAAGTGCTTCTCGTGCATAGTAAATTAATTCTAACTTTCATCATTGTTGTCACAGAATTCCTGTCGTATCTTCAGGGCATTAAATATATAAACGCAGAGTTTACGAATACTGTAAACAGAACCATTCTTCAGCAAGTGAACATACGATTGACCTTCAGAGTTCAGATGTTTTTGCCGCAGGTTATTGTAAAGGACACAATTGTTTATAAAATGGTTTTCATCTTCGACCACATTACAAAATTTATATGCGTAATTTGAATTATTTTTGAATGTTCTCCTAAAAAATGATCCATTTATTGGGAGCAAACCAAGCCGTAATTTTGCCAAACAGTCCCTAAAACACTTTTTATCCACAAAGTCAAAATATTGCCCAATCTGAAAACCAGTTTTAAACAGTCTGTAGTTGTGATATATATCTTTAGACATTACTGACTCGTCCCACTCTTGCATAAATATATCTTTTATTCTTTGCTTAAATAATGACAAAAATGTTTGCTCACAACAAACGCCTTGTTGCAACCAGACATATCCAAACCCAAGCCTAAATGAAGTTTTTTTTTGTTTTTTTTACAAAAGACACCCAGCATTTTTTCCCCTTTCGTCTAGGTTAAACAACATCAAATATGCCTGTTTGGGTAATCGGTGCACACTTCATATTCAGCAACCTCAACCAGTACTTGATACACCTTGTTGCACTATTTATATGCAGTGGTTAACGTCCTAATTCGCTGTATGCAAACTTGTTTGGTACTCTAAGTGGTATGTTTCAAAAAACGTTTACATGCAAAGGAATGAACCTGAGAGAGAGGGGGGGGGGGGATTTATTCAGATAAGCCAAGGACCCTTATGAAGGGGTATGTGAATAGAATACAATGAAAAACAACAACAAAAAACAACAACAACAAAAAACAACTCACATAATACAACATACATAGAAAACTCGATATAACATAAGTTCCAAAGAGAGAGTGAGAGAGAGAGACACACAGAGAGAGAGACAGAGAGAGAGAGAGAGAGAGAGAGAGAATACTGGAGGGGGTTTTGCATTAAGAATGAGAGAGAGAGAGAGAGAGAGTACTGGAGGGGTTTTGCAGTAACAGTGAGAGAGAGATATGACTGGTATCGGATTGACAGTGAGGAGCTTTGGTATATTTGGTGGTTGGATGCAGACGATGTGAGTATCAGCATCTTTTCCCGTACCTGTGATTACTGTGCATGTACGTGTTCTGGTCAAGAGATCAGTTACCACCCTATGTCTACCCTTTCCACCCACACTCACTCCTTACATACATACATACATACATACATACATACATACGTACGTACATATTTGATACATGTTGGAATA
>NC_134879.1:20236235-20238735 GCF_041734735.1 Babylonia areolata
TAACACACGAAGCGATATAAGTATTCACAGACATTGCTGTACATTTATGTACAATATATAATATACAAAACGTGAAGCATAGCACACGGAACGATATATATAAACGCACGGACATGATCACATACAATAGATGCGCCGTGGCAGAGAGGGTTAGGCCTTGGACTTGTGTGTTCGCCAATGTTCGGGGTTCTAGGCCCTGGTCCGGCAAGGTGTGTCCTTGGGAGAGGCACTGTACATTGTCCTCACTCCACCCAGGTGAGGATGGCTGCCTGACTTCGGTGGGGGACGTTTGAAACATCGGAAGGAGTGGCCTGGGCCCCGCCTTCCAATGCCGAGCCCTGGACACAGTGAATATGAATTCACTGCCTTCCTCTGCCCAGCCCTGGACACGGTGGATATGAATTCACTGCCTTCCTGGGCCGAGCCCTGGACACAGTGAATATGAATTCACTGCCTTCCTCTGCCCATCCCTAGACACAGTGGATATGAATTCACTGCCTTCCTATGCCCAGCCCTAGACACAGTGGATATGAATTCACTGCCTTCCTGTGCCCAGCCCTAGACACAGTGGATATGAATTCACTGCCTTCCTCTGCCCAGCCCTAGACACAGTGGATATGAATTCACTGCCTTCCTATGCCCAGCCCTGGACACAGTGGATATGAATTCACTGCCTTCCTCTGCCCAGCCCTAGACACAGTGGATATGAATTCACTGCCTTCCTGTGCCCAGCCCTAGACACAGTGGATATGAATTCACTGCCTTCCTGTGCCGAGCCCTGGACAAAGTGAATATGAATTCACTGCCTTCCTATGCCCAGCCCTGGACACGGTGGATATGAATTCACTGCCTTCCTGGGCCGAGCCCTGGACACAGTGAATATGAATTCACTGCCTTCCTGTGCCGAGCACTGGACACGGTGAATATGAATTCACTGCTTTCCTCTGCCGAGCTCTGGACACAGTGGATATGAATTCACTGCCTTACTATGCCCAGCCCTGGACACAGTGAATATGAATTCACTGCCTTCCTATGCCCAGCCCTTGACACAGTGGATATGAATTCACTGCCTTCCTGTGCCGAGCCCTAGACACAGTGGATATGAATTCACTGCCTTCCTGTGCCGAGCACTGGACACAGTGAATATGAATTCACTGCCTTCCTGTGCCGAGCCCTGGACACAGTGGATATGAATTCACTGCCTTCCTGTGCCCAGCCCTTGACACAATGGATATGAAGTCACTGCCTTCCTGTGCCCAGCCCTTGACACAATGGATATGAAGTCACTGCCTTCCTATGCCCAGCCGTAGACACAGACAGACAGACAGGGACATAGAGAGAGGAAGAGAGACAGACAGACAGGGACACAGAGAGAGGAAGACAGGCAGACAGACAGACAGGGACACAGAGAGAGGAAGAGAGGCAGACAGACAGACAGACAGGGACACAGAGAGAGGAAGAGAGGTAGACAGACAGACAGACAGGGACACAGAGAGAGGAAGAGAGACAGACAGACAGACAGACAGACAGACAGGGACACAGAGAGAGGAAGAGAGGCAGACAGACAGGGACACAGAGAGAGGAAGAGAGACAGACAGACAGGGACACAGAGAGAGGAAGAGAGACAGACAGGGACACAGAGAGAGGAAGACAGGCAGACAGACAGACAGACAGGGACACAGAGAGAGGAAGAGAGGCAGACAGACAGACAGACAGGGACACAGAGAGAGGAAGACAGACAGACAGGGACACAGAGAGAGGAAGAGAGGCAGACAGACAGACAGACAGGGACACAGAGAGAGGAAGAGAGGCAGACAGACAGACAGGGACACAGAGAGAGGAAGAGAGGCAGACAGACAGACAGACAGACAGGGACACAGAGAGAGGAAGACAGACAGACAGACAGACAGACAGGGACACAGAGAGAGGAAGAGAGGGCAGACAGACAGGGACACAGAGAGAGGAAGAGAGACAGACAGACAGACAGACAGGGACACAGAGAGAGGAAGAGAGGCAGACAGACAGACAGACAGGGACACAGAGAGAGGAAGACAGACAGACAGACAGACAGACAGGGACACAGAGAGAGGGAAGAGAGCAGACAGACAGGCAGACAGGGACACAGAGAGAGGAAGAGAGGCAGACAGACAGACAGACAGGGACACAGAGAGAGGAAGAGAGGCAGACAGACAGACAGGGACACAGAGAGAGGAAGAGAGGCAGACAGACAGACAGGGACACAGAGAGAGGAAGAGAGGCAGACAGACAGACAGACAGGGACACAGAGAGAGGAAGAGAGGCAGACAGACAGACAGACAGGGACACAGAGAGAGGAAGAGGCAGACAGACAGACAGGGACACAGAGAGAGGAAGAGAGGAGACAGACAGACAGACAGGGACACAGAGAGAGGAAGAGAGAGGCAGACAGACAGACAGACAGGGACAACAAGAGAGAGGAAGACAGACAGACAGACAGGGACACAGAGAGAGGAAGACAGGA
>NC_134879.1:20246235-20248735 GCF_041734735.1 Babylonia areolata
TCACAGACACAAACCATTCCCACAGACACAAGTCATTCCCACAGACACAAACCATTCCCACAGACACAAACCATTCCCACAGACACAAGGACACAAGTCATTCTCACAGACACAAACCATTCCCACAGACACAAACCATTCTCACAGACACAAACCATTCCCACAGACACAAGGACACAAGTCATTCCCACAGACACAAACCATTCCCACAGACACAAACCATTCCCACAGACACAAGTCATTCCCACAGACACAAACCATTCCCACAGACACAAACCATTCTCACAGACACAAACCATTCCCACAGACACAAGGACACAAGTCATTCCCACAGACACAAACCATTCCCACAGACACAAACCATTCCCACAGACACAAGTCATTCCCACAGACACAAACCATTCCCACAGACACAAGTCATTCCCACAGACACAAACCATTCCCACAGACACAAGGACACAAGTCATTCCCACAGACACAAACCATTCCCACAGACACAAACCATTCCCACAGACACAAGGACACAAGTCATTCTCACAGACACAAACCATTCTCACAGACACAAACCATCACTCTCTCTTCTTCCACCCCCCCCCCCCCCCCCCACCCCACCCCCACCCCCCCTCTCCCGCTCCCTTCTCAGCTTTCTTCCCTCCCTCCCCCTTCTCCTATCCCCCTTCACCTCATTTTCTTCTTTTTCTTTTTGCTTTTTCTCTCTTCCCCCCTCCCCCACCCACCCCCCCCCCCCCATACCTCCCCCTCCTTTTTTTTCGGTTTTTGTTTTGTTTTGTTTTTTGTTGTTTTTCACAGTCTGGCAGTTTGGGTCCAAAGTTTGAACAGATTTATTGTGTTGTGTCGTGTGGTGTGGTGGTGGTGGTGGTGGTGGTGGTGGTGGTGTGTGTGTGTGTGTGTGTGTGTGTGTGTGGAGAGAGAGAGAGAGAGAGAGAGTGTGTGTCTGTGTGTGAGTCTCTGTGTCTGTGTCTGTGGTTGTGAACATGGTTTCTGATTTCTCTCTCTCTCTCTCTCTCTCTCTCTCTCTCTGTGCCTCTTTGTACTGGGAAGTCAATGAACCAAACATCTTAACTCTCTCCATACGAACGGCGAAAGAGACGACGTTAACAGCTTTTCACCCCAATAACCACCATCAAAATAGTACCAGCGGAAGGCTCTTACACTGAAAAAGTGAGTGTTGACAAAGAATACCACAATTCTGACGACGGAAGCTAAAGGTTGGGTCATTGAGACACCCACTGGACATCCGAGGGGTCTGTGTAGAGGAGAAGAGAGGACTGGCCGTACTGAGTGAGTTAACTTCCTCACTCGCACTGCAGACCAGCAGACAAGCAGATGAATTGAAAACGTCACGAAGGAAGAACAGAATCTGTATGAATTACAAGCTCCATTGCTTCCAAGCAGGTTCCAAATTCTCTGCTCTCCATAAAGGTGTTTTCGCCTCACAACATCCGCGATATTTATGTGTGTCTAAAAATGTGTTGTTATTATTTTGTAACACCTTTCCAGCCTCGCAGTAAACTATTTTCTGTCTCTGTCTCTGTCTCTCTCTGTCTCTGTCTCTCTCTCTCTCTCTCTCCCTTTCTCTCTCTTTTCCCGCGATATATCTAAGTGACGTGTGTGCTTTTTTATCTATGCAAAGGTGGAAAACGTGTTTCATCTTCAATAAATACAGTTCCTTCACTAAACTATTTCATCGCCCTTTTCTGTCTGTACGACAGTTTATTTGTCTGTCTGTCTGTCTGTCTGTCTGTCTCTCTCTCTCTCTTTCTCGCTCGCGCGCGCGTGTGTGTATGTGTGCGTGCACACGCGCGCGCTCATACGTGTGTGTATGTCTTTGCGTGCGCGTGTATGTATGTGTGTGTGTGTGTGTGTGTGTATGTGTGATTGCGCGTCCGAGCGCGTGTGTGTAAGTGTGTGTGTGGGGGGGGGGGGGGGGGGGGGGGGGGGAGGCAGCCTAGAAAGGACTGTTGGATGGGTTGTAGTGCGTGTGTTTGTGTGCGTGTGGATGTGTATGTATTTGTGGGTGCATATGTGTTTATATGTGTGCGTGCGTGCGTGTCTCTTCGTGAATCATATATATATATATATATATATATATATATATATATATATGTATGTGTGTGTGTGTGTGTGTGTGTACATACATATGTATGTATGTATATGTATATACATGTGTACATATGCATACATATACATATATGTATATGTACACATATACGTGTGTGTGTGTGGCATATGTGTGTGTGTGTGTGTGTGTGTGTGTGTGTGTGTGTGTGTGTGTGTGTGTGTGTGTGTGTGTGTGTGTGTGTGTGTGTGTGTGTGTGTGTGTGTGTGTGTGTGGTGTGGTGTGGTGTGGTGTGTGTGTGTTTGTGTGTGTGTGGTGTGTGTGTGTGTGTGTGTGTGTGTGTGTGTGTGTGTGTGTGTGTGTGTGTGTTGTGTATGTGTATGTATGTGTGTGTGTGTGGTGTTTGTATGTATGTGTGTG
>NC_134879.1:20256235-20268735 GCF_041734735.1 Babylonia areolata
GTCCGCAATGACCTAACTAAATACGGAGAAAAAGGAATTATTGATCCCATGTTGGTTTCTAAAAGCGGATCACACACGCACATAATTGCCGCTGATTGCCCGACAACGCAGTTCCAATTAATATTGGTCCCAAATCGTATTAAGACTTGTTTGTCGTGATATGCATGCTATTTTTACAGACTATTGAGTCAGCATTTGTCAGCATTGTAAATACGTGCCATTACTTAGCTGAATTAAAACGTAGTGGTCAATGAACTGAAATGCAATATACATATACATACATGCATACATAATTAGAGAGAGAGAGAGAGAGAGAGATAACATATGCGATCATTTTCCTGCACACACGTGAACATACATACAAGCAGCACGCGAACGGCCTCACAATGATCACAGCATGTTCGCACTTGAACAGTGTCTGTCTATCGCCGTGTCTCTCCATCTGCTTTTCACTCTCTCTATCACACACACACACACACACACACACACACACACACACACACACACACACACACACACACACACACACACACACACACACACACCACACACAGACACAGACACACACACACACACACACACATACACACACACCACCCCCCCCCCCACACACACACACACACACACCACTACACTACACTACACTACACTACACAACACGACATCCTCCAAAACATGCCAAGACCTATCTTGTCACAGCATCACTTTGCTCTTAACCCCATCTCCCCCATTCTCTCTCCCCCCCGAACCTCCCTTCACCCCCAATCCCCCCCTCCTCTTCTTCCTCTTCCCATCCTCCCCCTTCCCTCCGTCTCCCCCCCCCCCCCCCCCCCCACACCCACACACACACACCCTCCACATGCCGACATGCGTGTGGAGGAGTGATGTGCCGTGATATTCAAACTTATTGCTGGGAGTCAGTGCATTGGGCTCTCAACTTCTGCACCGTTTTTTTCTTCTTCTCTCTTTCCCCTCTTTCCATTAAACATATGTGTGCTGTTGTAACTGATGTAAATTAGCAAGGACAGATTGGAGGAATAGGCCATGCCTAACATCTTAATCCTTGAATAAAAAACGTTTTGAGTTCTGAGTTCTGAGTTCTCTCTCTCTCTCTCTCTCTCTCTCTCTCTCTCTCTCTCTCTCTCTCTCTCTCTCTCTCTCCCCATCTCTCTCTCTCTCTTTCTGCCTTTCTATCTCTTTATGTTTATCGACCATGTGTGTGTGTGTGTGTGTGTGTGTGTGTGTGTGTGCGTGTGTGTGTGTGTGTGTGTGTGTGTGTGTGTGTGTGTGTGTGTGTGTGTGTGTGTTTGCGTATGTGTGTGTGTGTGTGACTGTGTGTGTGTGTGTCTGTGTGTGCACACGCGCGCTCGGACATGTGTGTGCATGCATGTATGTATATGCGTGCGGACGCGCACGCTCGTGTATGTGTGTGTGTGTGTGTGTGTGTGTGTGTGTGTGTGTGTGTGTCTGTCTGTCTGTCTGTGTCTGTGTGTGTCTGTGTCTGTGTGCGAGTGTTTCTGTGCCGTGTGTCTGTGTGGAGTACAGCAGCCAAGAATGTCTGAAGCTCCCGAGTTCTCTTTATACGCCAGTCATCAAGCAGACATGACACGGAGCCTGCAACTTGTACCTCTTTCCGGTGTTTCCCCTACTTGAGTGATCACCCAAAGAGTCCTCAAGGATGCTATTTTTAAGAACCTTTCACTTCCGCTGCAAATGGCAGCAATTAACCCGAGCATTAAGCAGCCTTGTTGGAAGACATTCCATTTGATCATTCAAGCATGAACTTAAGTATTTCTGGTTTAGGGTCTATCGTTTTTTTGGGAAAAGAATTGCGTCGTTGTTTGATTAGTTTGTGGGCTTTTGTTATAGTTTGGTTGTTTGCTTGCTTAATAGGTTTTGTTTCTTTTGGATGGTTGTTGCTGTTTTTTGGGGGGTTTGTTGTTGTTGTTGTTTTCTGTGTGTTTTTGTGTGTGATTTTTGTTGCTATTGTTTTTTTGTTTTTTGTTTTTTGTTGTTTTTTTGCTTTTTGCTTTTTGTTTTGTTTTGTTGTTGTTGTTGTTGTTGTTTTCTCAGTTGTAGATCTAAAGTCCCTCCGAAAGCGGAGTATGGCTGCCTACAGGGCGGGGTAAAAACGGTCATACACGTAAAAGCCCACTCGTGTACATACGAGTGAACGTGGGAGTTGCAGCCCACGAACGCAGAAGAAGAAGAAGATCTAAAGTTCTGTTCCAAACAGCCTTTTGTTGTTGGTGTCGTTGTTGTTGCTGTTTTGTTATGTTTTGTTTTGTAGAGCTGTATCAAAACCGGAACTGAATTGAAAAGGTGTTTGGGGGGGGGGGGGGAATGCTTTTTAATAAGCGACAATCAAATGGGATTGAAGTGGTCATGAAATATGAAAGTGAAAGATATCTTTTGACGTATCATTCCTTTCACTGCTGTCACTGGGCCTGTGTGTTCAGTTTCCTTCTTTTCTTTATTTTAAGTTTTTGGTTTTTTTGTTTCTCTAGTTTTGTTTCTTTTATTAGTTTTGTTATTGTTGGTGTTGTTTGATTTTGTGACTGTTTCATTGCCAAACAATTACATTTTCTGAAGTCAACGACGTGTCATATTTACGCAGCGTCATCACGGTTAGACAAATGACCATTATGCACATCAGTCACTTGTGCTCACAGCCACTGTTCCCTACCCAGTTGAGAAAGGGTTGATGGAAACAAACAAACAAATACCAGCAGACTCACCCAGGGAGATTGCTTTTGAACTCCCCGACCCAAGATCCGAACCCCCTCCCGTAGTGCGTCAGCAGCTTTGTACACCCCCCCCCCCCCCCCCCCCCAGCATACCAGCATATCTAATCCGGATGCACCACTGCACCCCAGGGGGGAGGGGAGAGGGGGAGATGCTGGGGAGAGGATGTGTGGATGGTGGGAAACAGATAGTCTGGCCTGTGTGCAGAAAACAAACAGTCAGCCGTTGTCTTGTGGACTTGCTTTATCACTTGACAGCTGCATGGAAGGCGTTGGGTGAAAGGTGGTCTTTTCTCTTCTTTTCTTTCAAACTTTCAGACTTAAATGGGAATTCAAGAGCACAAAACACGTGAAAGCTAGAGATATTCATTCACTAATCTTTCCATGATGCAAATTTTATGGGGGTTTTGTGTGCGTTTTTTTTAATTAGTTTTTATGTTCCTTTTTTTGTTCCTGTGTATTTTGTTGTTGCCATATTTTTTTAATTTCATTTTTATTTTATTTTATTTTATTTTATTTTTTTTTTTGTGCCCTATTTCCTTGTCAAAAGTAGCATCTCTAATGTCAAAACCGTGCACAGTTTCACGTAACATAATCGTCAGATAATTGCCACCGTGAGTATCGGCTGTACTTTCGGCATTCAAACCACTGGAGAAGAGACAGATGGAAACAATACCAAAAAAACAATAACCACAAACTGACATCCTCAGGGAAATGCTTTGAACTTTCCCCCAAGAAGAACTGAACCTCCTATGGTGCCATTCCCCGGGATATTAAATCTGGAAGTACCGCTGCACTACGGGAGGTGGGGGGGGTAGTGGTGGGGGTTGCAGGGTAGATGGTGGGTGAATCGGCAACAAAGGTACACAGTAGATGCACAAATAAACAGTCTGCCATCGTGTGGACTTACTTTATCACGTACCAGCTGCATGGAAGGCGAGTGATGGTGATAGGTTGGACTTGTCGTGGTTTTTGTTTCTTGTGTGTGTGTGTGTGTGTGTGTGTGATGGGTGATGGTAGTGGCAGGTGGGTGTGGGGTGTGGAGGGTGGAGGGGGTGGTGGTGGTGGGAGGGGTGGGGGGGCAGGGGTGTAAGTGAGTGACAGCTCTGCACCCGACTCACCCTTGACCCCGGGCGCGCTGACATGGGTTCCAGTTCCTCCCAACATGATAATTATCTCTCTGTCTGTCTGTCTGTCTGTCTGTGCCTCTCTGTATCTGTCTCTGTCTCTCTCTGTCTGTCTCTCTGTGTCTGTGTCTGTCTGCCTGTCTGTCGGTCTGCGGGCGCGCGTGTCTGTGTGTGTGTTTGTGTGTGTTGAAACTTGTCTGAAAAGAGATCAGTGGGACTTGCATTTGACGTGGTTTTACTGCAGGGTTTTAACTGGTGTGGTTGATTTTACTGAGCACAATCAATGTGGTCCCAAAGGGGAAGATGTCCACATTGAAGATTGGTGACTGACCTGAGAACCTGACCTTTTAGATAAAGATAGGCAAATAAATAAATAAAATGAACTAATCAGGACGTCTCAAAAACACAGAAACACAGAAACAGTAAGCAATCAACCGCATCATCACACTTCATAGCTGCGTGTCTTAGTTGTGTGTGTGTGTGTGTGTGTGTGTGTGTGTGTGTGTGTGTGTGTGTGACTGAAACCTGACTGAATGACACAGGAAACGAATGATGAGCGCCCAAAGGCAGTTGTCAGTCGGCTCTACCCAGGTGGACAGCCTGTCGTGCAAATGACTCCATGTTTGTAAAGGGCCTAGAGCTTGGCCTCGGACCGATGACAGGCGCTATATAAGTATCCATCTCATCATCGTCGTCGTCGTCGTCATCGTCATCATCATCGTCATCGTCATCATCATCATTATCGTCGTCGTCGTCATCATCATCATCATCATCATGATCATCATCATCACCACCACATCATCATCATCATCATCATCACATAGACGGAGATTCGGAGACATGTTCGTGGCCACACCTGTCTCATCGCTGACATCACTATCGGAAAATGACCAGAACAACACAAACCACACACCCGCACACAACGCACCACATCAGTACACATCAGGAACCACATGGGGGAAGAGCAGGAGTACATCGTCCACACATCAGCGAGGTCCCCCCCCCCCCCCCCCCCCCCCCCCAGATGACGACTTCCAGATAACCACAACCAAGGGCACAGCACTGAGCAAAAGAGAAAAAGATGAACTGTCAGTTCTGGAGGAGAAACAGCCGGTGCAGCAGCAGCAGCCTATTCGTACACCCTGACGATATTTACCCCCACGGTCAGATCTGGCCAGCTCAGACTGACCCAAGCATCTATGTAGACTACTTGCCTGAAATGGCCCCCGGGCCGGGGTAAACTTCAACTGGTCAAACTGCCCCCCCTCCGCACCCTCCCCCCACCCCCCCCCCCGCCCCCCTCTCCATCCCCTACTTGGATTTTACCCCCACCCTCCTCTCGTGGTAGACATGGGGTCATTTCTAGACGAGCTTGAAATGCCCACCGGGGTGTCAATTTGACCACGTTAGAATCAATACGTGCTGTTAGAATACAGTCTCCTTGACGTTTCCTTCTGTTCAGTTATAATTGAAGGCAAGGTTGGGACATGGGCACAGTAAAGGCGAGTCCTTTCTTCGTTTTTCAACAGCTTGATTAAACCCACAGAAATAAGGTGATTTCCAACCAGGGGTAAAAGAGATGGGAGGTCGAACTTGACTTGCCAAAAATGACTAAGAGGTTCGCTGGAGGCTAGCTAACCCAGAACAACCCCACGGTAAAACACAGCAGGGATGTATATTTCTATATGTGTATATATGTATATGCATGTATATGTTAGCGATGGTTGATACATAACTTTATTACACAGTCCTTACAAAGTGTTTGTGTATAGGAAGAAAGGAAGAAGAAAGGAAGGAAAAGCAAAACAAAAATTAAGATTTTTTATTATCTTTTTTTATTTTTTATTCCTTGCAATAACATATCCTCGAGGCCCCATCTCCCACTGAAAACGAAGTGTTACAATTCCATTCAGCATGTTAGCCTATTTTGTGTAATCGAGTTCCACTCATTCATGAAATAATCCAACTGTTTAACTCACTCAGTACGGGCAATCCTCTCTTCTCCTCTACACAAACCCCTCGGATGTCCAGTGGGTGTCTCAATGACCCAACCTTTAGCTTCCGTCGTCAGAATTGTGGTATCTCTGTCAACATTCACCTCTTCAGTATAAGAGCCTTCCGCTTGCAATATTTTGATGATGGTAGTTGGGGTGAAACGCTGTTAACGTCGTCCCTTTCGCCGTTCGTATGGAGAGAGTTAAACCTTGTTTTTCTGTTTATGTTTTTCATTGTTTGTGTGTCTTTCCCCCATACATATCTGCATTTGCATTACACATCCTTCTCCTTATATGTTGTATTATCGTCATTTTCATTTTCTTTGTTGGTTTCCTTGTTGCTGTTGTTGTTGCTGTTGTTGTTTGTTGTTGCTTTTTGGGGGGAAGGGGGTTGTTTTGTTTTGTTTTGTTTTTCTTAAAAGAAAAAAAGACAAATGTATGCGATTGTTTACCACCTTGTACTTGTGAACTGAATAAAAACAAGTTTGTTTTTTTTTGTTTTTTTTAAAAGAACAACAACAACAACGAGAAAATCTTATTTAGCCCTGGGATCCGTTGCTACAGAGTTTTCCAGTGTCCGCTTTCATTTGTGAATGTAAAAATGCAAATAAAGAGTTCATTTAGATTTTTAAAAAATAATAATAATAATAATAATATAAAAAAAAACCAGCAGGGGAAAGGAGAGGAGGGGGGGGTGGAGGAGGAGGGGGGGGTAGTTTTAGGCTGTGACACCGGCAGAAAGGTCAGCACACAATGGAACGGGTGCCGAGTGAGTGTTGTGTTGGCGTGGTGTAGGTGAGCCTCCAAGCCCATACACCATCCGTGGTGTTGTTGTAAAGAAGATACCATCACCAGCACCTCTGATGTAAACCTTGCCCCCATACCAGTATCTTTCAAGTCTGTTCAATCATTGCCTTCCGTGTGCTGGTGGGGGGGGGGGGGGGGGGGGGGGGGGAGGGGGGGGAAGTGGGGGGGGGGGGGGGGGGGGGGGGGGGGATCTGAGCTGGGTTCTGTCCGATCGGGTTGACTGTCTGAGAGTGGAAGAAGAAAAGAAGGATGAAGAAAGAAAGAATGAAAACAGAAAGAACAGACAGACAGACAGACAGACAGAAAGAAAGAAAGAAAGAAAAATTGAAATGAAACAAGAAAGAAAAAAATGGAAAAGAGACCCAGAGAGAAAGGAGGAAGGAAAGAAAGAAAGAAAGGGAGGAATGAAAGATGAAAGAAAGAAAGTAGGTAAGGAAGGAAGTAATAAAGGACGGAATGAAGGAAAGTGAAAAAGAAGAAACAAAATGTCAACACTGCTTCTTATACAGAAATCATGTAACTGAACATTGCACAGAAGAGTACTTTAACAAACTTTTTTCGCGACGTACAGGTTTTTTGCACGGAAACAGACAAATATACATTAGGGAAAAAAAAAGTGCATATTAACTGATTGATTGATTGATATGGATATCTATATAGCGCCTATCCTCGGTCGGAGACTAAGCTCTAAGCGCTTATTATCATTATCTTTGGATTAGACCACAAGGTGAATTTAAAAAAAACAACAAAAAAACACCAAAACATTCTGGATAATCCATTCACCTCACTTCATCTTTTCTTGTTCAGTTTTATCTGTCTTTTATTATTTTCTTTCTTTTCTTTCTTTCTTTCTTTCTTTCTTCACCTCACTTCGTCTATTTTTTCAGTTTTATCTGTCTGTTATTATTTTCTTTATTTATTTATTTATTTTATTTTATTTCTTCCTTTCTTTTCTTTCTTTCTTTTTTTTCTTTTCTTTCTTTCTTTTCTTTCTTTCTTTCTTTTCTTTTCTTTCTTTTCTTTCTTTTCTTTCTTTCTTTTCTTTCTTTCTTTCTTTCTTTTCTTTCTTTCTTTCTTTCTTTTCTTTTCTTTCTTTCTTTCTTTCTTTCTTTCTTTTCTTTCTTTCTTTTCTTTCCTTTCTTTCTTTTCTTTCTTTTCTTTCTTTCTTTCTTTCTTTCTTTCTTCTTTCTTTCTTTCTTTTCTTTCTTTCTTTTCTTTTCTTTCTTTCTTTCTTTCTTTTTTCTTTCTTTCTTATTCTCTTTTCTTTCTTTCTTTCTTTTTTTTTTCTTTCTTTCTTCTTTCCAGTTGTGCCTTGCTCAGCCAATACAGATCAAATAATTTTCATGATTTATTTGTATTTGTATTGTATTTCTCTTTTTATCACAACAGATTTCTCTGTGTAAAATTCGGGCTGCTCTCCCCAGGGAGAGTGCGGCGCTACACTACAGCGCCACCTTTTTTTTTCTTTTTTTTCCCGGCGTGCAGTTTTATTTGTTTTTCCTATCGAAGCGGAATTTCCGACAGAATTTTGCCAGGGACAACCCTTTTGTTGCCGTGGGTTCTTTTACGTGCGCTAAGTGTATGCTGGACACGGGAGCTCTGTTTATCGTCTCATCCGAATAACTAGCGTGCAGACCAACCACTCAAGGTCTAGTGGAGTGGGGGAAATATCGGCGGCTGAGCCGTGATTCGAACCAGCGCGCTCAGATTTTCTCGCTTCCTAGGCGGACGCGTTACCTCTACCACATTATTATTATTATCATTATTATCATCATCATCATCATCATCATCATCATCATTGTCATTCGGATGAGACGAAAACCGAGGTCCCGTGTGCAGCATGCACTTAGCGCACGTAAAAGAACCCACGGCAACAAACGGGTTGTTCCTGGCAAAATTCTGTAGAAAAATCCCCTTCGATACGAAAAACAAGTAAAACTGCACGCAGGAAAAAACAAATTTAATGAGTGGCGATCTCAATGTAGCGAAGCACTCTCCCTGGGGAGAGCAACCCGAATGTCACACAGAGAAATCTGTTGTGATAAAAAGAGATACAAATACAAGAAATACAAATCATTTTACCAGTCTTCTTCTTTTTCTTCTTCATCTTAGATGAACAGACTATAATTAAATAAACGAACGAACTTCTTCTTCTTCTTCTTCTTCTTTTTCTTCTTCTTCTTCTTCTTTTTCTTCTTCTTCTTCTTCTTCTTCTTCTTTCTCTAACTCACCCAGGTATCACAGAGAGACCAGGATTGGAACCCAAGACCATCAGACTGCTTTAACCACTCGGCTGCTGTGCCCTCTCCTTTGTTCTCGCGACTTCCTTATTCCGCTGGGCAGAATGGAACTTCCTCGTTTCTTTGTGCAAAACACAGCTTGCTTATTACATTAACTCTTTAAAGGCCCATAAGGCGCACGTTACATTATCCTGCTTCAAAGGCAAGCGCATAATCACAAGCGTTTGCTGAGCTGCGAACTTCTTTTTGTTAGTGACGAGTTTTGCATAGTTAACTGGTTGTGTGTGTGTGTGTGTGTGTGTGTGTGTGTGTGTGTGTGTGTGTGTGTGTGTGTGTGTGTGTGTGTGTGTGTGTGTGTTCAATTTTACGTATATCCACTCAAAGTGATAAATTGATAAGTGGTGCATGTGTGTGTGTGTGTGTGTGTGTGTGTGTGTGTGTGTGTGTGTGTGTGTGTGTGTGTGTTCAATTTTACGTATTTCCACTCAAAGTGATAAATTAATAAGTGGTGTGTGTGTGTGTGTGTGTGTGTGTGTGTGTGTGTGTGTGTGTGTGTGTGTGTGTGTGTGTGTGTGTGTGTGTGTGTGTGAGGAACGACGATAGACGTATTTCTCATCATGGGTCGGTTCATACGTACACACACACACACACACACACACACACACACACACACACACACACACACACACACACACACGTATCTTTTATGTATGTGTTTTATCTGCAGACTCATTGCGATGTCTTCACACGTTACACCTGTTTCGCTCTCCCTCTCTCTCCCTCTCTCTCTCTCTCTCCCCATCTCTCTCTGCCTCTCTCTCTCTCTCTCTACCCATCTCTCTCTCTCTCTCTCTCTCTCTCTCTCTCTCTCTCTCTCTCTCTCTCTCTCTCTCTCTCTCTCTCTCTCTCTCTCTCTCTCTCCCCCGTAACAGTTATGTCGTAAATACTGGGGTGATTAGATCTGCAAGGTCAATTCATAATGGTTTTGGAAGTTCTGGTGACATTGCCAAACACTGCATCATGTCCTGTTCATGTAGGGCTGTGGCCTTTTGTGTACAGGCTGTCTGAGTCTGAGGAAGGACGCGGAAACAGAAGAAGAAGAAGAAGAACAACAACAACAACAGCAACAACAACAGCAACAACAACAACAGCAACAACAAGGAGGGGGCAGGGGGAAATTGGGGAAAACAAGACGGAAACGAGAGTTAGGGAGATTGGTGGGAGACAGAGACACACAGAGTTAGGGAGATTGGTGGGAGACAGAGACACAGAGAGTTAGGGAGATTGGTGGGAGACAGAGACACACAGAGAGTTAGGGGAGTTGCCAGAGAAGTAGGGGATAGGTTGTGGGAGACAGAGACACAGAGAGACAGGGAGATAGGTGGGAGACAGAGACACACAGAGAGTTAGGGGGATAGGTGGGAGACAGAGACACAGAGAGATAGGGAGATAGGTGGGAGACAGAGACACAGAGAGACAGGGAGATAGGTGGGAGACAGAGAGTTAGGGAGATTGGTGGGAGACAGAGACACACAGAGTTAGGGAGATTGGTGGGAGACAGAGACACAGAGAGTTAGGGAGATTGGTGGGAGACAGAGACACAGAGAGTTAGGGGGATAGGTGGGAGGGAGACAGAGACACAGAGAGATAGGGAGGTAGGTGGGAGACAGAGACACAGAGAGATAGGGAGATAGGTTGGAGACAGAGACACAGAGAGATAGGGAGATTGGTGGGAGACAGAGACACAGAGAGATAGGGAGATTGGTGGGAGACAGAGACACAGAGAGATAGGGAGATAGGTGGGAGACAGAGACACAGAGAGTTAGGGGGATAGGTGGGAGACAGAGACACAGAGAGTTAGGGGGATAGGTGGGAGACAGAGACACAGAGAGATAGGGGGATAGGTGGGAGGAGACAGAGACACAGAGAGATAGGGAGATAGGTGGGAGACAGAGACACACAGAGAGTTAGGGGGATAGGTGGGAGGGAGACAGAGACACAGAGAGATAGGGAGATAGGTGGGAGACAGAGACACAGAGAGTTAGGGGGATAGGTGGGAGACAGAGACACAGAGAGTTAAGGGGATAGGTGGGAGACAGGGACACATAGAGTTAGGGGGGTAGGTGGGAGACAGAGACACATAGAGAGTGTGTCGATAGCGATGTTGATGATGACAACAACAAAAAAAAGCAAGAAAGAAAGAGACGAAGAAAATAAAAATGAAAAATAAAAAAAGAATATAAGAAAGGAAGATACACAGGAAAGGAAGGCAGGAAGAAAAGACGAAAAAAACAGGAGAGAGAGAGAGAGAAAAAAAACCACCACCAAAACAAGCCCACACAACAACAATACGCTGTCTGTTGTTATTTCTGTGGAAGTCCGCAAGATATCCACAGTGATTTCCCTGCTAACACCTCTACCTTACCCCACCCCCTCCGGCCCCCTCTGTCCACCTCTCTCTCTCTCTCTCTCTCTCTCTCTCTCTCTCCCTCCCTCCCTCTCTCTCTCTCTCTCTCTCTCTCTCTCTCTCTCTTTCCCTGTGTGTGTCTGTGTGTGTATCTGTCTGTCTGTCTGTCTGTCTGTCTGTCTGTCTGTCTGTCTGTCTCTCTCTCTCTCTCTCTCTCTCTCTCTCTCTCTCTCTCTCCCTGTGTGTGTCTGTGTGTGTGTCTGTGTCTGTCTGTCTGTCTGTCTGTCTCTAACTCTCTCTCTCTTCCACTTATATTTTACAATACACATAAAAGCATGCTTCCTTTGATAAAGAACATTTTCTCCCATATTGCTAAGTTTATCGCTGTCATGAATTTGTGCATCGTTATCAGTTGTGCTATGCTTTTATAATATACATGTGTGCGCGCGCGCGCGCGTGAGTGCGTGCCTTTTATGTTTGTTTGTTTGTTGTTGTTTTTTCTGAGGATTTTATTACCACCATGCATATGTCTTTATAAACCCCAACTGAGTGGATGCATATACAAAATATATATCAATCACACCGCTCTGTAGTCTAGTACCCTCGGAAATGAAAACATATTGTCTATTCTTGCCTTGTCTTGTCTTGTCTTGTCTTGTCTCCGTTAGCTCTTCACTGTCCTCCTCTCTCCCCAACCCCACCCTCCATCCACCCACCCCCCAGCAATGTTACCCTCACCACCCGCAGACACTGTTAACGTAAGAGTCGTCGCCTGTAAGCAGTTCTAACGGATGGGGGTGTGGGTGAGGAAATGAACAATTTGGAGGAACAAAGTGGGCGTGGATGTGCAAGGGGTGGAGAGGTGAGGGGGGGGTGGGGTGGAGGGCAGGAGTGGGCGGGAGGTGGGGGGTATTCTGTGGCAAGAAGGAGGGAGGAGGTGGGGGGGGGTATTCTGTGGCAAGAAGGAGGGAGGTGGGGGGGGGTATTCTGTGGCAAGAAGGAGGGAGGTGGGAGGGAAGAAAGGGGGAGGGGGTTTATACTGCACCCGTTGTTGTTCACACACACACACACACACACACACACACACACACACACAACGTGTTCACTTCTCATCCTTGGGGCATGGGGAGACGAATCTGAATGTGGGGCAAACAGCGTTGTCTGCAGCCTGTGCAGTGAAC